>NC_138986.1:108035185-108609185 GCF_964341445.2 Mesoplodon mirus | reverse complement strand
TGGGGATCATGTGCACTGAGAAGGGCTGTGCCTGGAGGGCGCGTGTATGTGTGAGCTGTGTGCACCTGAGCTGGATGGTCCTGCTCTCAGGCTGGAGGTCTATGATGCAGAACTCTGTCCTTCTCTGGAAGCAAAGGCAAAGACAAAGCCTACATTTTCCTCTGAAGATGCTTAATCTGGTCCCTCTTCCCTCCACCTCAAGCCCAGACCTTTCCGGCCCCTGCTCCTTGACTTCCCCACCATGGTAGTAGCAGTATTCACACACACACACCCAGACTCAGCTGGCATCCACGCCCTCGGAACAGCTCAGCCATCCTGCCCAGGCTGCTCCACAGAGCCCTCATCACCTCTGATGACCCTGCATTTCCTCTCAGCCTCCCTGGGATCTGTGTGCCTCCTGCCTCACAGCCAAGCACCCCCTCACCTGAGGAGCCCCGCGCCCTTACCAGCGTAGCTGAGCTTGCGCAGAGTAGAAGTACAGAAGAAGTATTTAGAGGCAGAGGAGACCTCCCCTGCCCCTGGGCTGCAGCCTTGGGCCACCACAGTGGATCCAAGCCGAGGGGGATCCTATTGTGACTTCGAGAGTTCTGAGGGAGGAATGAAAGGCTCAGGGTGGGTTCATCAGTCCTCTGTCCACAAATATTTACTGAGTGTGTGACACGTGTCAGGTGCAGTGAATACACACAGTTGAGAGTGTGGTTCCCAGTGGATCCTCCAGGATTTAATTCCAATCAATACTTATTCTCTCACTGTCTAGTTGGTAATGTAGGCCTCGGTGGTGACTGTGAGTGTGTGGGAAGAGTGAGTGATGTGTATCAGTTAAGTCTGTGGTAAGTGTGGGGTTGGCATGGGGAGCACAGTGCAAACGTGTCTATCTGTGTCTGTGGCCTTTGTGTGCATGGTTTCTGTTCACAAGTCAGGAATTCTGGGACATGTAACTTTTCCTCATTACATGGTGTGGCTTGTATTTATGGTGCGTGTTCATTCATTCATTCACCAAGATTCAGTAAGCAGCTACTCCTGTGTATCCGGCATTCTTGCATTGTTGTAGTCTTTGGTAACGCTGCACATTCTAGTAGGGGAAGACACACACTAAACAAAACTACAATAAATATATAATACATCAGCTGGTGGTAAGTATATAAGGGTTGCCAGACTTAGCGAACAAGAATACAAGGCACCCAGTTAAATTTCAGTTTCAGATAAACCCAGAATAATTTTTTCGTGTAAGTATTCCCATGCAGTATTTGGCCTGACTTAGTTTTAGTGTAAGTAGGGCCCATACAATATGTGGGACATACGGATACTGAAAAATTACTTGTTGTTTATCTGGAATTCAAATTGAACTGGATAGCCCATATTTTCTCTGGCAATCCTGACATGGGTTACTGAGACTGTGGTTTCCTGTGGTTTGTACAAAGCGGGTCTGGCATTACTCAAGAATGTGTTATAAGGGTGGTGTGTATGACACGTGACTGGTTCTTACAGAGGTATTTAGAGATGGCTGAAGTTAGCTGTGTTTGTGCAAGAGTTGAGGAGATACATGTATATATAGTGTATGTGTGTGTGTGTGTGTCCTATATATATATAGTGTGTGTGTCTATATACATATCTCATCTCCAGCGTTTGGTGTTGGAGGAGAGGATTGTGATACAGGTGGGTTGTATGAGAACGTAGTACAGGAGGGATGCGTGTATATACCTCCATGTGCTGTGTGTGGTTTACTAAGGAAGTTTTATGTGGGGTGTGTGATATTTTTGCTGTATCAGAGTGTACATGGGTGTATGAGTTACTGTCTCATAAAACACCCCTAACAAGAATTCTGTATACACTCTTACGTACACCGAGTGTCAGCCAGGTCCAGGCAGGGTGACAAGAAATTTACCACGCAGACTTTATATCTGGTAAGCACTCTAACCCCATTCATCTCGCTCTTCTCTACACTACCACACACACACACACACACAGACACACACACACACTCACACACCCACACACACACAGGAACATAGAGCAAAATATTCTGAATGGTCAGGGGCAGTCATTGCCTTCCCCAGCCTGTCCCAGCCACTGCCTGGAAATCTGCCTGCTGTCTAGAGCTCCATTCCCAGGGCCCATCCTACAGTCTCCAGGGCCCTTGGCCTGGTAGGAGCTACTGGGCTCTAATCTGGGGCAGAGGCCTCTAGCTGGAGCTCTGGGGTGACCACCCCTCTCCCAGGGCAGGCTACTCACCTACATTTAATGCACGCAGGCACCACGTGGCCCATGGCTCTCAGAGCTCCCCGCAGGACCATGAGGACATTTCTCACCCCCGATCACGCGGTCTCAGTCTCTGGAAAACCCTTCCCTTCCCTTGATCTCCCTTGGGAAATTCTTCCTGTTGAAGGAATAAATCCTCCTTGCTTTCAATATGACACCATCCCTAGACAAACAGTCTTCTTTCAAAGTACATTCCACTTGTCAAGATATTTTTCAACAGGGCCTTCAACTCATGGGGCTTCTCTTTCCACTTTGGTAAAAGAGGCCAAGCAACTCATGGGTCTCTCTCAGCATCCTTGCATCCTTCACATCCCCCACCTCATGACCCCAGGGAAAGATCCAAGAGAATAAGAGAGAAATCGGGGTCTGAGAAAAGCTGCACCTCTAGGTCTGTGCAAGCAGGATGCAGCCTGCTATGAGTCCGACAAAGCTCCAGGCCCGGCTGCCCCAGGAGAGTGTCCTCAGACCAGCGGAGATGACCTCCCATCTCCCAGGGGGCATCTGGCCTTTCTGTGCCGTCTCACACCACAGGGACCCTCCGGATAGATACGGCAGCATCAGTGAGACAAGGTCTCTCGCTCCCTGCTTCACAGGTGACACGTTCTCAGTCCCCCGCTTCCTGGAGAAGCTTCAGTTTGGCAGAAACACATGTGCCCCAGACAAGTTGCCCACCACATACCTCCTCCATTCTCGGCAGTTTCCTGGGACTCTTCATTTTCCAGATGTTTCCTCTTTTGTCGCCGTTCCATCGTACCAACTAGAAGTCTCCCTTAGAAGATGCCTCAAGAGATGTCCAACTCCTCCTCTTCCCTACAGGTTGGCCCTTCTTGGCTCTTGGCCAATCCGTTGAAATGATTCAATACAAATAAAAATGGTCAAGTCTCCTAAATGGCTGAAAAACTTGTACCCCTTAGTGAACCAGCAGTACTGCCTAGTGCTCACCAGGGCTGTTATGTTTGCAAGGTTGCCAGGCGCATAGTGGAATTCTGTGACCTCAGTGATGACATCAGAGAATTCGGTGGACCTAGGTTGAGCACAGTGTCTGCAGTAGCACAGGCCCCATTTTCAAGAACAATTCCTTTTTCCCAGCCGAAGCTTTCCCGTGAAAGGGAAAGGTTCATACCATATCTTTTATAAATTGTATCATACAATGTCTATTATAAAATTCACATTTTGATTGGAGATCTTTTAATGTCTTTTCTAGAGAGATTTAATATGAATATTATAAATGGTCTCCAGTTTCCCTGTGGATTATTGACATTTTAAACTCTGCACTTCAATTTTCCCTCAATACGTGTAATTTTGTCACGGCTCTTTCTGTACTTAAAGATGAGGAACTATATAATTGATTTCTTCATTTTTTCCCCATCTCTTTCCAAGGTACTGCATTTGATTGTGTCTTGCGACTGAGTGAAAAATGCTATTCCTTGAGTCAGGACATTGGGCCCTTTAGCAAGTAACTCAACCTATCTGGGCTTCAGCTTCTGTATGTGCGATCAAGAGGCTTGGACTAGCTGACTTTTCAAATGCTGTGTTTCTTTGATTCACTCTCACTTACTGATCTGCTCCTTAAGAAGAGGGTCTGTTCTCATAAAGTAACAACAGTCTTTTCCTAACCTTGGGTTGGGCGGAGTTTATCTGTTCGTACTCAGTTTGTTAGTTATATTGCCTTCTACGTATGCTTAGCTCTAAATAATTTATATGGCTCTTCTGACAATTTTTAGATCTTCTTTTTTTCTTATTTTTCTTTTACAGATTCTAATTTGTTATCGCCAGTGTAGAGGAGCCTGATTGACCTTTATAATTTATTGATCTTGTATGTGTGTGCCTTGTTGAACCGTCTTATTAGTTCCTGCTAGTTTATCTGTGGGTTCTTTTGGGTCTCCTAGATAAATGAGCATATTAAATGTAACTAATGTGTTCTTTGGATAAAGTTTATTTTCTTGCATCTCTCTATATAGAAGCAATATGTTGAATTGATTTAAATATTTAAATACTTACATACCTGTTATCACAATCTAACATTCTTTATCTTATTTTCTTGCAATCAATATTATGTTTTCAAGATTTATCCACGTGAATCCATATAGATCTAGGTCTTTGATTTTTGACTCTTTGATATTATTTGATCACATGCATATAGCATCATTTATTTTCCATTCAAGCATTATTGGACAATTGGATTGTTTCCCTCCCTTCTCTAGAACAAACAACATTTCCTAGAATATCCCTGAAGATGTCTGATAGTCGAGAAGGGTCAGGCTGCCCGAAGGATTGCTACTTGCTTTTAGCCACCTTCCAACAGGCCGTCTCCAGCCAGCAATTTGAAGCACAGCTGAAATGAGAACTGCCCCAAATGTGAAGATCTTAGGAGCTTCCTAGAAGGTGGGAGGTTAATGATAGGCATCCTGCTGGGATCCCAGGGGAGTCTGAGCTGGCCTGAAGCTCATCTTCCTCCTCCACCTCTCAAGAGAAATGTGGAGGAAAGAAGACTTCAAAAACTGTGAGCAGGCAGAGGGAGAGATATTGGGGGCCGAAGCTGTAACTGAGGTCTTGGAGTGGGCTGTGAGCACGCAGAGCCTCTAGAGAGCCAGGCTCAGCCTTCTGAGAACTTCTCCCCTAAGGCTGCTCATAATTCACGTGATACCAGCCATATAGAGCTGACTTGGCCCACACTGTCACAGAAAGCCTTATCAGAATCTCTTCTTCATACACCCTTTTCTCTGTTACTTGGTTATTGCCTTTGGTACTCCACTGATGTGAACCACAGTCGCCAGGGGATGGAGGACACTAGTGACCCATCTTGCACTGTGGCCTCCGTCCACAGCTTGAGGGTAAGGGAAGAGGCCAAATGAAGGTCCAGAAGGAAAGATGGAGTTTGAAGAGAAGACCTGAGTTAAGGGTGTCTTCTCAAGTCTTGATGACTGAAATGTAGCTCGAGTACCTGAAGTCCTGCTTGTTCTCAAGGCTGACCACGGGGCTGGGTGCACTCAGTGAAGGAACCGTATACACTTAGTATTTCCTTGCTTGCTCACACTTGCCCTCCTCTGATACCCCCTGTGCAAGACTGATCTTCCCCTGAAACAACTTTCTACCTGCCACTGTCATCTCATGAACATTTGATTCCCCTTCCTAGTGTCCCCCTAGAATGCCATTGCAGCCAATTCATAATTTGATAATCATGCTGCTTAGCATATTCTCAGCAACTTCTGATAAATTTTATTCACTTTATTCCATAGTCTTCACCCATCAATAATCTTCCTTAACTTTCTAGCTGCAGGTTAACCCATTCGGATTCATTTCTTTTTCTTTCTCTTCTTTGGCAAATCCTTTCTATCTTTTAAGGTCTTTTTCTTGTCTCTCTACCATCCTGCCTTCCTGAAATTCTTTTTTTTCCATTTAAGTAACCTTTCAATCTCCTTCCCCAGTTTCCTCATAAACATTGAGAGTTTATTCCTCACACGTTAGACAGCGGTTTATGAATGGCCAGGCATAATGGACTCAGAATGAGTTGGCACCCCAGAGGTACCTGTCTTGCTGGGGAGCCACAGGTGAAGGGCTGTCTGCTGGACATATGTTTGCATGGAGTCAGGCTGAGTGGCCTCAGGGTGTTTACTCTGCCCTTGTGTGTGTTTCTCGCTAGTTGGTTTCCTCGCCAGCCACCTGTGACCTCCCTCCATCCAGCCCAGGGAATCCTTCTCATCACAGGGGTAGGATGTTTGTCTCGTTTTCCATCACATCCTTTCCCCAAAGTTTGGTTGTGAGTTGTTCCCATTCCAAAGACCTTTCCTCTTTGAAGAGAAAAGAGAAAATCTTTTCTCTCCTTTCCTCTCACTTCACTTCTGCTCTATTATCTCCTCCGTCCAGAATGGCCCACTGACTCACATGGGTGTAGATCCGAAGATGGCAAGAACTGCCAGCAATTCTGAGATAATAATACGGATGGATCAGGAAAACTTGAAAACCTTTATCCCGCCACATTAAAAAAAATTGCACTTCCAGTGTATTCAGAGTCTCAGTGTAGAAACACAAATGATAGAGAAATTGAATGACACTCAAGTTTTTCTTTCCTCCTTTCCTGATTTATTCTAATCCTCCATGCTAACATGATGAACTATTTGTTAGGTAAAGTTTCAGACATTTTCTACCCATGCACACTTTTCTTCTTTTCACATAAGTGTGTGAACTAGGTCACTTTCAACATGCTGTGATTCTGTGATTCACTGTCTCCCACCAAGTCATCCACTGATAAAGTCATCTGTTTCACGGAGAACTATTTCCAATAGCTAATAGCCAATGTCTGTGGAGTGCTTACTCTGTGTCGGTTTCTTGTAACTACTTTACAGATCATTTGTACAACGTACCCATGGACCAGGTACAATTATGACCCCCAAGTGACAGATAAGTGCAGATAAGTACAAATACATACAGAGGCCAAGTGACTTGCCCAAGACACTGGAGCAAATCAAAATCCGTGCCTCTGTAATCATTTTGCTCTATTGCCTCTGTCTGGGAGGCTTGATGATTTGGCAACTAAAACCTTAAATATCATGTTCCATTTTTATATCTGTGACACAAGCGTGGGGCTGTGATATGGGGTAACTAACCTGACTACTTTTGAAAACCCTTCTGCACCTGAATAAAAGTAACCCAGGGATTGCAAGCTATAGATTTAAGGTTTCCTACCAACTTTTAAAAATAGCTTCTTGAATGCAATTTATGTAGTGTCAAGTCTAGGATGTAGTCCAAATAGTAACAGAAAAATGGAGATATGTAGAAAAATACTTAAAGTTGACAAGTATTGGGAGTGTAGTATTTTTGGGGCCAGTGTGTAGACCACAGGAAAACTTGCTGTTTCCATCCCAAAGGAGGAGCCCTACGTTGCAACTGCCAAGGTCCCTGGGGCAGCAAGTGTGCTCACTGCTTAGTAAAGAAGCATCCTCAGTTTGATAGAATCATATGGGAGCCTTACATTTGGTTAGCAGTTCTACCTTCTTGATGTAATAATATTTTCAGGGTGTGGGAGGGTATCAAGCTCTGAAAATACCCTTGGAGAGATTTGCTTATTAAGTTTGGCTTTTTCAATCTCCCTACTACTTCTTGACTAAACACCAGGCGGTTTCCTTCACTTTTCAGAACCATGTTGTTTTTCCCTTGTCTAATGAACTTTGAAATACTTTTGGATGAGCTATTAAGTTTGGGAGAAAATAAGCATCTCTTTAAAATAAGGAAGATAATAACAATGACAAGTAGAAAAAGCTCTAAAACAGAGAATATCCTCCATTCTAGCCAATGACTGGGAGTGGAAGGTGCGTGTTCACTGTCCAGGACGTAGAAATAAAAGCTGAGGAGGCGCTGAGGCGTCTCCTGGATCTCTATGAGCCTCCATCATTTCTGAAGGGTAGGGTTGACAGATAAAATAGAGGCTGTTTAGTTAAATATGAATGTCAGAAAAACAACAAGTATATTTTTAAGATAAGTATGCCCCAAATAGTTCATAGGATCTACTTATACTAAAAATAATGACTTATTATTCATGTGAAGTTCAAGTTTAACTGGGTATCCTGTACTTTTATTTACTAAATCTGACAGCCCTACTGATGATCCACAATGGAGGCAGTTGAGGAGCGGTACATGCTGGCTCTCGGACAGTCAGAAATGGCTTCAGCAGATCCAGGTACAGTATGAAATTCTTTTTGGATGTAGCTCAGAAGCCATGGCCAGCCCTTGACTGCAAGTACTGCCTCGGGTTTCCCTGAGGTGGGGTAAACCTTCCTCTTAATGGCCTTTTGGTATGTCTGGAATACCATATCCAAGGGGAGCCCCAAAGTCAGTTTCATCCTCACAACCATGTTTCCAATTCCTGGAATTGGCTGCATGTGACTCACAAGAGCTGAGGAGGTTTGTGGAAATAGGGAGTGTCATAGCTTGAACCCTTTGTAGGTAAAGTTTTGCTGTTGTGAGAGTTTTAACAGGAGCAATGTGAAAGACTCCAGGTCCCCAGGTAGATAGAAATAATCCTGTTCTACCTGTGTGTATGTGACAAGTCTCTAATAGTTCAGAGAGCAAGTATCTGGTCTTAGAAAGACTGATCCAAGCTTGGATGTTTCTGGTGACAAGGCAAGGTCGTGAGTTTCAAGTTCACCTTTTATGGTTGAGGAGACAATAAGGTGGTAAGAAGAGAAATCATGGAGGAGACCTTGGCTTCATCCATTGTGCAGGCTTGCATATGTGGTTCTATGTAGATTGTGTTTCAAAGGTGGAGCTTGTTTACAACTATGAACATTCTCCGATGTGCTTTTTGGACCTTCATTCCCAGAGCGAGAGCAGTGCCGAGGCTCTAGAAATGCCATGGATATTCTGAGCTGTCAGTGGCATTTCCCAGGTACTGTTGCCTTGTGCCGCTCCTTGAAATGTCCAAAGGGATTATCATCTGTCTTGTGGCGGGTCCTAGCATTGTGAAAGGAAGCTGCTGCACCTGGCTCAGAGGATTTCGGATGTGGTGGGAGGAGTAGTAGTACTACGACTATAAATTGTATCACAGCATATCTATTCCATCTTGAGAGTGGGGTTGTGGGGTTATGAAGGGGGGCTTTTATTGTACTTTTATACATTGTACCCTTGAAACTAATTCAATTTTTTGAAATTAATTAATTTATTTTGGGCTGCATTGGGTCTTGGTTGCTGCTAGCGGGCGTTCTCTAGTTGCAGTGAGCGGGGGCTACTCTTGGCTGTGGTGCACGGGCTTCTCATTGCAGTGGCTTCTCTTGTTGCGGAGCATGGGCTCTAGGCACGCAGGCTGCCGTAGTTGTGGCACGTCGGCTCAGTAGTTGTGACACATGGGCTCTAGAGCGCAGGCTCAGTAGTTGTGGCGCGCGGGCTTAGTTACTCCGTGGCACGTGGGATATTCCCAGACCAGGGCTTGAACCCATGTCCCCTGCATTCGCAGGCATATTCTTAACTACTGCTCCACCAGGGAAGCCCAATAATTCAGTTTTTTATAAAGAGATTCCTAATATTATTCCAAAATTTTAAAAATATGTAGTTGGATAACACTATGAAAAATTAACTGATATATTCTTTTATTATTTCTCTTTGCTCCCTGGATTTTTTTTCCTCATCCAGTCAGCTAGGCACTGTGAGCTCACTGCATTAGGAAGGTAAAGACTCAGCAGAAATGAGGGAGAAAAAAAGAAAAGTCTCAGCTTTGGAATGTTCACAACGGAGGCCACAGTAGAACAGGTGAGAATTCTGTGAACAAAAACTAAATGTCGTCTCAAATGCAAAAAAGTATTCTCTGAACTGGGAGGCAGGAGAGGGAGGGAGGGAAGGACTGAAGGAGAGAGATCAGTGTGGCCAGGGACATGGAGACTGTGCTTGAGGACGATATGCCCAGGAAGAGAATCAGAATCTGGAGAAGATTCAACCTGCACATGATCATTGCCTCCAGCCAGCACCCTCATCTCAGACGTTGTGAAATTCAGAGAGAGAGTGGGAGTACGTCAGGAGGGCCACGCGCAGAGTCTGTGTGGCAGGGGTTGTGGCCGTTCCCTATTTGTGAGGAGTCCCCAGCAATTTGCAGGCCTCTTCTGGAAAATGCTGGCGGACGTCTCTAGTGCTTATGTGAAAGCTTGTTCACAAACCTTGAAAGACACAGATGTAGAGGACAGATAGATGCATAGATAGAAAAATGTCATTAAATAAAAGCTCCAGGAAAGGTTTGGAAAATGCCCTTTATTGCATAGGACGCTTCTATTGTCATATGATGTTAGACTGAGTGCCGGTCCCTTCATGCTCCTTCAGACCACGGCATTCTGTCTGCTACTCTCCAGAGGGTCCTTTCTTCTCCCTGGAAGGGATAAAGCAAATGAGGTAGAACAGGAAGAGACAAGAAGCACTCCAAGCTCTGCTGGTCATGGTTACCCTCCAGCATTGCCTTAATGCTCAGAGTCACACACACCACAGTGAGCTTGGCTCCAGATCAACTACCATGCAACGAAGGTTCTGGAACATTTCCATATCTCGGGGGACCTCATTTCCACGTGACTCTCTTTCCTATTCCCCTTTGTCACAGAAGGCTAGGTACAGTGGTCAGGGTGAGATCTCGGCTCAGGCCCAAGGCTCTCAGACCTCAAAGTTCTGGTCCTGCAAGGGCCCCTGTCCTCTCTTGAGACCACTCCTGGCTCTCTCTGCCGAGAAGGAGCTGCTGGCAGTACGTCCTCTAAGAGTTGAGGTCCATCGTGCAGACCCTGAGAAAACTCCTAGGAAAAGGCTCCACCTTCTTGTTTACGTCAACAGAGGTCAATGCCTTTGTTAGTGCTGGGTGTGTCCCATTTGATGCAACTGCAGAGCCATTAGGTCAACCAGCACATGAGTGCGGCCCCTTCCCTTAGACTCCTCTGGGCCCTCGTGACATAGGCTCAGAAGACTGCCAGCCTCAAGCCTTACCTCTTCCAAGGGACGGCCACACCGTCTTCCAGGATCTTCTGTCCCATGAATCTCAGTTGCTGTTTGGAACTCAAAGGAGAGAAAAGACCCTGCCTGCGGGGTCTCTTTGGGCTGGGGCCTTCCCCCGTGGGCTGCTCTCCCTCATTCTCCTTTTCTTCTTGCTTCTCTTCATCCTCCTCCTCCTCCTCCTCCTATTCCTCCTCCTCCTCCTCCTCGTCCTCCTCCTCAGGGGTGCTCTCGGATTCCACATTGCCCATCCACTGGGCCATGTTGAGATGAAACACATGGCAGCTGAAGCCCTGCAGGACGCCAAACTTCACGTGCTGCTGGAGGATCTCCAAGGTGGGGAAGACCCGGCAGCAGGACATGCACCTGAAGCCAATCTCCATGGTCAGCATCCAGTCGGGTGTCTTGGCGCTGGGTCTCTCCTCGACGGCAGGTGGCCCTGATGGGCTGCCTGGCTCTGCCCTTTCCTCATAATCTTTCTCCTCCCCAGTGGGCTCACTGTCAGACAGGAGGCTTTCGGTGGACACATCAGAAGAGGGGTCAGTGGCTACTGCACACATATCCTCAGGAAGGGTCACTTCTTCTATTGTCAGCTGCTTTTCAGGCAACTCCAAGGGTTTCTTTGTCTTCCAGGAGACAGCGACACCCTTGTTCACTTGTACCTGCATGTAGTATATTTTCATGCCCCTTTCCTCTTTGTCTGGGTGCAGATAGTTTTACAGGGTGAAGAGGGTGAGGAGGAGACACAGTGTGATGGGGAAGCGGTCTCTCCTTCTTCCTGATCCTGGGCTAGGGGTGGTCTAGGCTGGGCAGTGTCTCGATGAAATCTCCGGATTCCTGAAAAAGGAAATGAAAATCATAATAACATGCATGGGCCATGCCGGAAGCTGAGGGAGCAGGTGTGGTAGACGAGAGAGGGACATTGGCACGACATAGCTATGTCGTGAGCTTGGTGTCTGTTGGCCGTAGGACGGAGTGGTGTATCAGGTGTCATCTGTGGGCTTTTCATGTGCGTGGGGGGGGCTATACTGTAGCGGTGTCTGTATACAGGGGTGTGGAGTATGGTGGTGAGGGCTGTAGTATGTGAGGGATGCGGCTGGATGCGTGTACGACGAGGAGTGTGAGTTTGGGAATATCGGTGGTGCATTCCTTGTGGAATGGGGCTGTGGTGCAGGAGAGTACTGTGGAGCACGTGCTTGGGGTTGATGTGCACTGAGAAGGGCTGTGCCTGGAGGGCGCGTGTATGTGTGAGCTGTGTGCACCTGAGCTGGATGGTCCTGCTCTCAGGCTGGAGGTCTATGATGCAGAACTCTGTCCTTCTCTGGAAGCAAAGGCAAAGACAAAGCCTACATTTTCCTCTGAAGATGCTTAATCTGGTCCCTCTTCCCTCCACCTCAAGCCCAGACCTTTCCGGCCCCTGCTCCTTGACTTCCCCACCATGGTAGTAGCAGTATTCACACACACACACCCAGACTCAGCTGGCATCCACGCCCTCGGAACAGCTCAGCCATCCTGCCCAGGCTCCTCCACAGAGCCCTCATCACCTCTGATGACCCTGGATTTCCTCTCAGCCTCCCTGGGATCTGTGTGCCTCCTGCCTCACAGCCAAGCACCCCTTCACCTGAGGAGCCCCGCGCCCTTACCAGTGTAGCTGAGCTTGCGCAGAGTAGAAGTACAGAAGAAGTATTTAGAGGCAGAGGAGACCTCCCCTGCCCCTGGGCTTCAGCCTTGGGCCACCACAGTGGATCCAAGCCGAGGGGTATCCTCTTGTGACTTCGAGAGTCCTGAGGGAGGAATGAAAGGCTCAGGGTGGGTTCATCAATCCTCTGTCTACAAATATTTACTGAGTGTGTGACACGTGTCAGGTGCAGTGAATACACACAGTTTGAGAGTGTGGTTCCCAGTGGCTCCTCCAGGATTTAATTCCAATCAATACTTATTCTCTCACTGTCTAGTTGGTAATGTAGGCCTCGGTGGTGACTGTGAGTGTGTGGGAAGAGTGAGTGATGTGTATCAGTTAAGTCTGTGGTAAGTGTGGGGTTGGCATGGGGAGCACAGTGCAGACGTGTCTATCTGTGTCTGTGGCCTTTGTGTGCATGGTTTCTGTTCACAAGTCAGGAATTCTGGGACATGTAACTTTTCCTCATTACATGGTGTGGCTTGTATTTATGGTGCGTGTTCATTCATTCATTCACCAAGATTCAGTAAGCAGCTACTCCTGTGTATCCGGCACTCTTGCATTGTTGTAGTCTTTGGTAACGCTGCACATTCTAGTAGGGGAAGACACACACTAAACAAAACTACAATAAATATATAATACATCAGCTGGTGGTAAGTATATAAGGGTTGCCAGACTTAGCGAACAAGAATACAAGGCACCCAGTTAAATTTCAGTTTCAGATAAACCCAGAATAATTTTTTCGTGTAAGTATTCCCATGCAGTATTTGTTCTTCTTAGTTTTAGTGTAAGTATGGCCCATACAATATTTGGGACATACTGATACTGAAAAACTACTTGTTCTTTATCTGGAATTCAAATTGAACTGGATAGCCCATATTTTCTCTGGCAATCCTGACATGGGTTACTGAGACTGTGGTTTACTGTAGTTTGTACAAAGCGGGTCTGGCATTACTCAAGAATGTGTTACAAGTGTGGTGTGTATGACACGTGACTGGTTCTTACAGAGGTATTTAGCGATGGCTGAAGTTAGCTGTGTTTGTGCGAGAGTTGTGGAGATATATATATATATATATATATATATATAGTGTTTCTGTGTGTGTCCTATATATATAGTGTGTGTGTCTATATACATATCTCATCTCCAGCGTTTGGTGTTGGAGGAGAGGACTGTGATACAGGTGGGTTGTATGAGAACGTAGTACAGGAGGGAACCGTGTATATACCTCCATGTGCTGTGTGTGGTTTACTAAGGAATTTATATGTGGGGTGTGTGATATTTTTGGTGTATCAGAGTGTACATGGGTGTATGAGTTACTGTCTCATAAAACACCCCTAACAAGAATTCTGTATACACTCTTACGTACACCGATTGTCAGCCAGGTCCAGGCAGGGTGACAAGAACTTTACCACGCAGACTTTATATCTGGTAAGCACTCTAACCCCATTCATCTCGCTCTTCTCTGCACTACCACACACACACACACACACACACACACACACACACACACTCACACACCCACACCCACACAGGAACATAGAGCAAAATATTCTGAATGGTCAAGGGCAGTCATTGCCTTCCCCAGCCTGTCCCAGCCACTGCCTGGAAATCTGCCTGCTGTCTAGAGTTCCATTCCCATGGCCCACCCTACAGTCTCCAGGGCCCTGGGCCTGGTAGGAGCTACTGGGCTCTAATCTGGGGCAGAGGCCTCTAGCTGGAGCTCTGGGGTGACCACCCCACTCCCAGGGCTAGCTACTCACCTACATTTAATGCACGAAGGCACCACGTGGCCCGTGGCTCTCAGAGCTCCCCGCAGGACCCTGAGGACATTTCTCACCCCCGCTCACGCGGTCTCAGTCTCTGGAAAACCCTTCCCTTCCCTTGATCTCCTTTGGGAAATTCTTCCTGTTGAAGGAATAAATCCTCCTTGCTTTCAATATGACACCATCCCTAGACAAACAATCTTCTTTCAAAGTGCATTCCACTTGTCAAGATATTTTTCAACAGGGCCTTCAACTCATGGTGCTTCTCTTTCCACTTTGGTAAAAGAGGCCAAGCAACTCATGGGTCTCTCTCAGCATCCTTGCATCCTTCACATCCCCCACCTCATGACCCCAGGGAAAGATCCAAGAGAATAAGAGAGAAATCGGGGACTGAGAAAAGCTGCACCTCTAGGTCTGTGCAAGCAGGATGCAGCCTGCTGTGAGTCCGACAAAGCTCCAGGCCCGGCTTCCCCAGGAGAGAGTCCTCAGACCAGCGGAGCTGACCTCCCATCTCCCAGGGGGCATCCGGCCGTTCTGTGCCGTCTCACACCACAGGGACCCTCCAGATAGATACGGCAGCATCAGTGAGACAAGGTCTCTCGCTCCCTGCTTCACAGGTGACACGTTCTCAGTCCCCCGCTTCCTAGAGAAGCTTCAGTTTGGCAGAAACCCATGTGCCCCAGACAAGTTGCCCCCCACATACCTCCTCCGTTCTCGGCAGTTTCCTGGGACTCTTCATTTTCCAGATGTTTCCTCTTTTGTCGCCGTTCCATCGTACCAACTAGAAGTCTCCCTTAGAAGATGCCTCAAGAGATGTCCAACTCCTCCTCTTCCCTACAGGTTGGCCCTTCTTGGCTCTTGGGCAATCCGTTGAAATGATTCAATACAAACAAAAATAGTCAAGTCTCCTAAATGGCTGAAAAACTTGTACCACTTAGTGAACCAGCAGTACTGCCTAGTGCTCACCAGGGCTGTTATGTTTGCAAGGTTGCCAGGCGCACAGTGGAATTCTGTGACCTCAGTGATGACATCAGAGCATTCGGTGGACCTAGGTTGAGCACAGTGTCTGCAGTAGCACAGGCCCCATTTTCAAGAACAATTCCTTTTTCCCATCCGAACCTTTCCCGTGAAAGGGAAAGGTTCATACCTTATCTATTATAAATTGTATCATACCATGTCTATTATAAAATTCACATTTTGATTGGAGATCTTTTAATGTATTTTCTAGAGAGATTTAATATGAATATTTTAAATGGTCTCCAGTTTCCCTGTGGATTATTGACATTTTAAACTCTGCACTTCAATTTTCCCTCAATACGTGTAATTTTGTCATGGCTATTTCTGTACTTAAAGATGAGGAACAATATAATTGATTTCTTCATTTGTTCCCCATCTCTTTCCAAGGTACTGCATTTGATTGTGTCTTGCGACTGAGTGAAAAATGCTAGTCCTTGAGTCAGGACATTGGGCCCTTTAGCAAGTAACTCAACCTATCTGGGCTTCAGCTTCTGTATGTGCGATCAAGAGGCTTGGACTAGCTGACTTTTCAAATACTGTGTTTCTTTGATTCACTCCCACTTACTGATCTGCTCCTTAAGAAGAGGCTCTGTTCTCATAAAGTAACAACAGTCTTTTCCTAACCTTGGGTTGGGCGGAGTATAACTGTTCGTACTCAGTTTGTTAGTTATATTGCCTTCTACGTATGCTTAGCTCTAAATAATTTATATGCCACTTGTGACTATTTTTAGATCTTCTTTTTTTCTTATTTTCTTTTACAGTTTCTAATTTGTTATCGCCAGTGTAGAGGAGCCTGATTGACCTTTATAATTTATGGATCTTGTATGTGTGTGCCATGTTGAACCGTCTTATTAGTTCCTGCTAGTTTATCTGTGGGTTATTTTGGGTCTCCTAGATAAATGAGCATATTAAATGTAAATAATGTGTTCTTTGGATAAAGTTTATTTTCTTGCATCTCTCTATATAGAAGCAATATGTTGAATTGATTTAAATATTTAAATACTTACATACCTGTTATAACAATCTAACATTCTTTATCTTATTTTCTTGCAATCAATATTATGTTTTCAAGATTTATCCACGTGAATCCATATAGATCTAGGTCTTTGATTGTTGACTGTTTGATATTATTTGATCACATGCATATAGGATCATTTATTTTCCATTCAAGCATTATTGGACAATTGGATTGTTTCCCTCCCTTCTCTAGAACAAACAACATTTCCTAGAATATCCCTGAAGATGTCTGATAGTCGAGAAGGGCCAGGCTGCCCGAAGGATTGCTACTTGCTTTTAGCCACCTTCCAACAGGCCGTCTCCAGCCAGCAATTTGAAGCACAGCTGAAATGAGAACTGCCCCAAATATGAAGATCCTAGGAGCTTCCTAGAAGGTGGGAGGTTCATGATAGGCATCCTGCTGGGATCCCAGGGGAGTCTGAGCTGGCCTGAAGCTCATCTTCCTCCTCCACCTCTCAAGAGAAATGTGGAGGAAAGAAGACTTCAAAAACTGTGAGCAGGCAGAGGGAGAGATATTGGGGGCCGAAGCTGTAACTGAGGTCTTGGAGTGGGCTGTGAGCACGCAGAGCCTCTAGAGAGCCAGGCTCTGCCTTCTGAGGACTTCTCCCCTAAGGCTGCTCATAATTCACGTGATACCAGCCATATAGAGCCGACTTGGCCCACACTGTCACAGAAAGCCTTATCAGAATCTCTTCTTCTTCATACACTCTTGTGTCTGTTACTTGGTTATTGCCTTTGGTACTCCACTGATGTGAACCACAGTCGCCGGGGGATGGAGGACACTAGTGACCCATCTTGCTCTGTGGCCTCCGTCCACAGCTTGAGGGTAAGGGAAGAGGCCAAATGAAGGTCAAGAAGGAAAGATGGAGTTTGAAGAGAAGACCTGAGTTAAGGGTGTCTTCTCAAGTCCTGATGACTGAAATGTAGCTCCAGTACCTGAAGTCCTGCTTGTTCTCAAGGCTGACCGTGGGGCTGGGTGCACTCAGTGAAGGAACCGTATACACTTAGTATTTCCTTGCTTGCTCACACTTGCCCTCCTCTGATACACCCTCTGCAAGACTGATCTTCCCCTGAAACAACTTTCCACCTGCTACTGTCATCTCATGAACATTTGCTTCCCCTTCCTATTGCCCCTGTAGAATGCCATTGCAGCCAATTCATAATTTGATAATCATGCTTCTTACCATAGTCTCAGCAACTTCTGATAAATTTTATTCACTTTATTCCATAGTCTTCACCCATCAATAATCTTCCTTAACTTCCTAGCTGCAGGTTAACCCATTTGGAATCATTTCTTTTTCTTTCTCTTCTT
This sequence comes from Mesoplodon mirus, assembly GCF_964341445.2. Taxonomy (NCBI): domain Eukaryota; kingdom Metazoa; phylum Chordata; class Mammalia; order Artiodactyla; family Ziphiidae; genus Mesoplodon; species Mesoplodon mirus. The sequence continues at coordinate 108,591,684 of NC_138986.1, read as the reverse complement.
TGACAAATCCTTTCTATCTTTTAAGGTCTTTTTCTTGTCTCTCTACCATCCTGCCTCCCTGAACTTCTTTTTTTTTCCGTTTAAGTAACCTTTCAATCTCCTTCCCCAGTTTCCTCATAAACATTGAGAGTTTATTCCTCACACGTTAGACAGCGGTTTATGAATGGCCAGGCATAATGGACTCAGAATGAGTTGGCAACCACGAGGTACCTGTCTTGCTGGGGAGCCACAGGTGAAGGGCTGGCTGCTGGACACATGTTTGCATGGAGTCAGGCTGAGTGGCCTCAGGGTGTTTGCCCTGCACTTGTGTGTGTTTCTCCCTAGTTGGTTTCCTTGTCCAGCCACCTGTGACCTCCCTCCATCCAGCCCAGGGAATCCTTCTCATCACAGGGGTAGGATGTTTGTCTCATTTTCCATCACATCCTTTCCCCAAAGTTTGGTTGTGAGTTGTTCCCATTCCAAAGACCTTTCCTCTTTGAAGAGAAAAGAGAAAATCTTTTCTCTCCTTTCCTCTCACTTCACTTCTGCTCTATTATCTCCTCCGTCCAGAATGGCCCACTGACTCACATGGGTGTAGATCCGAAGATGGCAAGAACTGCCAGCAATTCTGAGATAATAATACGGATGGATCAGGAAAACTTGAAAACCTTTATCCCGCCACATTAAAAAAAATTGCACTTCCAGTGTATTCAGAGTCTCAGTGTAGAAACACAAATGATAGAGAAATTGAATGACACTCAAGTTTTTCTTTCCTCCTTTCCTGATTTATTCTAATCCTCCATGCTAACATGATGAACTATTTGTTAGGTAAAGTTTCAGACATTTTCTACCCATGCACACTTTTCTTCTTTTCACATAAGAGTGTGAACTAGGTCACTTTCAACATGCTGTGATTCTGTGATTCACTGTCTCCCACCGTGTCATCCACTGATAAAGTCATCTGTTTCACGGAGAACTATTTCCAATAGCTAATAGCCAATGTCTGTGGAGTGCTTACTCTGTGTCGGTTTCTTGTAACTACTTTACAGATCATTTGTACAACGTACCCATGGACCAGGTACAATTATGACCCCCAAGTGACAGATAAGTGCAGATAAGTACAAATAAATACAGAGGCCAAGTGACTTGCCCAAGACACTGGAGCAAATCAAAATCCATGCCTCTGTAATCATTTTGCTCTATTGCCTCTGTCTGGGAGGCTTGATGATTTGGCAACTAAAACCTTAAATAGCATGTTCCATTTTTATACCTGTGACACAAGCGTGGGGCTGTGATATGGGGTAACTAACCTGACTACTTTTGAAAACCCTTCTGCACCTGAATGAAAGTAAGCCAGGGACTGCAAGCTATAGATTTAAGGTTTCCTACCAACTTTTAAAAATAGCTTCTTGAATGCAATTTACGTAGTGTCAAGTCTAGGATGTAGTCCAAATAGTAACAGAAAAATGGAGATATGTAGAAAAATACTTAAAGTTGACAAGTATTGGGAGTGTAGTATTTTGGGGGCCAGTGTGTAGACCACAGGAAAACTTGCTGTTTCCATCCCAAAGGGAAGAGCCCTACGTTGCAACTGCCAAGGTCCCTGGGGCAGCAAGTGTGCTCACTGCTTAGTAAAGAAGCATCCTCAGTTTGATAGAATCATATGGGAGCCTTACATTTGGTTAGCAGTTCTACATTCTTGATGTAATAATATTTTCAGGGTGTGGGAGGGTATCAAGCTCTGAAAATACCCTTGGAGAGATTTGCTTATTAAGTTTGGCTTTTTCAATCTCCCTACTACTTCTTGACTAAACACCAGGCGGTTTCCTTCACTTTTCAGAACCATGTTGTTTTTCCCTTGTCTAATGAACTTTGAAATACTTTTGGATGAGCTATTAAGTTTGGGAGAAAATAAACATCTCTTTAAAATAAGGAAGATAATAACAATGACAAGTAGAAAAAGCTCTAAAACAGAGAATATCCTCCATTCTAGCCAATGACTGGGAGTGGAAGGTGCGTGCTCGCTGTCCAGGACGTAGAAATAAAAGCTGAGGAGGCGCTGAGGCGTCTCCTGGATCTCTATGAGCCTCCATCATTTCTGAAGGGTAGGGTTGACAGATAAAATATAGGCTGTTTAGTTAAATATGAATGTCAGAAAAACAACAAGTATATTTTTAAGATAAGTATGCCCCAAATAGTTCATAGGATCTACTTATACTAAAAATAATGACTTATTATTCATGTGAAGTTCAAGTTTAACTGGGTATCCTGTACTTTTATTTACTAAATCTGACAGCCCTACTGATGATCTACAATGGAGGCAGTTGAGGAGCGGTACATGCTGGCTCTCGGACAGTCAGAAATGGCTTCAGCAGATCCAGGTACAGTATGAAATTCTTTTTGGATGTAGCTCAGAAGCCATGGCCAGCCCTTGACTGCAAGTAATGCCTCGGGTTTCCCTGAGGTGGGGTAAACCGTCCTCTGAATGGCCTTTTGGTATGTCTGGAAGACCATATCCAAGGGGATCCCCAAAGTCAGTTTCATCCTCACAACCATGTTTCCAATTCCTGGAATTGGCTGCATGTGACTCACAAGAGCTGAGGAGGTTTGTGGAAATTGGGAGTGTCATAGCTTGAACCCTTTGTAGGTAAAGTTTTGCTGTTGTGAGAGTTTTAACAGGAGCAATGTGAAAGACTCCAGGTCCCCAGGTAGATAGAAATAATCCTGTTCTACCTGTGTGTATGTGACAAGTCTCTAATAGTTCAGAGAGCAAGTATCTGGTCTTAGAAAGACTGATCCAAGCTTGGATGTTTCTGGTGACAAGGCAAGGTCCTGAGTTTCAAGTTCACCTTTTATGGTTGAGGGGACAATAAGGTGGTCAGAAGGGAAATCATGGAGGAGACCTTGGCTTCATCCATTGTGCAGGCTTGTATATGTGGTTCTATATAGATTGTGTTTCAAAGGTGGAGCTTGCTTACAACTATGAACATTCTCCGATGTGCTTTTTGGACCTTCATTCCCAGAGCGAGAGCAGTGCCGAGGCTCTAGAAATGCCATGGATATTCTGAGCTGTCAGTGGCATTTCCCAGGTACTGTTCCCTTGGTGCTGCTCCTTGAAATGTCCAAAGGGATTATCATCTGTCTTGTGGCGGGTCCTAGCATTGTGAAAGGAAGCTGCTGCACCTGGCTCAGAGGATTTCGGATGTGGTGGGAGGAGTAGTAGTACTACGACTATAAATTGTATCACAGCATATCTATTCCATCTTGAGAGTGGGGTTGTGGGGTTATGAAGGGGGGCTTTTATTGTACTTTTATACATTGTACCCTTGAAACTAATTCAATTTTTTGAAATTAATTAATTTATTTTGGGCTGCATTGTGTCTTTATTGCTACTAGCGGGTGTTCTCTAGTTGCAGTGAGCGGGGGCTACTCTTGGCTGTGGTGCACGTGCTTCTCATTGCAGTGGCTTCTCTTGTTGCGGAGCATGGGCTCTAGGCACGCAGGCTTCCGTAGTTGTGGCACGTGGGCTCAGTAGTTTTGACACACGGGCTCTAGAGCGCAGGCTCAGTAGTTGTGGCACGCGGGCTTAGTTACTCCGTGGCACGTGGGATCTTCCCAGACCAGGGCTCGAACCCATGTCCCCTGCATTCGCAGGCATATTCTTAACCACTGCTCCACCACGGAAGCCCGATAATTCAGTTTTTTATAAAGAGAAGGTTCCTAATATTATTCCAATATTTTAAAAATATGTAGTTGGATAACACTATGAAAAATTAACTGATATATTCTTTTATTATTTCTCTTTGCTCCCTGGATCTTTTTCCCCATCCAGTCAGCTAGGCACTCTGAGTTCACTGCATTAGGAAGGTAAAGACTCAGCAGAAATGAGGGAGAAAAAAAGAAAAGTCTCAGCTTTGGAATGTTCACAACGGAGGCCACAGTAGAAGAGGTGAGAATTGTGTGAACAAAAAATAAATGTCGTCTCAAATGCAAAAAAGTATTCTCTGCACTGGGAGGCAGGAGAGGGAGGGAGGGATGGACTGAAGGAGAGAGATCAGTGTGGCCAGGGACATGGAGACTGTGCTTGAGGACGATATGCCCAGGAAGAGAATCAGAATCTGGAGAAGATTCAGCCTGCACGTGATCATTGCCTCCAGCCAGCACCCTCATCTCAGACGTTGGGAAATTCAGAGAGAGAGTGGGAGTACGTCAGGAGGGCCACGCGCAGAGTCTGTGTGGCAGGGGTTGTGGCCGTTCCCTATTTGTGAGTAGTCCCCAGCAATTTGCAGGCCTCTTCTGGAAAATGCTGGCAGACGTCTCTAGTGCTTATGTGAAAGCTTGTTCACAAACCTTGAAAGATACAGATGTAGCTGACAGATAGATGCATAGATAGAAAAATGTCATTAAATCAAAGCTCCAGGAAAGGTTTGGAAAATGCCCTTTATTGCATAGGACGCTTCTATTGTCATATGATGTTAGACTGAGTGCCGGTCCCTTCATCCTCCTTCAGACCACGGCATTCTGTCTGCTACTCTCCCGAGGGTCCTTTCTTCTCCCTGGAAGGGATAAAGCAAATGAGGTAGAACAGGAAGAGACAAGAAGCACTCCAAGCTCTGCTGGTCAGGGTTACCCTCCAGCATTGCCTTAATGCTCAGAGCCACACACACCACAGTGAGCTTTGCTCCAGATCAACTACCACGCCACGAAGGTTCTGGAACATTTCCATATCTCGGGGGACCTCATTTCCACGTGACTCTCTTTCATATTCCCCTTTGTCACAGAAGGCTAGGTCCAGTGGTCAGGGTGAGATCTCGGCTCAGGCCCAAGGCTCTCAGACCTCAAAGTTCTGGTCCTGCAAGGGCCCCTGTCCTCTCTTGAGACCACTCCTGGCTCTCTCTGCCGAGAAGGAGCTGCTGGCAGTACGTCCTCTAAGAGTTGAGGTCCATCGTGCAGACCCTGAGAAAACTCCTAGGAAAAGGCTCCACCTTCTTGTTTACGTCAACAGAGGTCAATGCCTTTGTTAGTGCTGGGTGTGTCCCATTTGATGCAACTGCAGAGCCATTAGGTAAACCAGCACATGTGTGCGGCCCCTTCCCTTAGACTCCTCTGGGCCCTCGTGACATAGGCTCAGAAGACTGCCAGCCTCAAGCCTTACCTCTTCCAAGGGACGGCCACACCGTCTTCCAGGATCTTCTGTCCCATGAATCTCAGTTGCTGTTTGGAACTCAAAGGAGAGAAAAGACCCTGCCTGCGGGGTCTCTTTGGGCTGGGGCCTTCCCCCGTGGGCTGCTCTCCCTCATTCTCCTTTTCTTCTTGCTTCTCTTCATCCTCCTCCTCCTCCTCCTCCTCCTCACGGGTGCTCTCGGATTCCACATTGCTCATCCACTGGGCCATGTTGAGATGAAAGACACGGCAGCTGAAGCCCTGCAGGACGCCGCCCTTCACGTGCTGCTGCAGGATCTCCAAGGTGGGGAAGACCCGGCAGCAGGCCATGCACCCGAAGCCGGTCTCCATGGTCACCATCCAGTCCGGTGTCTTGGCCCTGGGTCTCTCCTCGACGGCAGGTGACCCTGATGGGCTGCCTGGCTCTGCCCTTTCCTCATACTCTTTCTCCTCCCCAGTGGGCTCACTGTCAGACAGGAGGCTTTCGGTGAACACATCAGAGGGGCAAGTGCCTACTGTGCACGCATCCTCAGGAAGGGTCACTTCTTCTATCGTCAGCTGCTTTTCAGGCAACTCCAAGGGTTTCTTTGTCTTCCAGGAGACAGCGACACCCTTGTCCACTTGTAGCTGCATGTAGTATATTTCCATGCCCCTTTCCTCTTTGTCTGGGTGCAGATAGTCCTTACAGGGTGAAGAGAGTGAGGAGGAGACACAGTGTGATGGGGGAGCGTTCTCCCCTTCTACCTGAACGTGGGCTAGGGGTGCTGTAGGCCAGGCAGTGTCTCGAAATCTCCGCATTCCTGAAAAAGGAAATTAAAACCATAATAACATGCATGGGCCGTGCCGGAAGCTGAGGGAGCAGGTGTGGTAGACGACAGAGGGACATTTGCATGACGTAGCTATGTCGTGAGCTTGGTGTCTGTTGGCCGTAGGACGGAGTGGTGTATCTGGTGTCATCTGTGGGCTTATCATATGCGTGGGGGGGGATACTGGAGCGGTGTCTGTATACAGGGGTGTGGAGTATGGTGGTGAGGGCTGTAGTATGTGAGGGATGCGGCTGGATGCGTGTACGACGAGGAGTGTGAGTTTGGGAATATCGGTGGTGCATTCCTTGTGGAATGGGGCTGTGGTGCAGGAGAGTACTGTGGAGCACGTGCTTGGGGTTGATGTGCACTGAGAAGGGCTGTGCCTGGAGGGCGCGTGTATGTGTGAGCTGTGTGCACCTGAGCTGGATGGTCCTGCTCTCAGGCTGGAGGTGTATGATGCAGAACTCTGTCCTTCTCTGGAAGCAAAGGCAAAGACAAAGCCTACATTTTCCTCTGAAGATGCTTAATCTGGTCCCTCTTCCCTCCACCTCAAGCCCAGACCTTTCCGGCCCCTGCTCCTTGACTTCCCCACCATGGTAGTAGCAGTATTCACACACACACACCCAGACTCAGCTGGCATCCACGCCCTCGGAACAGCTCAGCCATCCTGCCCAGGCTCCTCCACAGAGCCCTCATCACCTCTGATGACCCTGGATTTCCTCTCAGCCTCCCTGGGATCTGTGTGCCTCCTGCCTCACAGCCAAGCACCCCCTCACCTGAGGAGCCCCACGCCCTTACCAGCGTAGCTGAGCTTGCGCAGAGTAGAAGTACAGAAGAAGTATTTAGAGGCAGAGGAGACCTCCCCTGCCCCTGGGCTGCAGCCTTGGGCCACCACAGTGGATCCAAGCCGAGGGGGATCCTCTTGTGACTTCGAGATTCCTGAGGGAGGAATGAAAGGCTCAGGGTGGGTTCATCAGTCCTCTGTCCACAGATATTTACTGAGTGTGTGACACGTGTCAGGTGCAGTGAATACACACAGTTGAGAGTGTGGTTCCCAGTGGATCCTCCAGGATTTAATTCCAATCAATACTTATTCTCTCACTGTCTAGTTGGTAATGTAGGCCTCGGTGGTGACTGTGAGTGTGTGGGAAGAGTGAGTGATGTGTATCAGTTAAGTCTGTGGTAAGTGTGGGGTTGGCATGGGGAGCACAGTGCAGACGTGTCTATCTGTGTCTGTGGCCTTTGTGTGCATGGTTTCTGTTCACAAGTCAGGAATTCTGGGACATGTAACTTTTCCTCATTACATGGTGTGGCTTGTATTTATGGTGCATGTTCATTCATTCATTCACCAAGATTCAGTAAGCAGCTACTCCTGTGTATCCGGCACTCTTCCATTGTTGTAGTCTTTGGTAACGCTGCACATTCTAGTAGGGGAAGACACACACTAAACAAAACTACAATAAATATATAATACATCAGCTGGTGGTAAGTATATAAGGGTTGCCAGACTTAGCGAACAAGAATACAAGGCACCCAGTTAAATTTCAGTTTCAGATAAACCCAGAATAATTTTTTAGTGTAAGTATTCCCATGCAGTATTTGGCCTGACTTAGTTTTAGTGTAAGTAGGGCCCATACAATATGTGGGACATACGGATACTGAAAAATTACTTGTTGTTTATCTGGAATTCAAATTGAACTGGATAGCCCATATTTTCTCTGGCAATCCTGACATGGGTTACTGAGACTGTGGTTTACTGTGGTTTGTACAAAGCGGGTCTGGCATTACTGAAGAATGTGTTATAAGTGTGGTGTGTATGACATGTGACTGGTTCTTATAGAGTTATTTAGAGATGGCTGAAGTTAGCTGTGTTTGTGCAAGAGTTGAGGAGATACATGTATATATAGTGTGTGTGTGTGTGTGTGTCCTATATATATAGTGTGTGTGTCTACATACATATCTCATCTCCAGCGTTTGGTGTTAGAGGAGAGGATTGTGATACAGGTGGGTTGTATGTGAACGTAGTATAGGAGGGATGCGTGTATATACCTCCATGTGCTGTGTGTGGCTTAATAAGGAAGTTATATGTGGGGTATGTGATATTTTTGCTGTATCAGAGTGCACATGGGTGTATGAGTTACTGTCTCATAAAACACCCCTAACAAGAATTCTGTATACACAGTTACGTACACCGAGTGTCAGCCAGGTCCAGGCAGGGTGACAAGAAATTTACCACGCAGACTTTATATCTGGTAAGCACTCTACCCTCATTCATCTCGCTCTTCTCTGCACTACCACACACACACACACACACACACACACACTCACACACCCACACACACACAGGAACATAGAGCAAAATATTCTGAATGGTCAAGGGCAGTCATTGCCTTCCCCAGCCTGTCCCAGCCACAGCCTGGAAATCTGCCTGCTGTCTAGAGCTCCATTCCCAGGGCCCATCCTACAGTCTCCAGGGCCCTGGGCCTGGTAGGAGCTACTGGGCTCTAATCTGGGGCAGAGGCCTCTAGCTGGAGCTCTGGGGTTACCACGCCTCTCCCAGGGCAGGCTACTCACCTACATTTAATGCACGCAGGCACCACGTGGCCCGTGGCTCTCAGAGCTCCCCGCAGGACCCTGAGGACATTTCTCACCCCCGCTCACACGGTCTCAGTCTCTGGAAAACCCTTCCCTTCCCTTGATCTCCTTTGGGAAATTCTTCCTGTTGAAGGAATAAATCCTCCTTGCTTTCAATATGACACCATCCCTAGACAAACAATCTTCTTTCAAAGTGCATTCCACTTGTCAAGATATTTTTCAGCAGGGCCTTCAACTCATGGGGCTTCTCTTTCCACTTTGGTAAAAGAGGCCAAGCAACTCATGGGTCTCTCTCAGCATCCTTGCATCCTTCACATCCCCCAACTCATGACCCCAGGGAAAGATCCAAGAGAATAAGAGAGAAATCGGGGACTGAGGAAAGCTGCACCTCTAGGTCTGTGCAAGCAGGATGCAGCCTGCTGTGAGTCCGACAAAGCTCCAGGCCCGGCTGCCCCAGGAGAGAGTCCTCAGACCAGCGGAGCTGACCTCCCATCTCCCAGGGGGCATCTGGCCGTTCTGTGCCATCTCACACCACAGGGACCCACCGGATAGATACGGCAGCATCAGTGAGACAAGGTCTCTCACTCCCTGCTTCACAGGTGACACGTTCTCAGTCCCCCGCTTCCTGGAGAAGGTTCAGTTTGGCAGAAACCCATGTGTCCCAGACAAGTAGCCCCCCACATACCTCCTCCATTCTCGGCAGTTTCCTGGGACTCTTCATTTTCCAGATGTTTCCTCTTTTGTCGCCGTTCCATCATACCAACTAGATGTCTCCCTTAGAAGATGCCTCAAGAGATGTCCAACTCCTCCTCTTCCCTACAGGTTGGCCCTTCTTGGCTCTTGGGCAATCCGTTGAAATGATTCAATACAAACAAAAAATAGTCAAGTCTCCTAAATGGCTGAAAAACTTGTACCACTTAGTGAACCAGCAGTACTGCCTAGTGCTCACCAGGGCTGTTATGTTTGCAAGGTTGCCAGGCGCACAGTGGAATTCTGTGACCTCAGTGCTGACATCAGAGCATTCGGTGGACCTAGGTTGAGCACAGTGTCTGCAGTAGCACAGGCCCCATTTTCAAGAACAATTCCTTTTTCCCAGCCGAACCTTTCCCGTGAAAGGGAAAGGTTCATACCTTATCTATTATAAATTGTATCATACCATGTCTATTATAAAATTCACATTTTGATTGGAGATCTTTTAAAGTCTTTTCTAGAGAGATTTAATATGAATATTTTAAATGGTCTCCAGTTTCCCTGTGGATTATTGACATTTTAAACTCTGCACTTCAATTTTCCCTCAATACGTGTAATTTTGTCACGGCTCTTTCTGTACTTAAAGATGAGGAACTATATAATTGATTTCTTCATTTTTTCCCCATCTCTTTCCAAGGTACTGCATTTGATTGTGTCTTGCGACTGAGTGAAAAATGCTAGTCCTTGAGTCAGGACATTGGGCCCTTTAGCAAGTAACTCAACCTATCTGGGCTTCAGCTTCTGTATGTGCGATCAAGAGGCTTGGACTAGCTGACTTTTCAAATGCTGTGTTTCTTAGATTCACTCTCACTTACTGATCTGCTCCTTAAGAAGAGGGTCTGTTCTCATAAAGTAACAACAGTCTTTTCCTAACCTTGGGTTGGGCGGAGTTTAACTGTTCGTACTCAGTTTGTTAGTTATATTGCCTTCTACGTATGCTTAGCTCTAAATAATTTATATGGCTCTTGTGATAATTTTTAGATCTTTTTTTCTTATTTTCTTTTACAGTTTCTAATTTGTTATCGCCAGTGTAGAGGAGCCTGAATGACTTTTAAAATTTATTGATCTTGTATGTGTGTGCCTTGTTGAACCGTCTTATTAGTTCCTGCTGGATTATCTGTGGGTTCTTTTGGGTCTCCTAGATAAATGAGCATATTAAATGTAAATAATGTGTTCTTTGGATAAAGTTTATTTTCTTGCATCTCTCTATATAGAAGCAATATGTTGAATTGATTTAAATATTTAAATACTTACATACCTGTTATCACAATCTAACATTCTTCATCTTATTTTCTTTCAATCAATATTATGTTTTCAAGATTTATCCACGTGAATCCATATAGATCTAGGTCTTTGATTTTTGACTGCTTGATATTATTTCATCACATGCATATAGGATCATTTATTTTCCATTCAAGCATTATTGGACAATAGGATTGTTTCCCTCCCTTCTCTAGAACAAACAATATTTCCTAGAATATCCCTGAAGATGTCTGACAGTCGAGAAGGGCCAGGCTGCCCGAAGGATTGCTACTTGCTTTTAGCCACCTTCCAACAGGCCGTCTCCAGCCAGCAATTTGAAGCACAGCTGAAATGAGAACTGCCCCAAATGTGAAGATCTTAGGAGCTTCCTAGAAGGTGGGAGGTTAATGATAGGCATCCTGCTGGGATCCCAGGGGAGTCTGAGCTGGCCTGAAGCTCATCTTCCTCCTCCACCTCTCAAGAGAAATGTGGAGGAAAGAAGACTTCAAAAACTGTGAGCAGGCAGAGGGAGAGATATTGGGGGCCGAAGCTGTAACTGAGGTCTTGGAGTGGGCTGTGAGCACGCAGAGCCTCTAGAGAGCCAGGCTCTGCCTTCTGAGGACTTCTCCCCTAAGGCTGCTCATAATTCACGTGATACCAGCCATATAGAGCCGACTTGGCCCACACTGTCACAGAAAGCCTTATCAGAATCTCTTCTTCTTCATACACTCTTGTGTCTGTTACTTGGTTATTGCCTTTGGTACTCCACTGATGTGAACCACAGTCGCCGGGGGATGGAGGACACTAGTGACCCATCTTGCTCTGTGGCCTCCGTCCACAGCTTGAGGGTAAGGGAAGAGGCCAAATGAAGGTCAAGAAGGAAAGATGGAGTTTGAAGAGAAGACCTGAGTTAAGGGTGTCTTCTCAAGTCTTGATGACTGAAATGTAGCTCCAGTACCTGAAGTCCTGCTTGTTCTCAAGGCTGACCGTGGGGCTGGGTGCACTCAGTGAAGGAACCGTATACACTTAGTATTTCCTTGCTTGCTCACACTTGCCCTCCTCTGATACACCCTCTGCAAGACTGATCTTCCCCTGAAACAACTTTCCACCTGCCACTGTCATCTCATGAACATTTGCTTCCCCTTCCTAGTGTCCCCCTAGAATGCCATTGCAGCCAATTCATAATTTGATAATCATGCTTCTTACCATAGTCTCAGCAAATTCTGATAAATTTTATTCACTTTGTTCCATAGTCTTCACCCATCAATAATCTTCCTTAACTTCCTAGCTGCAGGTTAACCCATTTGGAATCATTTCTTTTTCTTTCTCTTCTTTGACAAATCCTTTCTATCTTTTAAGGTCTTTTTCTTGTCTCTCTACCATCCTGCCTCCCTGAACTTCTTTTTTTTTCCGTTTAAGTAACCTTTCAATCTCCTTCCCCAGTTTCCTCATAAACATTGAGAGTTTATTCCTCACACGTTAGACAGAGGTTTATGAATGCCCAGGCATAACGGACTCAGAATGAGTTGGCACCCCAGAGGTACCTGTCTTGCTGGGGAGCCACAGGTGAAGGGCTGTCTGCTGGACACATGTTTGCATGGAGTCAGGCTGAGTGGCCTCAGGGTGTTTGCCCTGCACTTGTGTGTGTTTCTCCCTAGTTGGTTTCCTTGTCCAGCCACCTGTGACCTCCCTCCATCCAGCCCAGGGAATCCTTCTCATCACAGGGGTAGGATGTTTGTCTCATTTTCCATCACATCCTTTCCCCAAAGTTTGGTTGTGAGTTGTTCCCATTCCAAAGACCTTTCCTCTTTGAAGAGAAAAGAGAAAATCTTTTCTCTCCTTTCTTCTCACTTCACTTCTGCTCTATTATCTCCTCCGTCCAGAATGGCCCACTGACTCACATGGGTGTAGATCCGAAGATGGCAAGAACTGCCAGCAATTCTGAGATAATAATATAGATGGATCAGGAAAACTTGAAAACCTTTATCCCGCCACATTAAAAAAATTTGCACTTCCAGTGTATTCAGAGTCTCAGTGTAGAAACACAAATGATAGAGAAATTGAATGACACTCAAGTTTTTCTTTCCTCCTTTCCTGATTTATTCTAATCCTCCATGCTAACATGATGAACTATATGTTAGGTAAAGTTTCAGACATTTTCTACCCATGCACACTTTTCTTCTTTTCACATAAGAGTGTGAACTAGGTCACTTTCAACATGCTGTGATTCTGTGATTCACTGTCTCCCACCGAGTCATCCACTGATAAAGTCATCTGTTTCACGGAGAACTATTTCCAATAGCTAATAGCCAATGTCTGTGGAGTGCTTACTCTGTGTCGGTTTCTTGTAACTACTTTACAGATCATTTGTACAACGTACCCATGGATCACGTACAATTATGACCCCCAAGTGACAGATAAGTGCAGATAAGTACAAATAAATACAGAGGCCAAGTGACTTGCCCAAGACACTGGAGCAAATCAATATCCGTGCCTCTGTAATCATTTTGCTCTATTGCCTCTGTCTGGGAGGCTTGATGATTTGGCAACTAAAACCTTAAATATCATGTTCCATTTTTATATCTGTGACACAAGCGTGGGGCTGTGATATGGGGTAACTAACCTGACTACTTTTGAAAACCCTTATGCACCTGGATGAAAGTAACCCAGGGATTGCAAGCTATAGATTTAAGGTTTCCTACCAGCTTTTAAAAATAGCTTCTTGAATGCAATTTATGTAGTGTCAAGTCTAGGATGTAGTCCAAATAGTAACAGAAAAATGGAGATATGTAGAAAAATACTTAAAGTTGACAAGTATTGGGAGTGTAGTATTTTTGGGGCCAGTGTGTAGACCCCAGGAAAACTTGCTGTTTCCATCCCAAAGGGAAGAGCCCAACGTTGCAACTGCCAAGGTCCCTGGGGCAGCAAGTGTGCTCACTGCTTAGTAAAGAAGCATCCTCAGTTTGATAGAATCATATGGGAGCCTTACATTTGGTTAGCAGTTCTACCTTCTTGATGTAATAATATTTTCAGGGTGTGGGAGGGTATCAAGCTCTGAAAATACCCTTGGAGAGATTTGCTTATTAAGTTTGGCTTTTTCAATCTCCCTACTACTTCTTGACTAAACACCAGGCGGTTTCCTTCACTTTTCAGAACCATGTTGTTTTTCCCTTGTCTAATGAACTTTGAAATACTTTTGGATGAGCTATTAAGTTTGGGAGAAAATAAACATCTCTTTAAAATAAGGAAGATAATAACAATGACAAGTAGAAAAAGCTCTAAAACAGAGAATATCCTCCATTCTAGCCAATGACTGGGAGTGGAAGGTGCGTGCTCGCTGTCCAGGACGTAGAAATAAAAGCTGAGGAGGCGCTGAGGCGTCTCCTGGATCTCTATGAGCCTCCATCAGTTCTGAAGGGTAGGGTTGACAGATAAAATATAGGCTGTTTAGTTAAATATGAATGTCAGAAAAACAACAAGTATATTTTTAAGATAAGTATGCCCCAAATAGTTCATAGGATCTACTTATACTAAAAATAATGACTTATTATTCATGTGAAGTTCAAGTTTAACTGGGTATCCTGTACTTTTATTTACTAAATCTGACAGCCCTACTGATGATCCACAGTGGAGGCAGTTGAGGAGCAGTACATGCTGGCTCTCGGACAGTCAGAAATGGCTTCAGCAGATCCAGGTACAGTATGAAATTCTTTTTGGATGTAGCTCAGAAGCCATGGCCAGCCCTTGACTGCAAGTACTGCCTCGGGTTTCCCTGAGGTGGGGTAAACCGTCCTCTTAATGGCCTTTTGGTATGTCTGGAAGACCATATCCAAGGGGAGCCCCAAAGTCAGTTTCATCCTCACAACCATGTTTCCAATTCCTGGAATTGGCTGCATGTGACTCACAAGAGCTGAGGAGGTTTGTGGAAATTGGGAGTGTCATAGCTTGAACCCTTTGTAGGTAAAGTTTTGCTGTTGTGAGAGTTTTAACAGGAGCAATGTGAAAGACTCCAGGTCCCCAGGTAGATAGAAATAATCCTGTTCTACCTGTGTGTATGTGACAAGTCTCTAATAGTTCAGAGAGCAAGTATCTGGTCTTAGAAAGACTGATCCAAGCTTGGATGTTTCTGGTGACAAGGCAAGGTCGTGAGTTTCAAGTTCACCTTTTATGGTTGAGGAGACAATAAGGTGGTCAGAAGGGAAATCATGGAGGAGACCTTGGCTTCATCCATTGTGCAGGCTTGCATATGTGGTTCTATGTAGATTGTGTTTCAAAGGTGGAGCTTGTTTACAACTATGAACATTCTCCGATGTGCTTTTTGGACCTTCATTCCCAGAGCGAGAGCAGTGCCGAGGCTCTAGAAATGCCATGGATATTCTGAGCTGTCAGTGGCATTTCCCCGGTACTGTTGCCTTGTGCCGCTCCTTGAAATGTCCAAAGGGATTATCATCTGTCTTGTGGCGGGTCCTAGCATTGTGAAAGGAAGCTGCTGCACCTGGCTCAGAGGATTTC
Organism: Mesoplodon mirus; assembly: GCF_964341445.2. NCBI lineage: Eukaryota > Metazoa > Chordata > Mammalia > Artiodactyla > Ziphiidae > Mesoplodon > Mesoplodon mirus. The sequence goes on along the minus strand of NC_138986.1, from coordinate 108,576,637 downwards.
GGATGTGGTGGGAGGAGTAGTAGTACTACGACTATAAATTGTATCACAGCATATCTATTCCATCTTGAGAGTGGGGTTGTGAGGTTATGAAGGGGGGCTTTTATTGTACTTTTATACATTGTACCCTTGAAACTAATTCAATTTTTTGAAATTAATTAATTTATTTTGGGCTGCATTGTGTCTTTATTGCTGCTAGCGGGTGTTCTCTAGTTGCAGTGAGCGGAGGCTACTCTTGGCTGTGGTGCACGTGCTTCTCATTGCAGTGGCTTCTCTTGTTGCGGAGCATGGGCTCTAGGCACGCAGGCTTCCGTAGTTGTGGCACGTGGGCTCAGTAGTTTTGACACACGGGCTCTAGAGCGCAGGCTCAGTAGTTGTGGTGCGCGGGCTTAGTTACTCCGTGGCACGTGGGATCTTCCCAGACCAGGGCTAGAACCCATGTCCCCTGCATTCGCAGGCATATTCTTAACCACTGCTCCACCACGGAAGCCCGATAATTCAGTTTTTTATAAAGAGAAGGTTCCTAATATTATTCCAATATTTTAAAAATATGTAGTTGGATAACACTATGAATAATTAACTGATATATTCTTTTATTATTTCTCTTTGCTCCCTGGATCTTTTTCCCCATCCAGTCAGCTAGGCACTGTGAGTTCACTGCATTAGGAAGGTAAAGACTCAGCAGAAATGAGGGAGAAAAAAAGAAAAGTCTCAGCTTTGGAATGTTCACAACGGAGGCCACAGTAGAAGAGGTGAGAATTGTGTGAACAAAAAATAAATGTCGTCTCAAATGCAAAAAAGTATTCTCTGCACTGGGAGGCAGGAGAGGGAGGGAGGGAAGGACTGAAGGAGAGAGATCAGTGTGGCCAGGGACATGGAGACTGTGCTTGAGGACGATATGCCCAGGAAGAGAATCAGAATCTGGAGAAGATTCAGCCTGCACGTGATCATTGCCTCCAGCCAGCACCCTCATCTCAGACGTTGGGAAATTCAGAGAGAGAGTGGGAGTACGTCAGGAGGGCCACACGCAGAGTCTGTGTGGCAGGGGTTGTGGCCGTTCCCTATTTGTGAGTAGTCCCCAGCAATTTGCAGGCCTCTTCTGGAAAATGCTGGCGGACGTCTCTAGTGCTTATGTGAAAGCTTGTTCACAAACCTTGAAAGATACAGATGTAGCTGACAGATAGATGCATAGATAGAAAAATGTCATTAAATCAAAGCTCCAGGAAAGGTTTGGAAAATGCCCTTTATTGCATAGGACGCTTCTATTGTCATGTGATGTTAGACTGAATGCCGGTCCCTTCATCCTCCTTCAGACCACGGCATTCTGTCTGCTACTCTCCCGAGGGTCCTTGCTTCTCCCTGGAAGGGATAAAACAAATGAGGTAGAACAGGAAGAGACAAGAAGCACTCCAAGCTCTGCTGGTCAGGGTTACCCTCCAGCATTGCCTTAATGCTCAGAGCCACACACACCACAGTGAGCTTTGCTCCAGATCAACTACCACGCAACGAAGGTTCTGGAACATTTCCATATCTCGGGGGACCTCATTTCCACGTGACTCTCTTTCCTATTCCCCTTTGTCACAGAAGGCTAGGTACAGTGGTCAGGGTGAGATCTCGGCTCAGGCCCAAGGCTCTCAGACCTCAAAGTTCTGGTCCTGCAAGGGCCCCTGTCCTCTCTTGAGACCACTCCTGGCTCTCTCTGCTGAGAAGGAGCTGCTGGCAGTACGTCCTCTAAGAGTTGAGGTCCATCGTGCAGACCCTGAGAAAACTCCTAGGAAAAGGCTCCACCTTCTTGTTTACGTCAACAGAGGTCAATGCCTTTGTTAGTGCTGGGTGTGTCCCATTTGATGCAACTGCAGAGCCATTAGGTAAACCAGCACATGTGTGCGGCCCCTTCCCTTAGACTCCTCTGGGCCCTCGTGACATAGGCTCAGAAGACTGCCAGCCTCAAGCCTTACCTCTTCCAAGGGACGGCCACACCGTCTTCCAGGATCTTCTGTCCCATGAATCTCAGTTGCTGTTTGGAACTCAAAGGAGAGAAAAGACCCTGCCTGCGGGGTCTCTTTGGGCTGGGGCCTTCCCCCGTGGGATGCTCTCCCTCATTCTCCTTTTCTTCTTGCTTCTCTTCATCCTCCTCCTCCTCCTCCTCCTCCTCCTCAGGGGTGCTCTCGGATTCCACATTGCTCATCCACTGGGCCATGTTGAGATGAAAGACACGGCAGCTGAAGCCCTGCAGGACGCCGCCCTTCACGTGCTGCTGAAGGATCTCCAAGGTGGGGAAGACCCGGCAGCAGGCCATGCACCCGAAGCCGGTCTCCATGGTCACCATCCAGTCCGGTGTCTTGGCCCTGGGTCTCTCCTCGACGGCAGGTGACCCTGATGGGCTGCCTGGCTCTGCCCTTTCCTCATACTCTTTCTCCTCCCCAGTGGGCTCACTGTCAGACAGGAGGCTTTCGGTGAACACATCAGAGGGGCAAGTGCCTACTGTGCACGCATCCTCAGGAAGGGTCACTTCTTCTATCGTCAGCTGCTTTTCAGGCAACTCCAAGGGTTTCTTTGTCTTCCAGGAGACAGCAACACCCTTGTCCACTTGTAGCTGCATGTAGTATATTTCCATGCCCCTTTCCTCTTTGTCTGGGTGCAGATAGTCCTTACAGGGTGAAGAGAGTGAGGAGGAGACACAGTGTGATGGGGGAGCGGTCTCCCCTTCTTCCTGAACGTGGGCTAGGGGTGCTGTAGGCCAGGCAGTGTCTCGAAATCTCCGCATTCCTGAAAAAGGAAATGAAAATCATAATAACATGCATGGGCCGTGCCGGAAGCTGAGGGAGCAGGTGTGGTAGACGACAGAGGGACATTTGCATGACGTAGCTATGTCGTGAGCTTGGTGTCTGTTGGCCGTAGGACGGAGTGGTGTATCTGGTGTCATCTGTGGGCTTATCATATGCGTGGGGGGGGATACTGGAGCGGTGTCTGTATACAGGGGTGTGGAGTATGGTGGTGAGGGCTGTAGTATGTGAGGGATGCGGCTGGATGCGTGTACGACGAGGAGTGTGAGTTTGGGAATATCGGTGGTGCATTCCTTGTGGAATGGGGCTGTGGTGCAGGAGAGTACTGTGGAGCACGTGCTTGGGGTTGATGTGCACTGAGAAGGGCTGTGCCTGGAGGGCGCGTGTATGTGTGAGCTGTGTGCACCTGAGCTGGATGGTCCTGCTCTCAGGCTGGAGGTGTATGATGCAGAACTCTGTCCTTCTCTGGAAGCAAAGGCAAAGACAAAGCCTACATTTTCCTCTGAAGATGCTTAATCTGGTCCCTCTTCCCTCCACCTCAAGCCCAGACCTTTCCGGCCCCTGCTCCTTGACTTCCCCACCATGGTAGTAGCAGTATTCACACACACACCCCCAGACTCAGCTGGCATCCACGCCCTCGGAACAGCTCAGCCATCCTGCCCAGGCTCCTCCACAGAGCCCTCATCACCTCTGATGACCCTGGATTTCCTCTCAGCCTCCCTGGGATCTGTGTGCCTCCTGCCTCACAGCCAAGCACCCCCTCACCTGAGGAGCCCCACGCCCTTACCAGCGTAGCTGAGCTTGCACAGAGTAGAAGTACAGAAGAAGTATTTAGAGGCAGAGGAGACCTCCCCTGCCCCTGGGCTGCAGCCTTGGGCCACCACAGTGGATCCAAGCCGAGGGGGATCCTCTTGTGACTTCGAGATTCCTGAGGGAGGAATGAAAGGCTCAGGGTGGGTTCATCAGTCCTCTGTCCACAGATATTTACTGAGTGTGTGACACGTGTCAGGTGCAGTGAATACACACAGTTGAGAGTGTGGTTCCCAGTGGATCCTCCAGGATTTAATTCCAATCAATACTTATTCTCTCACTGTCTAGTTGGTAATGTAGGCCTCGGTGGTGACTGTGAGTGTGTGGGAAGAGTGAGTGATGTGTATCAGTTAAGTCTGTGGTAAGTGTGGGGTTGGCATGGGGAGCACAGTGCAGACGTGTCTATCTGTGTCTGTGGCCTTTGTGTGCATGGTTTCTCTTCACAAGTCAGGAATTCTGGGACATGTAACTTTTCCTCATTACATGGTGTGGCTTGTATTTATGGTGCATGTTCATTCATTCATTCACCAAGATTCAGTAAGCAGCTACTCCTGTGTATCCGGCACTCTTCCATTGTTGTAGTCTTTGGTAACGCTGCACATTCTAGTAGGGGAAGACACACACTAAACAAAACTACAATAAATATATAATACATCAGCTGGTGGTAAGTATATAAGGGTTGCCAGACTTAGCGAACAAGAATACAAGGCACCCAGTTAAATTTCAGTTTCAGATAAACCCAGAATAATTTTTTAGTGTAAGTATTCCCATGCAGTATTTGGCCTGACTTAGTTTTAGTGTAAGTAGGGCCCATACAATATGTGGGACATACGGATACTGAAAAATTACTTGTTGTTTATCTGGAATTCAAATTGAACTGGATAGCCCATATTTTCTCTGGCAATCCTGACATGGGTTACTGAGACTGTGGTTTACTGTGGTTTGTACAAAGCGGGTCTGGCATTACTCAAGAATGTGTTATAAGTGTGGTGTGTATGACACGTGACTGGTTCTTATAGAGTTATTTAGAGATGGCTGAAGTTAGCTGTGTTTGTGCAAGAGTTGAGGAGATACATGTATATATAGTGTGTGTGTGTGTGTGTGTCCTATATATATAGTGTGTGTGTCTACATACATATCTCATCTCCAGCGTTTGGTGTTGGAGGAGAGGATTGTGATACAGGTGGGTTGTATGTGAACGTAGTATAGGAGGGATGCGTGTATATACCTCCATGTGCTGTGTGTGGCTTAATAAGGAAGTTATATGTGGGGTATGTGATATTTTTGCTGTATCAGAGTGCACATGGCTGTATGAGTTACTGTCTCATAAAACACCCCTAACAAGAATTCTGTATACACAGTTACGTACACCGAGTGTCAGCCAGGTCCAGGCAGGGTGACAAGAAATTTACCACGCAGACTTTATATCTGGTAAGCACTCTACCCTCATTCATCTCGCTCTTCTCTGCACTACCACACACACACACACACACACACACACACTCACACACCCACACACACACAGGAACATAGAGCAAAATATTCTGAATGGTCAAGGGCAGTCATTGCCTTCCCCAGCCTGTCCCAGCCACTGCCTGGAAATCTGCCTGCTGTCTAGAGCTCCATTCCCAGGGCCCATCCTACAGTCTCCAGGGCCCTGGGCCTGGTAGGAGCTACTGGGCTCTAATCTGGGGCAGAGGCCTCTAGCTGGAGCTCTGGGGTGACCACCCCTCTCCCAGGGCAAGCTACTCGCCTACATTTAATGCACGCAGGCACCACGTGGCCCGTGGCTCTCAGAGCTCCCCGCAGGACCCTGAGGACATTTCTCACCCCCGCTCACGCGGTCTCAGTCTCTGGAAATCCCTTCCCTTCCCTTGATCTCCTTTGGGAAATTCTGCCTGTTGAAGGAATAAATCCTCCTTGCTTTCAATATGACACCATCCCTAGACAAACAATCTTCTTTCAAAGTGCATTCCACTTGTCAAGATATTTTTCAACAGGGCCTTCAACTCATGGGGCTTCTCTTTCCACTTTGGTAAAAGAGGCCAAGCAACTCATGGGTCTCTCTCAGCATCCTTGCATCCTTCACATCCCCCACCTCATGTCCCCAGGGAAAGATCCAAGAGAATAAGAGAGAAATCGGGGACTGAGAAAAGCTGCATCTCTAGGTCTGTGCAAGCAGGATGCAGCCTGCTGTGAGTCCGACAAAGCTCCAGGCCCGGCTGCCCCAGGAGAGAGTCCTCAGACCAGCGGAGCTGACCTCCCATCTCCCAGGGGGCATCTGGCCATTCTGTGCCATCTCACACCACAGGGACCCTCCGGATAGATACGGCAGCATCAGTGAGACAAGGTCTCTCACTCCCTGCTTCACAGGTGACACGTTCTCAGTCCCCCGCTTCCTGGAGAAGCTTCAGTTTGGCAGAAACTCATGTGCCCCAGACAAGTTGCCCCCCACATACCTCCTCCGTTCTCGGCAGTTTCCTGGGACTCTTCATTTTCCAGATGTTTCCTCTTTTGTCGCCGTTCCATCGTACCAACTAGAAGTCTCCCTTAGAAGATGCCTCAAGAGATGTCCAACTCCTCCTCTTCCCTACAGGTTGGCCCTACTTGGCTCTTGGGCAATCCGTTGAAATGATTCAATACAAATAAAAATGGTCAAGTCTCCTAAATGGCTGAAAAACTTGTACCACTTAGTGAACCAGCAGTACTGCCTAGTGCTCACCAGGGCTGTTATGTCTGCAAAGTTGCCAGGCACACAGTGGAATTCTGTGACCTCAGTGATGACATCACAGCATTCGGTGGTTGAGCACAGTGTCTGCAGTAGCACAGGCCCCATTTTCAAGAACAATTCCTTTTTCCCAGCCGAAGCTTTCCCGTGAAATAGAAAGGTTCATACCATATCTATTATAAATTGTATCATACCATGTCTATTATGAAATTCACATTTTGATTGGAGATCTTTTAATGTCTTTTCTAGAGAGATTTAATATGAATATTTTAAATGGTCTCCAGTTTCCCTGTGGATTATTGACATTTTAAACTCTGCACTTCAATTTTCCCTCAATACGTGTAATTTTGTCACAGCTATTTCTGTACTTAAAGATGAGGAACTATATAATTGATTTCTTCATTTTTTCCCCATCTCTTTCCAAGGTACTGCATTTGATTGTGTCTTGCGACTGAGTGAAAAATGCTAGTCCTTGAGTCAGGACATTGGGCCCTTTACCAAGTAACGCAACCTATCTGGGCTTCAGCTTCTGTATGTGCGATCAAGAGGCTTGGACTAGCTGACTTTTCAAATGCTGTGTTTCTTTGATTCACTCTCACTTACTGATCTGCTCCTTAAGAAGAGGGTCTGTTCTCATAAAGTAACAACAGTCTTTTCCTAACCTTGGGTTGGGCGGAGTTTATCTGTTCGTACTCAGTTTGTTAGTTATATTGCCTTCTACGTATGCTTAGCTCTAAATAATTTATATGGCCCTTGTGACTATTTTTAGATCTTCTTTTTTTCTTATTTTCTTTTACAGTTTCTAATTTGTTATCGCCAGTGTAGAAGAGCCTGATTGACTTCTAAAATTTATTGATCTTGTATGTGTGTGCCTTGCTGAAACGTCTTATTAGTTCCTGCTAGTTTATCTGTGGGTTCTTTTGGGTCTCCTAGATAAATGAGCATATTAAATGTAAATAATGTGTTCTTTGGATAAAGTTTATTTTCTTGCATCTCTATGTATAGAAGCACTATGTTGAATTGATTTAAATATTTAAATATTACATACCTGTTATCAAAATCTAACATTCTTTATCTTATTTTCTTTCAATCAATATTATGTTTTCAAGATTTATCCACGTGAATCCATATAGATCTAGGTCTTTGATTTTTGACTGTTTGATATTTTTTGATCACATGCATATAGCATCATTTATTATCCATTCAAGCATTATTGGACAATTGGATTGTTTCCCTCCCTTCTCTAGAACAAACAACATTTCCTAGAATATCCCTGAAGATGTTTGACAGTCGAGAAGGGCCAGGCTGCCCGAAGGACTGCTACTTGCTTTTAGCCACCTTCCAACAGGCCGTCTCCAGCCAGCAATTTGAAGCACAGCTGAAATGAGAACTGCCCCAAATGTGAAGATCTTAGGAGCTTCCTAGAAGGTGGGAGGTTAATGATAGGCATCCTGCTGGGATCCCAGGGGAGTCTGAGCTGGCATGAAGCTCCTCTTCCTCCTCCACCTCTCAAGAGAAATGTGGAGGAAAGAAGACTTCAAAAACTGTGAGCAGGCAGAGGGAGAGATATTGGGGGCCGAAGCTGTAACTGAGGTCTTGGAGTGGGCTGTGAGCATGCAGAGCCTCTAGAGAGCCAGGCTCTGCCTTCTGAGGACTTCTCCCCTAAGGCTGCTCATAATTCACGTGATACCAGCCATATAGAGCCGACTTGGCCCACACTGTCACTGAAAGCCTTATCAGAATCTCTTCTTCTTCATACACTCTTGTGTCTGTTACTTGGTTATTGCCTTTGGTACTCCACTGATGTGAACCACAGTCGCCGGGGGATGGAGGACACTAGTGACCCATCTTGCTCTGTGGCCTCAGTCCACAGCTTGAGGGTAAGGGAAGAGGCCAAATGAAGGTTAAGTAGGAAAGATGGAGTTTGAAGAGAAGACCTGAGTTAAGGGTGTCTTCTCAAGTCCTGATGACTGAAATGTAGCTCCAGTACCTGAAGTCCTTCTTGTTCTCAAGGCTGACCGTGGAGCTGGGTGCACTCAGTGAAGGAACCGTATACACTTAGTATTTCCTTGCTTGCTCACACTTGCCCTCCTCTGATACACACTCTGCAAGACTGATCTTCCCCTGAAACATCTTTCCACCTGCTACTGTCATCTCATGAACATTTGCTTCCCCTTCCTAGTGTCCCCCTAGAATGCCATTGCAGCCAATTCATAATTTGATAATCATGCTTCTTACCATAGTCTCAGCAACTTCTGATAAATTTTATTCACTTTATTCCATAGTCTTCACCCATCAATAATCTTCCTTAACTTCCTAGCTGCAGGTTAACCCACTTGGAATCTTTTCTTTTTCTTTCTCTTCTTTGACAAATCCTTTCTATCTTTTAAGGTCTTTTTCTTGTCTCTCTACCATCCTGCCTTCCTGAACTTCTTTTTTTTCCGTTTAAGTAACCTTTCAATCTCCTTCCCCAGTTTCCTCATAAACATTGAGAGTTTATTCCTCACACGTTAGACAGAGGTTTATGAATGCCCAGGCATAACGGACTCAGAATGAGTTGGCACCCCAGAGGTACCTGTCTTGCTGGGGAGCCACAGGTGAAGGGCTGTCTGCTGGACACATGTTTGCATGGAGTCAGGCTGAGTGGCCTCAGGTTGTTTGCCCTGCACTTGTGTGTGTTTCTCCCTAGTTGGTTTCCTTGTCCAGCCACCTGTGACCTCCCTCCATCCAGCCCAGGGAATCCTTCTCATCACAGGGGTAGGATGTTTGTCTCATTTTCCATCACATCCTTTCCCCAAAGTTTGGTTGTGAGTTGTTCCCATTCCAAAGACCTTTCCTCTTTGAAGAGAAAAGAGAAAATCTTTTCTCTCCTTTCCTCTCACTTCACTTCTGCTCTATTATCTCCTCCGTCCAGAATGGCCCACTGACTCACATGGGTGTAGATCCGAAGATGGCAAGAACTGCCAGCAATTCTGAGATAATAATACGGATGGATCAGGAAAACTTGAAAACCTTTATCCCGCCACATTAAAAAAAATTGCACTTCCAGTGTATTCAGAGTCTCAGTGTAGAAACACAAATGATAGAGAAATTGAATGACACTCAAGTTTTTCTTTCCTCCTTTCCTGATTTATTCTAATCCTCCATGCTAACATGATGAACTATTTGTTAGGTAAAGTTTCAGACATTTTCTACCCATGCACACTTTTCTTCTTTTCACATAAGAGTGTGAACTAGGTCACTTTCAACATGCTGTGATTCTGTGATTCACTGTCTCCCACCAAGTCATCCACTGATAAAGTCATCTGTGTCACGGAGAACTATTTCCAATAGCTAATAGCCAATGTCTGTGGAGTGCTTACTCTGTGTCGGTTTCTTGTAACTACTTTACAGATCATTTGTACAACGTACCCATGGACCAGGTACAATTATGACCCCCCAGAGACAGATAAGTGCAGATAAGTACAAATAAATACAGAGGCCAAGTGACTTGCCCAAGACACTGGAGCAAATCAAAATCCGTGCCTCTGTAATCATTTTGCTCTATTGCCTCTGTCTGGGAGGCTTGATGATTTGGCAACTAAAACCTTAAATAGCATGTTCCATTTTTATATCTGTGACACAAGCGTGGGGCTGTGATATGGGGTAACTAACCTGACTACTTTTGAAAACCCTTATGCACCTGGATGAAAGTAAGCCAGGGACTGCAAGCTATAGATTTAAGGTTTCCTACCAACTTTTAAAAATAGCTTCTTGAATGCAATTTACGTAGTGTCAAGTCTAGGATGTAGTCCAAATAGTAACAGAAAAATGGAGATATGTAGAAAAATACTTAAAGTTGACAAGTATTGGGAGTGTAGTATTTTGGGGGCCAGTGTGTAGACCACAGGAAAACTTGCTGTTTCCATCCCAAAGGGAAGAGCCCAACGTTGCAACTGCCAAGGTCCCTGGGGCAGCAAGTGTGCTCACTGCTTAGTAAAGAAGCATCCTCAGTTTGATAGAATCATATGGGAGCCTTACATTTGGTTAGCAGTTCTACCTTCTTGATGTAATATATATATATGTATCTCCACAACTCTTGCACAAACACAGCTAACTTCAGCCATCGCTAAATACCTCTGTAAGAACCAGTAACGTGTCATACACACCACACTTGTAACACATTCTTGAGTAATGCCAGACCCGCTTTGTACAAACCACAGTAAACCACAGTCTCAGTATCCCATGTCAGGATTGCCAGAGAAAATATGGGCTATCCAGTTCAATTTGAATTCCAGATAAACAACAGGAAATTTTTCAGTATCCGTATGTCCCACATATTGTATGGGTCATAGTTATACTAAAACTAAGTAAGAACAAATACTGCATGGGAATACTTACACTAAAAAATTATCCTGGGTTTATCTGAAACTGAAATTTAACTGGGTGCCTTGTATTCTTGTTCGCTAAGTTTGGCAACCCTTATATACTTACCACCACCTGATGAATTATATATTTATTCTAGTTTTGTTTAGTGTGTGTCTTCCCCTACTAGAATGTGCAACGTTACCAAAGACTACAACAATGGAAGAGTGCCGGATACACAGGAGTAGCTGCTTACTGAATCTTGGTGAATGAATGAATGAACACGCACCATAAATACAAGCCACACCATGTAATGAGGAAAAGTTACATGTCCCAGAATTCCTGACTTGTGAACAGAAACCATGCACACAAAGGCCACAGACACAGATAGACACGTCTGCACTGTGCTCCCCATGCCAACCCCACACTTACCACAGACTTAACTGATACACATCACTCACTCTTCCCACACACTCACAGTCACCACCGAGGCCTACATTACCAACTAGACAGTGAGAGAATAAGTATTGATTGGAATTAAATCCTGGAGGATCCACTGGGAACCACACTCTCAACTGTGTGTGTTCACTGCACCTGACACGTGTCACACACTCAGTATATATCGGTGGACAGAGGACTGATGAACCCACCCTGAGCCTTTCATTCCTCCCTCAGGAATCTCGAAGTCACGAGAGGATCCCCCTCGGCTTGGATCCACTGTGGTGGCCCAAGGCTGCAGCCCAGGGGCAGGGGAGGTCTCCTCTGCCTCTAAATACTTCTTCTGTACTTCTACTCTGCGCAAGCTCAGCTACGCTGGTAAGGGCGCGGGGCTCCTCAGGTGAGGGGGTGCTTGGCTGTGAGGCAGGAGGCACACAGATCCCAGGGAGGCTGAGAGGAAATCCAGGGTCATCAGAGGTGATGAGGGCTCTGTGGAAGAGCCTGGGCAGGATGGCTGAGCTGTTCCGAGGGCATGGATGCCAGCTGAATGTGGGTGTCTGTGTGTGAATACTGCTACTACCATGGTGGGGAAGTCAAGGAGCAGGGGCCGGAAAGGTCTGGGCTTGAGGTGGAGGGAAGAGGGACCAGATTAAGCATCTTCAGAGGAAAATGTAGGCTTTGTCTTTGCCTTTGCTTCCAGAGAAGGACAGAGTTCTGCATCATACACCTTCAGCCTGAGAGCAGGACCATCCGGCTCAGGTGCACACAGCTCACACATACACGCGCCCTCCAGGCACAGCCCTTCTCAGTGCACATCAACCCCAAGCACGTGCTCCACAGTACTCTCCTGCACCACAGCCCCATTCCACAAGGAATGCACCACCGATATTCCCAAACTCACACTCCTCGTCGTACACGCATCCAGCCGCATCCCTCACATACTACAGCCCTCACCACCATACTCCACACCCCTGTATACAGACACCGCTACAGTATACCCCCCCCACGCACATGAAAAGCCCACTGATGACACCAGATACACCACTCCGTCCTACGGCCAACAGACACCAAGCTCACGACATAGCTATGTCGTGCCAATGTCCCTCTCTCGTCTACCACACCTGCTCCCTCAGCTTCCGGCATGGCCCATGCATGTTATTATGATTTTCATTTCCTTTTTCAGGAATCCGGAGATTTCATCGAGACACTGCCCAGCCTAGACCACCCCTAGCCCAGGATCAGGAAGAAGGAGAGACCGCTTCCCCATCACACTGTGTCTCCTCCTCACCCTCTTCACCCTGTAAGAACTATCTGCAACCAGACAAAGAGGAAAGGGGCATGAAAATATACTACATGCAGGTACAAGTGAACAAGGGTGTCGCTGTCTCCTGGAAGACAAAGAAACCCTTGGAGTTGCCTGAAAAGCAGCTGAGGATAGAAGAAGTGACCCTTCCTGAGGATGTGTGTGCAGTAGCCACTGACCCCTCTTCTGATGTGTCCACCGAAAGCCTCCTGTCTGACAGTGAGCCCACTGGGGAGGAGAAAGAGTATGAGGAAAGGGCAGACCCAGGCAGGCCATCAGGGCCACCTGCCGTCGAGGAGAGACCCAGCGTTAAGACAGTGGACTGGATGCTGACCATGGAGACCGGCTTCAGGTGCATGGCCTGCTGCCGGGTCTTCCCCACCTTGGAGATCCTCCAGCAGCACGTGAATTTCGGTGTCCTGCAGGGCTTCAGCTGCCGTGTCTTTCATCGCAACATGGCCCAGTGGATGGGCAATGTGGAATCCGAGAACACCCCTGAGGAGGAGGACGAGGAGGAGGAGGAGGACAACGAGGAGGAGGAGGAGGAGGAGGAGGAGGAGGAGGATGAAGAGAAGCAAGAAGAAAAGGAGAATGAGGGAGAGCAGCCCACGGGGGAAGGCCCCAGCCCAAAGAGACCCCGCAGGCAGGGTCTTTTCTCTCCTTTGAGTTCCAAACAGCAACTGAGATTCATGGGACAGAAGATCCTGGAAGATGGTGTGGCCGTCCCTTGGAAGAGGTAAGGCTTGAGGCTGGCAGTCTTCTGAGCCTATGTCACGAGGGCCCAGAGGAGTCTAAGGGAAGGGGCCGCACACATGTGCTGGTTGACCTAATGGCTCTGCAGTTGCATCAAATGGGACACACCCAGCACTAACAAAGGCATTGACCTCTGTTGACGTAAACAAGAAGGTGGAGCCTTTTCCTAGGAGTTTTCTCAGGGTCTGCACGATGGACCTCAACTCTTAGAGGACGTACTGCCAGCAGCTCCTTCTCGGCAGAGAGAGCCAGGAGTGGTCTCAAGAGAGGACAGGGGCCCTGGCAGGACCAGAACTTTGAGGTCTGAGAGCCTTGGGCCTGAGCCGAGATCTCACCCTGACCACTGGACCTAGCCTTCTGTGACAAAGGGGAATAGGAAAGAGAGTCACGTGGAAATGAGGTCCCCCGAGATATGGAAATGTTCCAGAACCTTCGTGGCGTGGTAGTTGATCTGGAGCCAAGCTCACTGTGGTGTGTGTGGCTCTGAGCATTAAGGCAATGCTGGAGGGTAACCCTGACCAGCAGAGCTTGGAGTGCTTCTTGTCTCTTCCTGTTCTACCTCATTTGCTTTATCCCTTCCAGGGAGAAGAAAGGACCCTCGGGAGAGTAGCAGACAGAATGCCGTGGTCTGAAGGAGGATGAAGGGACCGGCACTCAGTCTAACATCATATGACAATAGAAGCAACCTAAGCAATAAAGGGCATTTTCCAAACCTTTCCTGGAGCTTTGATTTAATGACATTTTTCTATCTATGCATCTATCTGTCAGCTACATCTGTATCCTTCAAGGTTTGTGAACAAGCTTTCACATAAGCACTAGAGACGTCCGCCAGCATTTTCCAGAAGAGGCCTGCAAATTGCTGGGGACTCCTCACAAATAGGGAACGGCCACAACCCCTGCCACACAGACTCTGCGCGTGGCCCTCCTGACGTACTCCCACTCTCTCTCTGAATTTCCCAACGTCTGAGATGAGGGTGCTGGCTGGAGGCAATGATCACGTGCAGGCTGAATCTTCTCCAGATTCTGATTCTCTTCCTGGGCATATCGTCCTCAAGCAGAGTCTCCATGTCCCTGGCCACACTGATCTCTCTCCTTCAGTCCTTCCCTCCCTCCCTCTCCTGCCTCCCAGTGCAGAGAATACTTTTTTGCATTTGAGACGACATTTATTTTTTGTTGACACAATTCTCACCTCTTCTACTGTGGCCTCCGTTGTGAACATTCCAAAGCTGTGACTTTTCTTTTTATCTCCCTCATTTCTGCTGTGTCTTTACCTTGCTAATGCAGTGAACTCAGAGTGCCTAGCTGCCTGGATGGGGAAAAAGATCCAGGGAGCAAAGAGAAATAATAAAAGAATATATCAGTTAATTTTTCATAGTGTTATCCAACTACATATTTTTAAAATTTTGGAATAATATTAGGAATCTTCTCTTTATAAAAAACTGAATTATCGGGCTTCCCTGGTGGGGCACTGGTTAAGAATATGCCTGCGAATGCAGGGGACATGGGTTCGAGCCCTGGTCTGGGAAGATCCCACGTGCCACGGAGTAACTAAGCCCGCACGTCACAACTACTGAGCCTGCGCTCTAGAGCACATTTGTCACAACTACTGAGCCCACGTGCCACAACTACGGAAGCCTGCGTGCCTAGAGCCCATGCTCCGCAACAAGAGAAGCCACTGCAATGAGAAGCCCGTGCACCACAGCCAAGAGTAGCCCCCACTCACTGCAACTAGAGAACGCCCGCTAGCAGCAACCAAGACCCAATGCAGCCCAAAATAAATTAATTAATTTCAAAAAATTGAATTAGTTTCAAGGGTACAATGTATAAAAGTACAATAAAGCCCCCCTTCATAACCCCCCAACCCCACTCTCAAGATGGAATAGATATGCTGTGATACAATTTATAGTCGTAGTACTACTACTCCTCCCACCACATCCGAAATCCTCTGAGCCAGGTGCAGCAACTACCTTTCACAATGCTAGGACCCGCCACAAGACAGATGATAATCCCTTTGGACATTTCAAGGAGCGGCACCAGGGGAACAGTACCTGGGAAATGCCACTGACAGCTCAGAATATCCATGGCATTTCTAGAGCCTCGGCACTGCTCACGCTCTGGGAATGAAGGTCCAAAAAGCACATCAGAGAATGTTCATAGTTGTAAACAAGCTCCACCTTTGAAACACAATCTACATAGAACCACATATACAAGCCTGCACAATGGATGAAGCCAAGGTCTCCTCCATGATTTCCCTTCTGACCACCTTATTGTCTCCTCAACCATAAAAGGTGAACTTGAAACTCAGGACCTTGCCTTGTCGCCAGAAACATCCAAGCTTGGATCAGTCTTTCTAAGACCAGATACTTGCTCTCTGAACTATTAGAGACTTGTCACATACACACAGGTAGAACAGGATTATTTCTATCTACCTGGGGACCTGGAGTCTTTCACATTGCTCCTGTTAAAACTCTCACAACAGCAAAACTTTACCTACAAAGGGTTCAAGCTATGACACTCCCAATTTCCACAAACCTCCTCAGCTCTTGTGAGTCACATGCAGCCAATTCTAGGAATTGGAAACATGGTTGTGAGGATGAAACTGACTTTGGGGCTCCCCTTGGATATGGTCTTCCAGACTTACCAAAAGGCCATTAAGAGGAAGGTTTACCCCACCTCAGGGAAACCCGAGGCAGTACTTGCAGTCAAGGGCTGGCCATGGCTTCTGAGCTACATCCAAAAAGAATTTCATACTGTACCTGGATCTGCTGAAGCCATTTCTGACTTTCCGAGAGCCAACATGTACCGCTCCTCAACTGCCTCCATTGTGGATCATCAGTAGGGCTGTCAGATTTAGTAAATAAAAGTACAGGATACCCATTTAAACTTGAACTTCACATGAATAATAAGTCATTATTTTTAGTATAAGTAGATCCTATGAACTATTTGGGGCATACTTATCTTAAAAATATACTTGTTGTTTTTCTGACATTCATATTTATCTAAACAGCCTATATTTTATCTGTCAACCCTACCCTTCAGAAATGATGGAGGCTCATAGAGATCCAGGAGACGCCTCAGCGCCTCCTCAGCTTTTATTTCTACGTCCTGGACAGCGAGCACGTACCTTCCACTCCCAGTCATTGGCTAGAATGGAGGATATTCTCTGTTTTAGAGCTTTTTCTACTTGTCATTGTTATTATCTTCCTTATTTTAAAGAGATGTTTATTTTCTCCCAAACTTAATAGCTCATCCAAAAGTATTTCAAAGTTCATTAGACAAGGGAAAAACAACATGGTTCTGAAAAGTGAAGGAAACCGCCTGGTGTTTAGTCAAGAAGTAGTAGGGAGATTGAAAAAGCCAAACTTAATAAGCAAATCTCTCCAAGGGTATTTTCAGAGCTTGATACCCTCCCACACCCTGGGCTTTTCATGTGCGTGGGGGGGGATACTGGAGCGGTGTCTGTATACAGGGCTGTGGAGTATGGTGGTGAGGGCTGTAGTATGTGAGGGATGCGGCTGGATGCGTGTACGACGAGGAGTGTGAGTTTGGGAATATCGGTGGTGCATTCCTTGTGGAATGGGGCTGTGGTGCAGGAGAGTACTGTGGAGCACGAGCTTGGGGTTGATGTGCACTGAGAAGGGCTGTGCCTGGAGGGCGCGTGTATGTGTGAGCTGTGTACACCTGAGCTGGATGGTCCTGCTCTCAGGCTGGAGGTGTATGATGCAGAACTCTGTCCTTCTCTGGAAGCAAAGGCAAAGACAAAGCCTACATTTTCCTCTGAAGATGCTTAATCTGGTCCCTCTTCCCTCCACCTCAAGCCCAGACCTTTCCGGCCCCTGCTCCTTGACTTCCCCACCATGGTAGTAGCAGTATTCACACACACACCCCCAGACTCAGCTGGCATCCACGCCCTCGGAACAGCTCAGCCATCCTGCCCAGGCTCCTCCACAGAGCCCTCATCACCTCTGATGACCCTGGATTTCCTCTCAGCTTCCCTGGGCTCTGTGTGCGTCCTGCCTCACAGCCAAGCATCCCCTCACCTGAGGAGCCCCGCGCCCTTACCAGCGTAGCTGAGCTTGCGCAGAGTAGAAGTACAGAAGAAGTATTTAGAGGCAGAGGAGACCTCCCCTGCCCCTGGGCTGCAGCCTTGGGCCACCACAGTGGATCCAAGCCGAGGGGGATCCTCTTGTGACTTCGAGATTCCTGAGGGAGGAATGAAAGGCTCAGGGTGGGTTCATCAGTCCTCTGTCCACAGATATTTACTGAGTGTGTGACACGTGTCAGGTGCAGTGGATACACACAGTTGAGAGTGTGGTTCCCAGTGGATCCTCCAGGATTTAATTCCAATCAATACTTATTCTCTCACTGTCTAGTTGGTAATGTAGGCCTCGGTGGTGACTGTGAGTGTGTGGGAAGAGTGAGTGATGTGTATCAGTTAAGTCTGTGGTAAGTGTGGGGTTGGCATGGGGAGCACAGTGCAGACGTGTCTATCTGTGTCTGTGGCCTTTGTGTGCATGGTTTCTGTTCACAAGTCAGGAATTCTGGGACATGTAACTTTTCCTCATTACATGGTGTGGCTTGTATTTATGGTGCGTGTTCATTCATTCATTCACCAAGATTCAGTAAGCAGCTACTCCTGTGTATCCGGCACTCTTCCATGGTTGTAGTCTTTGGTAACGCTGCACATTCTAGTAGGGGAAGACACACACTAAACAAAACTACAATAAATATATAATACATCAGCTGGTGGTAAGTATATAAGGGTTGCCAGACTTAGCGAACAAGAATACAAGGCACCCAGTTAAATTTCAGTTTCAGATAAACCCAGAATAATTTTTTAGTGTAAGTATTCCCATGCAGTATTTGGCCTGACTTAGTTTTAGTGTAAGTAGGGCCCATACAATATG
This sequence comes from Mesoplodon mirus, assembly GCF_964341445.2. Lineage (NCBI taxonomy): Eukaryota > Metazoa > Chordata > Mammalia > Artiodactyla > Ziphiidae > Mesoplodon > Mesoplodon mirus. The sequence goes on along the minus strand of NC_138986.1, from coordinate 108,558,571 downwards.
TGGGACATACGGATACTGAAAAATTACTTGTTGTTTATCTGGAATTCAAATTGAACTGGATAGCCCATATTTTCTCTGGCAATCCTGACATGGGTTACTGAGACTGTGGTTTCCTGTGGTTTGTACAAAGCGGGTCTGGCATTACTCAAGAATGTGTTATAAGTGTGGTGTGTATGACACGTGACTGGTTCTTATAGAGGTATTTAGAGATGGCTGAAGTTAGCTGTGTTTGTGCAAGAGTTGAGGAGATACATGTATATATAGTGTGTGTGTGTGTGTGTCCTATATATATAGTGTGTGTGTCTATATACATATCTCATCTCCAGCGTTTGGTGTTGGAGGAGAGGATTGTGATACAGGTGGGTTGTATGAGAACGTAGTATAGGAGGGATGCGTGTATATACCTCCATGTGCTGTGTGTGGTTTAATAAGGAAGTTATATGTGGGGTGTGTGATATTTTTGCTGTATCAGAGTGTACATGGGTGTATGAGTTACTGTCTCATAAAACACCCCTAACAAGAATTCTGTATACACTCCTAGGTACGCCGAGTGTCAGCCAGCTCCAGGCAGGGTGACAAGAACTTTACCACACAGATGTTATATCTGGTAAGCACTCTACCCCCATTCATCTCGCTCTTCTCTGCACTACCACACACACACACACACACACACAGACACACACACACACTCACACACCCACACACACACAGGAACATAGAGCAAAATATTCTGAATTGTCAGGGGCAGTCATTGCCTTCCCCATCCTGTCCCAGCCACTGCCTGGAAATCTGCCTGCTGTCTAGAGCTCCATTCCCAGGGCCCATCCTACAGTCTCCAGGGCCCTGGGCCTGGTAGGAGCTACTGGGCTCTAATCTGGGGCAGAGGCCTCTAGCTGGAGCTCTGGGGTGACCACCCCTCTCCCAGGGCAAGCTACTCGCCTATATTTAATGCACGCAGGCACCACGTGGCCCGTGGCTCTCAGAGCTACCCACAGGACCCTGAGGCCATTTCTCACCCCCGCTCACGTGATCTCAGTCTCTGGAAATCCCTTCCCTTCCCTTGATCTCCTTTGGGAAATTCTTCCTGTTGAAGGAATAAATCCTCCTTGCTTTCAATATGACACCATCCCTAGACAAACAATCTTCTTTCAAAGTACATTCCACTTGTCAAGATATTTTTCAACAGGGCCTTCAACTCATGGGGCTTCTCTTTCCACTTTGGTAAAAGAGGCCAAGCAACTCATGGGTCTCTCTCAGCATCCCTGCATCCTTCACATCCCCCACCTCATGTCCCCAGGGAAAGATCCAAGAGAATAAGAGAGAAATCGGGGACTGAGAAAACCTGCACCTCTAGGTCTGTGCAAGCAGGATGCAGCCTGCTGTGAGTCGGACAAATCTCCAGGCCCGGCTGCCCCAGGAGAGAGTCCTCAGACCAGCGGAGCTGACCCCCCATCTCCCAGGGGGCATCTGGCCGTTCTGTGCCGTCTCACACCACAGGGGCCCTCCAGATAGATACGGCAGCATCAGTGAGACATGGTCTCTCGCTCCCTGCTTCACAGGTGACACGTTCTCAGTCCCCCGCTTCCTAGAGAAGCTTCAGTTTGGCAGAAACCCTTATGCCCCAGACAACTTGCCCCCCACATACCTCCTCCATTCTCGGCAGTTTCCTGGGACTCTTCATTTTCCAGATGTTTCCTCTTTTGTCGCCGTTCCATCGTACCAACTAGAAGTCTCCCTTAGAAGATGCCTCAAGAGATGTCCAACTCCTCCTCTTCCCTACAGGTTGGCCCTTCTTGGCTCTTGGGCAATCCGTTGAAATGATTCAATACAAATAAAAATGGTCAAGTCTCCTAAATGGCTGAAAATCTTGTACCACTTAGTGAACCAGCAGTACTGCCTAGTGCTCACCAGGGCTGTTATGTTTGCAAGGTTGCCAGGCGCACAGTGGAATTCTGTGACCTCAGTGCTGACATCAGAGCATTCGGTGGACCTAGGTTGAGCACAGTGTCTGCAGTAGCACAGGCCCCATTTTCAAGAACAATTCCTTTTTCCCAGCCGAACCTTTCCCGTGAAAGGGAAAGGTTCATACCATATCTATTATAAATTGTATCATACCATGTCTATTATAAAATTCACATTTTGATTGGAGATCTTTTAATGTCTTTTCTAGAGAGATTTAATATGAATATTTTAAATGGTCTCCAGTTTCCCTGTGGATTATTGACATTTTAAACTCTGCACTTCAATTTTCCCTCAATACGTGTAATTTTGTCACGGCTCTTTCTGTACTTAAAGATGAGGAACTATATAATTGATTTCTTCATTTTTTCCCCATCTCTTTCCAAGGTACTGCATTTGATTGTGTCTTGCGACTGAGTGAAAAATGCTAGTCCTTGAGTCAGGACTTTGGGCCCTTTAGCAAGTAACTCAACCTATCTGGGCTTCAGCTTCTGTATGTGCGATCAAGAGGCTTGGACTAGCTGACTTTTCAAATGCTGTGTTTCTTTGATTCACTCTCACTTACTGATCTGCTCCTTAAGAAGAGGGTCTGTTCTCATAAAGTAACAACAGTCTTTTCCTAACCTTGGGTTGGGCGGAGTTTAACTGTTCGTACTCAGTTTGTTAGTTATATTGCCTTCTACGTATGTTTAGCTCTAAATAATTTATATGGCTCTTGTGACTATTTTTAGATCTTCTTTTTTTCTTATTTTCTTTTACAGTTTCTAATTTGTTATTGCCAGTGTAGAGGAGCCCGATTGATTTTTAAAATTTATTGATCTTGTATGTGTGTGCCTTGTTGAACCGTCTTATTAGTTCCTGCTACTTTATCTGTGGATTCTTTTGGGTCTCCTAGATAAATGAGCATATTAAATGTAAATAATGTGTTCTTTGGATAAAGTTTATTTTCCTGCATCTATATATATAGAAGCAATATGTTGAATTGATTTAAATATTTAAATACTTACATACCTGTTATCACAATCTAACATTCTTTATCTTATCTTCTTTCAATCAATATTATGTTTTCAAGATTTATCCACGTGAATCCATATAGATCTAGGTCTTTGATTTTGACTGCTTAATATTATTTGATCACATGCATATAGCATCATTTATTTTCCATTCAAGCATTATTGGACAATTGGATTGTTTCCCTCCCTTCTCTAGAACAAACAACATTTCCTAGAATATCCCTGAAGATGTCTGACAGTCGAGAAGGGCCAGGCTGCCCGAAGGATTGCTACTTGCTTTTAGCCACCTTCCAACAGGCCGTCTCCAGCCAGCAATTTGAAGCACAGCTGAAATGAGAACTGCCCCAAATGTGAAGATCTTAGGAGCTTCCTAGAAGGTGGGAGGTTAATGATAGGCATCCTGCTGGGATCCCAGGGGAGTCTGAGCTGGCCTGAAGCTCATCTTCCTCCTCCACCTCTCAAGAGAAATGTGGAGGAAAGGAGACTTCAAAAACTGTGAGCAGGCAGAGGGAGAGATATTGGGGGCCGAAGCTGTAACTGAGGTCTTGGAGTGGGCTGTGAGCATGAAGAGCCTCTAGAGAGCCAGGCTCTGCCTTCTGAGGACTTCTCCCCTAAGGCTGCTCATAATTCACGTGATACCAGCCATACAGAGCCGACTTGGCCCACACTGTCACAGAAAGCCTTATCAGAATCTCTTCTTCTTCATACACCCTTGTGTCTGTTACTTGGTTATTGCCTTTGGTACTCCACTGATGTGAACCACAGTCGCCAGGGGATGGAGGACACTAGTGACCCATCTTGCTCTGTGGCCTCAGTCCACAGCTTGAGGGTAAGGGAAGAGGCCAAATGAAGGTCAAGAAGGAAAGATGGAGTTTGAAGAGAAGACCTGAGTTAAGGGTGTCTTCTCAAGTCCGGATGACTGAAATGTAGCTCCAGTACCTGAAGTCCTGCTTGTTCTCAAGCCTGACCGCGTGGCTGGGTGCACTCAGTGAAGGAACCATATACACTTAGTATTTCCTTGCTTGCTCACACTTGCCCTCCTCTGATACACCCTCTGCAAGACTGATCTTCCCCTGAAACAACTTTCCACCTGCCACTGTCATCTCATGAACATTTGCTTCCCCTTCCTAGTGTCCCCCTAGAATGCCATTGCTGCCAAATCATAATTTGATAATCATGCTGCTTATCATATTCTCAGCAACTTCTGATAAATTTTATTCACTTTATTCCATAGTCTTCACCCATCAATAATCTTCCTTAACTTCCTAGCTGCAGGTTAACCCATTCGGAATCATTTCTTTTTCTTTCTCTTCTTTGACAAATCCTTTCTATCTTTTAAGGTCTTTTTCTTGTCTCTCTACCATCCTGCCTTCCTGAACTTCTTTTTTTTCCGTTTAAGTAACCTTTCAATCTCCTTCCCCAATTTCCTCATAAACATTGAGAGTTTATTCCTCACACGTTAGACAGCGGTTTATGAATGGGCAGGCATAATGGACTCAGAATGAGTTGGCAACCCCGAGGTACCTGTCTTGCTGGGGAGCCAAGGGTGAAGGGCTGTCTGCTGGACACATGTTTGCATGGAGTCAGGCTGAGTGGCTTCACGCTGTTTGCTCTGCACTTGTGTGTGTTTCTCCCTAGTTGGTTTCCTTGTCCAGCCACCTGTGACCTCCCTCCATCCAGCCCAGGGAATCCTTCTCATCACAGGGGTAGGATGTTTGTCTCATTTTCCATCACATCCTTTCCCCAAAGTTTGGTTGTGAGTTGTTCCCATTCCAAAGACCTTTCCTCTTTGAAGAGAAAAGAGAAAATCTTGTCTCTCCTTTCCTCTCACTTCACTTCTGCTCTATTATCTCCTCCGTCCAGAATGGCCCACTGACTCACATGGGTGAAGATCCGAAGATGGCAAGAACCGCCAGCAATTCTGAGATAATAATACGGATGGATCAGGAAAACTTGAAAACCTTTATCCCGCCACATTAAAAAAAATTGCACTTCCAGTGTATTCAGAGTCTCAGTGTAGAAACACAAGTGATAGAGAAATTGAATGACACTCAAGTTTTCTTTCCTCCTTTCCTGATTTATTCTAATCCTCCATGCTAACATGATGAACTATTTGTTAGGTAAAGTTTCAGACATTTTCTACCCATGCACACTTTTCTTCTTTTCACATAAGAGTGTGAACTAGGTCACTTTCAACATGCTGTGATTCTGTGATTCACTGTCTCCCACCGAGTCATCCACTGATAAAGTCATCTGTTTCACGGAGAACTATTTCCAATAGCTAATAGCCAATGTCTGTGGAGTGCTTACTCTGTGTCGGTTTCTTGTAACTACTTTACAGATCATTTGTACAACGTACCCATGGACCAGGTACAATTATGACCCCCAAGTGACAGATAAGAGCAGATAAGTACAAATAAATACAGAGGCCAAGTGACTTGCCCAAGACACTGGAGCAAATCAAAATCCATGCCTCTGTAATCATTTTGCTCTATTGCCTCTGTCTGGGAGGCTTGATGATTTGGCAACTAAAACCTTAAATATCATGTTCCATTTTTATATCTGTGACACAAGCGTGGGGCTGTGATATGGGGTAACTAACCTGACTACTTTTGAAAACCCTTATGCACCTGGATGAAAGTAAGCCAGGGACTGCAAGCTATAGATTTAAGGTTTCCTACCAACTTTTAAAAATAGCTTCTTAAATGCAATTTACGTAGTGTCAAGTCTAGGATGTAGTCCAAATAGTAACAGAAAAATGGAGATATGTAGAAAAATACTTAAAGTTGACAAGTATTGGGAGTGTAGTATTTTGGGGGCCAGTGTGTAGACCACAGGAAAACTTGCTGTTTCCATCCCAAAGGGAAGAGCCCTACGTTGCAACTGCCAAGGTCCCTGGGGCAGCAAGTGTGCTCACTGCTTAGTAAAGAAGCATCCTCAGTTTGATAGAATCATATGGGAGCCTTACATTTGGTTAGCAGTTCTACATTCTTGATGTAATAATATTTTCAGGGTGTGGGAGGGTATCAAGCTCTGAAAATACCCTTGGAGAGATTTGCTTATTAAGTTTGGCTTTTTCAATCTCCCTACTACTTCTTGACTAAACACCAGGCGGTTTCCTTCACTTTTCAGAACCATGTTGTTTTTCCCTTGTCTAATGAACTTTGAAATACTTTTGGATGAGATATTAAGTTTGGGAGAAAATAAACATCTCTTTAAAATAAGGAAGATAATAACAATGACAAGTAGACAAAGCTCTAAAACAGAGAATATCCTCCATTCTAGCCAATGACTGGGAGTGGAAGGTGCGTGCTCGCTGTCCACGACGTAGAAATAAAAGCTGAGGAGGCGCTGAGGCGTCTCCTGGATCTCTATGAGCCTCCATCATTTCTGAAGGGTAGGGTTGACAGATAAAATAGAGGCTGTTTAGTTAAATATGAATGTCAGAAAAACAACAAGTATATTTTTAAGATAAGTATGCCCCAAATAGTTCATAGGATCTACTTATACTAAAAATAATGACTTATTATTCATGTGAAGTTCAAGTTTAACTGGGTATCCTGTACTTTTATTTACTAAATCTGACAGCCCTACTGATGATCCACAATGGAGGCAGTTGAGGAGCGGTACATGCTGGCTCTCGGACAGTCAGAAATGGCTTCAGCAGATCCAGGTACAGTATGAAATTCTTTTTGGATGTAGCTCAGAAGCCATGGCCAGCCCTTGACTGCAAGTACTGCCTCGGGTTTCCCTGAGGTGGGGTAAACCGTCCTCTGAATGGCCTTTTGGTAAGTCTGGAAGACCATATCCAAGGGGAGCCCCAAAGTCAGTTTCATCCTCACAACCATGTTTCCAATTCCTGGAATTGGCTGCATGTGACTCACAAGAGCTGAGGAGGTTTGTGGAAATTGGGAGTGTCATAGCTTGAACCCTTTGTAGGTAAAGTTTTGCTGTTGTGAGAGTTTTAACAGGAGCAATGTGAAAGACTCCAGGTCCCCAGGTAGATAGAAATAATCCTGTTCTACCTGTGTGTATGTGACAAGTCTCTAATAGTTCAGAGAGCAAGTATCTGGTCTTAGAAAGACTGATCCAAGCTTGGATGTTTCTGGTGACAAGGCAAGGTCCTGAGTTTCAAGTTCACCTTTTATGGTTGAGGAGACAATAAGGTGGTCAGAAGGGAAATCATGGAGGAGACCTTGGCTTCATCCATTATGCAGGCTTGTTTATGTGGTTCTATGTAGATTGTGTTTCAAAGGTGGAGCTTGTTTACAACTATGAACATTCTCCGATGTGCTTTTTGGACCTTCATTCCCAGAGCGTGAGCAGTGCCGAGGCTCTAGAAATGCCATGGATATTCTGAGCTGTCAGTGGCATTTCCCAGGTACTGTTCCCCTGGTGCCGCTCCTTGAAATGTCCAAAGGGATTATCATCTGTCTTGTGGCGGGTCCTAGCATTGTGAAAGGAAGCTGCTGCACCTGGCTCAGAGGATTTCGGATGTGGTGGGAGGAGTAGTAGTACTACGACTATAAATTGTATCACAGCATATCTATTCCATCTTGAGAGTGGGGTTGGGGGGTTATGAAGGGGGGCTTTTATTGTACTTTTATACATTGTACCCTTGAAACTAATTCAATTTTTTTAAATTAATTAATTTATTTTGGGCTGCATTGGGTCTTTGTTGCTGCTAGCGGGCGTTCTCTAGTTGCAGTGAGCGGGGGCTACTCTTGGCTGTGGTGCACGTGCTTCTCATTGCAGTGGCTTCTGTGTTGCGGAGCATGGGCTCTAGGCACGCAGGCTTCCGTAGTCTTGGCACGTGGGCTCGGTTGATGTGGCACACGGGCTCTAGAGCGCAGGCTCTGTAATTGTGGCGCGCGGGCTTAGTTACTCCGTGGCACGTGGGATCTTCCCAGACCAGGGCTCGAACCCATGTTCCCTGCATTCGCAGGCATATTCTTAACTACTGCTCCACAAGGGCAGCCCAATAATTCAGTTTTTTATAAAGAGAAGATTCGTAATATTATTCCAAAATTTTAAATATATGTAGTTGGATAACACTATGAAAAATTAACTGATATATTCTTTTATTATTTCTCTTTGCTCCCTGGATTTTTTTTCCTCATCCAGTCAGCTAGGCACTGTGAGCTCACTGCATTAGGAAGGTAAAGACTCAGCAGAAATGAGGGAGAAAAAAAGAAAATTCTCAGCTTTGGAATGTTCACAACGGAGGCCACAGTAAAACAGTTGAGAATTCTGTGAACAAAAAATAAATGTCGTCTCAAATGCAAAAAAGTATTCTCTGCACTGGGAGGCAGGAGAGGGAGCGAGGGAAGGACTGAAGGAGAGAGATCAGTGTGGCCAGGGACATGGAAACTGTGCTTGAGGACGATAGGCCCAGGAAGAGAATCAGAATCTGGAGAAGGTTCAGCCTGCACGTGATCATTGCCTCCAGCCAGCACCCTCATCTCAGACGTTGGGAAATTCAGAGAGAGAGTGGGAGTACGTCAGGAGGGCCACACGCAGAGTCTGTGTGGCAGGGGTTGTGGCCGTTCCCTATTTGTGAGGAGTCCCCAGCAATTTGCAGGCCTCTTCTGGAAAATGCTGGCGGACGTCTCTAGTGCTTATGTGAAAGCCTGTTCACAAACCTTGAACGATACAGATGTAGCTGACAGATAGATGCATAGATAGAAAAATGTCATTAAATCAAAGCTCCAGGAAAGGTTTGGAAAATGCCCTTTATTGCATAGGACGCTTCTATTGTCATATGATGTTAGACTGAGTGCCGGTCCCTTCATCCTCCTTCAGACCACGGCATTCTGTCTGCTACTCTCCCGAGGGTCCTTTCTTCTCCCTGGAAGGGATAAAGCAAATGAGGTAGAACAGGAAGAGACAAGAAGCACTCCAAGCTCTGCTGGTCAGGGTTACCCTCCAGCATTGCCTTAATGCTCAGAGCCACACACACCACAGTGAGCTTGGCTCCAGATCAACTACCACGCCACGAAGGTTCTGGAACATTTCCATATCTCGGGGGACCTCATTTCCACGTGACTCTCTTTCCTATTCCCCTTTGTCACAGAAGGCTAGGTCCAGTGGTCAGGGTGAGATCTCGGCTCAGGCCCAAGGCTCTCAGACCTCAAAGTTCTGGTCCTGCAAGGGCCCCTGTCCTCTCTTGAGACCACTCCTGGCTCTCTGTGCCGAGAAGGAGCTGCTGGCAGTACGTCCTCTAAGAGTTGAGGTCCATCGTGCAGACCCTGAGAAAACTCCTAGGAAAAGGCTCCACCTTCTTGTTTACGTCAACAGAGGTCAATGCCTTTGTTAGTGCTGGGTGTGTCCCATTTGATGCAACTGCAGAGCCATTAGGTCAACCAGCACATGTGTGCGGCCCCTTCCCTTAGACTCCTCTGGGCCCTCGTGACATAGGCTCAGAAGACTGCCAGCCTCAAGCCTTACCTCTTCCAAGGGACGGCCACACCGTCTTCCAGGATCTTCTGTCCCATGAATCTCAGTTGCTGTTTGGAACTCAAAGGAGAGAAAAGACCCTGCCTGCGGGGTCTCTTTGGGCTGGGGCCTTCCCCCGTGGGCTGCTCTCCCTCATTCTCCTTTTCTTCTTGCTTCTCTTCATCCACATCCTCCTCCTCCACCTCCTCCTCCTCCTCCTCATCCTCATTCTCTTCCTCCTCCTCCACGTCCACCTCCTCAGGGGTGCTCTCAGATTCCACATTGCCCATCCACTGGGCCATGTTGAGATGAAAGACACGGCAGCTGAAGCCCTGCAGGACGCCGAACTTCACGTGCTGCTGGAGGATCTCCAAGGTGGGGAAGACCCGGCAGCAGGCCATGCACCTGAAGCCGATCTCCATGGTCAGCATCCAGTCCGCTGTCTTGGCGCTGGGTCTCTCCTCGACGGCAGGTGGCCCTGATGGGCTGCCTGGCTCTGCTCTTTCCTCATACTCTTTCTCCTCCCCAGTGGGCTCACTGTCAGACAGGAGGCTTTCGGTGGACACATCAGAAGAGGGGTCAGTGGCTACTGCGCACACATCCTCAGGAAGGGTCACTTCTTCTATCCTCAGCTGCTTTTCAGGCAACTCCAATGGATTCTTTGTCTTCCAGGAGACAGCGACACCCTTGTTCACTTGTACCTGCATGTAGTATATTTTCATGCCCCTTTCCTCTTTGTCTGGGTGCAGATAATTCTTACAGTGTGCAGAGGGTGACGAGGAGACACAGTGTGATGGGGAAGCGGTCTCTCCTTCTTCCTGATCCTGGGCTAGGGGTGGTCTAGGCTGTGCAGTGTCTCGATGAAATCTCCGGATTCCTGAAAAAGGAAATGAAAATCATAATAACATGCATGGACCATGCCGGAAGCTGAGGGAGCAGGTGTGGTAGACGAGAGAGGGACATTGGCACGACATAGCTATGTCGTGAGCTTGGTGTCTGTTGGCCGTAGGACGGAGTGGTGTATCTGGTGTCATCTGTGGGCTTTTCATGTGCGTGGGGGGGGATACTGGAGCGGTGTCTGTATACAGGGGTATGGAGTATGGTGGTGAGGGCTGTAGTATGTGAGGGATGCGGCTGGATGCGTGTACGACGAGGAGTGTGAGTTTGGGAATATCGGTGGTGCATTCCTTGTGGAATGGGGCTGTGGTGCAGGAGAGTACTGTGGAGCACGTGCTTGGGGTTGATGTGCACTGAGAAGGGCTGTGCCTGGAGGGCGCGTGTATGTGTGAGCTGTGTGTACCTGAGCTGGATGGTCCTGCTCTCAGGCTGGAGGTGTATGATGCAGAACTCTGTCCTTCTCTGGAAGCAAAGGCAAAGACAAAGCCTACATTTTCCTCTGAAGATGCTTAATCTGGTCCCTCTTCCCTCCACCTCAAGCCCAGACCTTTCCGGCCCCTGCTCCTTGACTTCCCCACCATGGTAGTAGCAGTATTCACACACACACCCCCAGACTCAGCTGGCATCCACGCCCTCGGAACAGCTCAGCCATCCTGCCCAGGCTCCTCCACAGAGCCCTCATCACCTCTGATGACCCTGCATTTCCTCTCAGCCTCCCTGGGATCTGTGTGCCTCCTGCCTCACAGCCAAGCACCCCCTCACCTGAGGAGCCCCGCGCCCTTACCAGCGTAGCTGAGCTTGCGCAGAGTAGAAGCACAGAAGAAGTATTTAGAGGCAGAGAAAACCTCCCCTGCCCCTGGGCTGCAGCCTTGGGCCACCACAGTGGATCCAAGCCGAGGGGGATCCTCTTGTGACTTCGAGAGTCCTGAGGGAGGAATGAAAGGCTCAGGGTGGGTTCATCAGTCCTCTGTCCACATATATTTACTGAGTGTGTGACACGTGTCAGGTGCAGTGAATACACACAGTTGAGAGTGTGGTTCCCAGTGGATCCTCCAGGATTTAATTCCAATCAATACTTATTCTCTCACTGTCTAGTTGGTAATGTAGGCCTCGGTGGTGACTGTGAGTGTGTGGGAAGAGTGAGTGATGTGTATCAGTTAAGTCTGTGGTAAGTGTGGGGTTGGCATGGGGAGCACAGTGCAGACGTGTCTATCTGTGTCTGTGGCCTTTGTGTGCATGGTTTCTGTTCACAAGTCAGGAATTCTGGGACATGTAACTTTTCCTCATTACATGGTGTGGCTTGTATTTATGGTGCGTGTTCATTCATTCATTCACCAAGATTCAGTAAGCAGCTACTCCTGTGTATCCGGCACTCTTGCATTGTTGTAGTCTTTGGTAACGCTGCACATTCTAGTAGGGGAAGACACACACTAAACAAAACTACAATAAATAGATAATACATCAGCTGGTGGTAAGTATATAAGGGTTGCCAGACTTAGCAAACAAGAATACAAGGCACCCAGTTAAATTTCAGTTTCAGATAAACCCAGAATAATTTTTTAGTCTAAGTATTCCCATGCAGTATTTGGCCTGACTTAGTTTTAGTGTAAGTAGGGCCCATACAATATGTGGGACATACGGATACTGAAAAATTACTTGTTGTTTATCTGGAATTCAAATTGAACTGGATAGCCCATATTTTCTCTGGCAATCCTGACATGGGTTACTGAGACTGTGGTTTACTGTGGTTTGTACAAAGCGGGTCTGGCATTACTCAAGAATGTGTTATAAGTGTGGTGTGTATGACACGTGACTGGTTCTTATAGAGGTATTTAGAGATGGCTGAAGTTAGCTGTGTTTGTGCAAGAGTTGAGGAGATACATGTATATATAGTGTGTGTGTGTGTGTGTCCTATATATATAGTGTGTGTGTCTATATACATATCTCATCTCCAGCGTTTGCTGTTGGAGGAGAGGATTGTGATACAGGTGGGTTGTATGAGAACGTAGTATAGGAGGGATGCGTGTATATACCTCCATGTGCTGTGTGTGGTATACTAAGGAAGTTATATGTGGGGTGTGTGATATTTTTGCTGTATCAGAGTGTACATGGGTGTATGAGTTACTGTCTCCTAAAACACCCCTAACAAGAATTCTGTATACACTCTTACGTACACCGAGTGTCAGCCAGGTCCAGGCAGGGTGACAAGAACTTTACCACGCAGACTTTATATCTGGTAAGCACTCTAACCCCATTCATCTCGCTCTTCTCTGCACTACCACACACACACACACACACACACAGACACACACACACACTCACACACCCACACACACACAGGAACATAGAGCAAAATATTCTGAATGGTCAGGGGCAGTCATTGCCTTCCCCATCCTGTCCCAGCCACTGCCTGGAAATCTGCCTGCTGTCTAGAGCTCCATTCCCAGGGCCCATCCTACAGTCTCCAGGGCCCTGGGCCTGGTAGGAGCTACTGGGCTCTAATCTGGGGCAGAGGCCTCTAGCTGGAGCTCTGGGGTGACCACCCCTCTCCCAGGGCAGGCTACTCGCCTACATTTAATGCACGCAGGCACCACGTGGCCCGTGGCTCTCAGAGCTCCCCGCAGGACCCTGAGGACATTTCTCAACCCCGATCACGCGGTCTCAGTCTCTGGAAAACCCTTCCCTTCCCTTGATCTCCTTTGGGAAATTCTTCCTGTTGAAGGAATAAATCCTCCTTGCTTTCAATATGACACCATCCCTAGACAAACAATCTTCTTTCAAAGTGCATTCCACTTGTCAAGATATTTTTCAACAGGGCCTTCAACTCATGGGGCTTCTCTTTCCACTTTGGTAAAAGAGGCCAAGCAACTCATGGGTCTCTCTCAGCATCCTTGCATCCTTCACATCCCCCACTTCATGTCCCCAGGGAAAGATCCAAGAGAATAAGAGAGAAATCGGGGACTGAGAAAAGCTGCATCTCTAGGTCTGTGCAAGCAGGATGCAGCCTGCTGTGAGTCCGACAAAGCTCCAGGCCCGGCTGCCCCAGGAGAGAGTCCTCAGACCAGCGGAGCTGACCTCCCATCTCCCAGGGGGCATCTGGCCATTCTGTGCCATCTCACACCACAGGGACCCTCAGGATAGATACGGCAGCATCAGTGAAACAAGGTCTCTCGCTCCCTGCTTCACAGGTGACACGTTCTCAGTCCCCCGCTTCCTAGAGAAGGTTCAGTTTGGCAGAAACCCATGTGCCCCAGACAAGTTGCCCCCCACATACCTCCTCCATTCTCGGCAGTTTCCTGGGACTCTTCATTTTCCAGATGTTTCCTCTTTTGTTGCCGTTCCATCATACCAACTAGAAGTCTCCCTTAGAAGATGTCTCAAGAGATGTCCAACTCCTCCTCTTCCCTACAGGTTGGCCCTTCTTGGCTCTTGGGCAATCCGTTGAAATGATTCAATACAAATAAAAATGGTCAAGTCTCCTAAATGGCTGAAAAACTTGTACCACTTAGTGAACCAGCAGTACTGCCTAGTGCTCACCATGGCTGTTATGTTTGCAAGGTTGCCAGGCGCACAGTGGAATTCTGTGACCTCAGTGATGACATCAGAGCATTCGGTGGACCTAGGTTGAGCACAGTGTCTGCAGTAGCACAGGCCCCATTTTCAAGAACAATTCCTTTTTCCCAGCCGAAGCTTTCCCGTGAAAGGGAAAGGTTCATACCATATCTATTATAAATTGTATCATACCATGTCTATTATAAAATTCACATTTTGATTGGAGATCTTTTAATGTCTTTTCTAGAGAGATTTAATATGAATATTTTAAATGGTCTCCAGTTTCCCTGTGGATTATTGACATTTTAAACTCTGCACTTCAATTTTCCCTCAATACGTGTAATTTTGTCACGGCTCTTTCTGTACTTAAAGATGAGGAACTATATAATTGATTTCTTCATTTTTTCCCCATCTCTTTCCAAGGTACTGCATTTGATTGTGTCTTGCGACTGAGTGAAAAATGCTAGTCCTTGAGTCAGGACATTGGGCCCTTTACCAAGTAACTCAACGTATCTGGGCTTCAGCTTCTGTATGTGCGATCAAGAGGCTTGGACTAACTGACTTTTCAAATGCTGTGTTTCTTTGATTCACTCTCACTTACTGATCTGCTCCTTAAGAAGAGGGTCTGTTCTCATAAAGTAACAACAGTCTTTTCCTAACCTTGGGTTGGGCGGAGTTTATCTGTTCATACTCAGTTTGTTAGTTATATTGCCTTCTACGTATGCTTAGCTCTAAATAATTTATATGGCTCTTGTGACAATTTTTAGATCTTCTTTTTTTCTTATTTTTCTTTTACAGATTCTAATTTGTTATCGCCAGTGTAGAGGAGCCTGATTGACTTTTAAAATTTATTGATCTTGTATGTGTGTGCCTTGTTGAACCGTCTTATTAGTTCCTGCTAGTTTATCTGTGGGTTCTTTTGGGTCTCCTAGATAAATGAGCATATTAAATGTAACTAATGTGTTCTTTGGATAAAGTTTATTTTCTTGCATCTCTCTATATAGAAGCAATATGTTGAATTGATTTAAATATTTAAATACTTACATACCTGTTATCACAATCTAACATTCTTTATCTTATTTTCTTGCAATCAATATTATGTTTTCAAGATTTATCCACGTGAATCCATATAGATCTAGGTCTTTGATTTTTGACTGTTTGATATTATTTGATCACATGCATATAGCATCATTTATTTTCCATTCAAGCATTATTGGACAATTGGATTGTTTCCCTCCCTTCTCTAGAACAAACAACATTTCCTAGAATATCCCTGAAGATGTCTGATAGTCGAGAAGGGTCAGGCTGCCCGAAGGATTGCTACTTGCTTTTAGCCACCTTCCAACAGGCCGTCTCCAGCCAGCAATTTGAAGCACAGCTGAAATGAGAACTGCCCCAAATGTGAAGATCTTAGGAGCTTCCTAGAAGGTGGGAGGTTAATGATAGGCATCCTGCTGGGATCCCAGGGGAGTCTGAGCTGGCCTGAAGCTCATCTTCCTCCTCCACCTCTCAAGAGAAATGTGGAGGAAAGAAGACTTCAAAAACTGTGAGCAGGCAGAGGGAGAGATATTGGGGGCCGAAGCTGTAACTGAGGTCTTGGAGTGGGCTGTGAGCACGCAGAGCCTCTAGAGAGCCAGGCTCAGCCTTCTGAGAACTTCTCCCCTAAGGCTGCTCATAATTCACGTGATACCAGCCATATAGAGCCGACTTGGCCCACACTGTCACAGAAAGCCTTATCAGAATCTCTTCTTCATACACCCTTGTGTCTGTTACTTGGTTATTGCCTTTGGTACTCCACTGATGTGAACCACAGTCGCCAGGGGATGGAGGACACTAGTGACCCATCTTGCTCTGTGGCCTCCGTCCACAGCTTGAGGGTAAGGGAAGAGGCCAAATGAAGGTCAAGAAGGAAAGATGGAGTTTGAAGAGAAGACCTGAGTTAAGGGTGTCTTCTCAAGTCCTGATGACTGAAATGTAGCTCCAGTACCTGAAGTCCTGCTTGTTCTCAAGGCTGACCACGGGGCTGGGTGCACTCAGTGAAGGAACCGTATACACTTAGTATTTCCTTGCTTGCTCACACTTGCCCTCCTCTGATACCCCCTCTGCAAGACTGATCTTCCCCTGAAACAACTTTCTACCTGCCACTGTCATCTCATGAACATTTGCTTCCCCTTCCTAGTGTCCCCCTAGAATGCCATTGCAGCCAATTCATAATTTGATAATCATGCTGCTTAGCATATTCTCAGCAACTTCTGATAAATTTTATTCACTTTATTCCATAGTCTTCACCCATCAATAATCTTCCTTAACTTTCTAGCTGCAGGTTAACCCATTCGGATTCATTTCTTTTTCTTTCTCTTCTTTGGCAAATCCTTTCTATCTTTTAAGGTCTTTTTCTTGTCTCTCTACCATCCTGCCTTCCTGAACTTCTTTTTTTTCCATTTAAGTAACCTTTCAATCTCCTTCCCCAGTTTCCTCATAAACATTGAGAATTTATTCCTCACACGTTAGACAGTGGTTTATGAATGGCCAGGCATAACGGACTCAGAATGAGTTGGCACCCCCGAGGTACCTGTCTTGCTGGGGAGCCACAGGTGAAGGGCTGGATGCTGGACACATGTTTGCATGGAGTCAGGCTGAGTGGCCTCAGGGTGTTTGCCCTGCACTTGTGTGTGTTTCTCCCTAGTTGGTTTCCTTGTCCAGCCACCTGTGACCTCCCTCCATCCAGCCCAGGGAATCCTTCTCATCACAGGGGTAGGATGTTTGTCTCATTTTCCATCACATCCTTTCCCCAAAGTTTGGTTGTGAGTTGTTCCCATTCCAAAGACCTTTCCTCTTTGAAGAGAAAAGAGAAAATCTTTTCTCTCCTTTCCTCTCACTTCACTTCTGCTCTATTATCTCCTCCGTCCAGAATGGCCCACTGACTCACATGGGTGAAGATCCGAAGATGGCAAGAACTGCCAGCAATTCTGAGATAATAATACGGATGGATCAGGAAAATTTGAAAACATTTATCCCGCCACATTAAAAAAAATTGCACTTCCAGTGTATTCAGAGTCTCAGTGTAGAAACACAAATGATAGAGAAATTGAATGACACTCAAGTTTTTCTTTCCTCCTTTCCTGATTTATTCTAATCCTCCATGCTAACATGATGAACTATTTGTTGTGTAAAGTTTCAGACATGTTCTACCCATGCACACTTTTCTTCTTTTCACATAAGAGTGTGAACTAGGTCACTTTCAACATGCTGTGATTCTGTGATTCACTGTCTCCCACCGAGTCATCCACTGATAAAGTCATCTGTGTCACGGAGAACTATTTCCAATAGCTAATAGCCAATGTCTGTGGAGTGCTTACTCTGTGTCGGTTTCTTGTAACTACTTTACAGATCATTTGTACAACGTACCCATGGACCAGGTACAATTATGACCCCCAAGTGACAGATAAGTGCAGATAAGTACAAATACATACAGAGGCCAAGTGACTTGCCCAAGACACTGGAGCAAATCAAAATCCATGCCTCTGTAATCATTTTGCTCTATTGCCTCTGTCTGGGAGGCTTGATGATTTGGCAACTAAAACCTTAAATATCATGTTCCATTTTTATATCTGTGACACAAGCGTGGGGCTGTGATATGGGGTAACTAACCTGACTACTTTTGAAAACCCTTATGCACCTGGATGAAAGTAAGCCAGGGACTGCAAGCTATAGATTTAAGGTTTCCTACCAACTTTTAAAAATAGCTTCTTGAATGCAATTTATGTAGTGTCAAGTCTAGGATGTAGTCCAAATAGTAACAGAAAAATGGAGATATGTAGAAAAATACTTAAAGTTGACAAGTATTGGGAGTGTAGTATTTTGGGGGCCAGCGTGTAGACCACAGGAAAACTTGCTGTTTCCATCCCAAAGGGAAGAGCCCTACGTTGCAACTGCCAAGGTCCCTGGGGCAGCAAGTGTGCTCACTGTTTAGTAAAGAAGCATCCTCAGTTTGATAGAATCATATGGGAGCCTTACATTTGGTTAGCAGTTCTACATTCTTGATGTAATAATATTTTCAGGGTGTGGGAGGGTATCAAGCTCTGAAAATACCCTTGGAGAGATTTGCTTATTAAGTTTGGCTTTTTCAATCTCCCTACTACTTCTTGACTAAACACCAGGCGGTTTCCTTCACTTTTCAGAACCATGTTGTTTTTCCCTTGTCTAATGAACTTTGAAATACTTTTGGATGAGCTGTTAAGTTTGGGAGAAAAGAAACATCTCTTTAAAATAAGGAAGATAATAACAATGACAAGTAGAAAAAGCTCTAAAACAGAGAATATCCTCCATTCTAGCCAATGACTGGGAGTGGAAGGTACGTGCTCGCTGTCCAGGACGTAGAAATAAAAGCTGAGGAGGCGCTGAGGCGTCTCCTGGATCTCTATGAGCCTCCATCATTTCTGAAGGGTAGGGTTGACAGATAAAATATAGGCTGTTTAGATAAATATGAATGTCAGAAAAACAACAAGTATATTTTTAAGATAAGTATGCCCCAAATAGTTCATAGGATCTACTTATACTAAAAATAATGACTTATTATTCATGTGAAGTTCAAGTTTAACTGGGTATCCTGTACTTTTATTGACTAAATCTGACAGCCCTACTGATGATCCACAATGGAGGCAGTTGAGGAGCGGTACATGCTGGCTCTCGGACAGTCAGAAATGGCTTCAGCAGATCCAGGTACAGTATGAAGTTCTTTTTGGATGTAGCTCAGAAGCCATGGCCAGCCCTTGACTGCAAGTACTGCCTCGGGTTTCCCTGAGGTGGGGTAAACCGTCCTCTGAATGGCCTTTTGGTAAGTCTGGAAGACCATATCCAAGGGGAGCCCCAAAGTCAGTTTCATCCTCACAACCATGTTTCCAATTCCTGGAATTGGCTGCATGTGACTCACAAGAGCTGAGGAGGTTTGTGGAAATTGGGAGTGTCATAGCTTGAACCCTTTGTAGGTAAAGTTTTGCTGTTGTGAGAGTTTTAACAGGAGCAATGTGAAAGACTCCAGGTCCCCAGGTAGATAGAAATAATCCTGTTCTACCTGTGTGTATGTGACAAGTCTCTAATAGTTCAGAGAGCAAGTATCTGGTCTTAGAAAGACTGATCCAAGCTTGGATGTTTCTGGCGACAAGGCAAGGTCCTGAGTTTCAAGTTCACCTTTTATGGTTGAGGAGACAATAAGGTGGTCAGAAGGGAAATCATGGAGGAGACCTTGGCTTCATCCATTGTGCAGGCTTGTATATGTGGTTCTATGTAGATTGTGTTTCAAAGGTGGAGCTTGTTTACAACTATGAACATTCTCCGATGTGCTTTTTGGACCTTCATTCCCAGAGCGAGAGCAGTGCCGAGGCTCTAGAAATGCCATGGATATTCTGAGCTGTCAGTGGCATTTCCCAGGTACTGTTCCCCTGGTGCCGCTCCTTGAAATGTCCAAAGGGATTATCATCTGTCTTGTGGCGGGTCCTAGCATTGTGAAATGAAGCTGCTGCACCTGGCTCAGAGGATTTCGGATGCGGTGGGAGGAGTAGTAGTACTACGACTATAAATTGTATCACAGCATATCTATTCCATCTTGAGAGTGGGGTTGGGGGGTTATGAAGGGGGGCTTTTATTGTACTTTTATACATTGTACCCTTGAAACTAATTCAATTTTTTTAAATTAATTAATTTATTTTGGGCTGCATTGCGTCTTTGTTGCTGCTAGCGGCGTTCTCTAGTTGCAGTGAGCCGGGGCTCCTCTTGGCTGTGGTGCACGGGCTTCTCATTGCAGTGGCTTCTCTTGTTGCGGAGCATGGGCTCTAGGCACGCAGGCTTCCGTATTCGTGGCACGTGGGCTCGGTTGTTGTGGCACAAGGGCTCTAGAGCGCAGGCTCAGTAGTGGTGGCGCGCGGGGTTAGTTACACTGTGGCACGTGGGATCTTCCCAGACCAGGGCTCGAACCCATGTCCCCTTCATTCGCAGGCATATTCTTAACTACTGCTCCACCAGGGAAGCCCAATAATTCAGTTTTTTATAAAGAGAAGATTCGTAATATTATTCCAAAATTTTAAAAATATGTAGTTGGATAACACTATGAAAAATTAACTGATATATTCTTTTATTATTTCTCTTTGCTCCCTGGATTATTTTTCCTCATCCAGTCAGCTAGTCACTGTGAGCTCACTGCATTAGGAAGGTAAAGACTCAGCAGAAATGAGGGAGAAAAAAAGAAAATTCTCAGCTTTGGAATGTTCAAAACGGAGGCCACAGTAAAACAGGTGAGAATTCTGTGAACAAAAAATAAATGTCGTCTAAAATGCAAAAAAGTATTCTCTGCACTGGGAGGCAGTAGAGGGAGGGAGGGAAGGACTGAAGGAGAGAGATCAGTGTGGCCAGGGACATGGAAACTGTGCGTGAGGACGATATGCCCAGGAAGAGAATCAGAATCTGGAGAAGATTCAGCCTGCACGTGATCATTGCCTCCAGCCAGCACCCTCATCTCAGACGTTGGGAAATTCAGAGAGAGAGTGGGAGTACGTCAGGAGGGCCACGCGCAGAGTCTGTGTGGCAGGGGTTGTGGCCGTTCCCTATTTGTGAGGAGTCCCCAGCAATTTGCAGGCCTCTTCTGGAAAATGCTGGCAGACGTCTCTAGTGCTTATGTGAAAGCTTGTTCACAAACCTTGAAAGATACAGATGTAGCTGACAGATAGATGCATAGATAGAAAAATGTCATTAAATCAAAGCTCCAGGAAAGGTTTGGAAAATGCCCTTTATTGCATAGGACGCTTCTATTGTCATATGATGTTAGACTGAGTGCCGGTCCCTTCATCCTCCTTCAGATCATGGCATTCTGTCTGCTACTCTCCCGAGGGTCCTTTCTTCTCCCTGGAAGGGATAAAGCAAATGAGGTAGAACAGGAAGAGACAAGAAGCACTCCAAGCTCTGCTGGTCAGGGTTACCCTCCAGCACTGCCTTAATGCTCAGAGCCACACACACCACAGTGAGCTTGGCTCCAGATCAACTACCACGCCACGAAGGTTCTGGAACATTTCCATATCTCGGGGGACCTCATTTCCACGTGACTCTCTTTCCTATTCCCCTTTGTCACAGAAGGCTAGGTCCAGTGGTCAGGGTGAGATCTCGGCTCAGGCCCAAGGCTCTCAGACCTCAAAGTTCTGGTCCTGCAAGGGCCCCTGTCCTCTCTTGAGACCACTCCTGGCTCTCTGTGCCGAGAAGGAGCTGCTGGCAGTACGTCCTCTAAGAGTTGAGGTCCATCGTGCAGACCCTGAGAAAACTCCTAGGAAAAGGCTCCACCTTCTTGTTTACGTCAACAGAGGTCAATGCCTTTGTTAGTGCTGGGTGTGTCCCATTTGATGCAACTGCAGAGCCATTAGGTCAACCAGCACATGTGTGCGGCCCCTTCCCTTAGACTCCTCTGGGCCCTCGTGACATAGGCTCAGAAGACTGCCAGCCTCAAGCCTTACCTCTTCCAAGGGACGGCCACACCGTCTTCCAGGATCTTCTGTCCCATGAATCTCAGTTGCTGTTTGGAACTCAAAGGAGAGAAAAGACCCTGCCTGCGGGGTCTCTTTGGGCTGGGGCCTTCCCCCGTGGGCTGCTCTCCCTCATTCTCCTTTTCTTCTTGCTTCTCTTCATCCTCCTCCTCCTCCTCCTCCTCCTCCTCATCCTCGTTCTCCTCCTCCTTCTCCTCGTCCTCCTCCTCAGGGGTGCTCTCGAATTCCACATTGCCCATCCACTGGGCCATGTTGAGATGAAAGACACGGCAGCTGAAGCCCTGCAGGACGCCGAACTTCACGTGCTGCTGGAGGATCTCCAAGGTGGGGAAGACCCGGCAGCAGGCCATGCACCTGAAGCCGGTCTCCATGGTCAGCATCCAGTCCGCTGTCTTGGCGCTGGGTCTCTCCTCGACGGCAGGTGGCCCTGATGGGCTGCCTGGCTCTGCCCTTTCGTCATACCCTTTCTCCTCCCCAGTGGGCTCACTGTCAGACAGGAGGCTTTCGGTGGACACATCAGAAGAGGGGTCAGTGGCTACTGCACACACATCCTCAGGAAGGGTCACTTCTTCTATCCTCAGCTGCTTTTCAGGCAACTCCAAGGGTTTCTTTGTCTTCCAGGAGACAGCGACACCCTTGTTCACTTGTACCTGCATGTAGTATATTTTCATGCCCCTTTCCTCTTTGTCTGGGTGCAGATAGTTCTTACAGGGTGAAGAGGGTGAGGAGGAGACACAGTGTGATGGGGAAGCGGTCTCTCCTTCTTCCTGATCCTGGGCTAGGGGTGGTCTAGGCTGGGCAGTGTCTCGATGAAATCTCCGGATTCCTGAAAAAGGAAATGAAAATCATAATAACATGCATGGGCCATGCCGGAAGCTGAGGGAGCAGGTGTGGTAGACGAGAGAGGGACATTGGCACGACATAGCTATGTCGTGAGCTTGGTGTCTGTTGGCCGTAGGACGGAGTGGTGTATCGGGTGTCATCTGTGGTCTTTTCATGTGCGCGGGGGGTGATACTGGAGCGGTGTCTGTATACAGGGGTGTGGAGTATGGTGGTGAGTGCTGTAGTATGTGAGGGATGCGGCTGGATGCGTGTATGACGAGGAGTGTGTTTGGGAATATCGGTGGTGCATTCCTTGTGGAATGGGGCTGTGGTGCAGGAGAGTACTGTGGAGCACGTGCTTGGGGTTGATGTGCACTGAGAAGGGCTGTGCCTGGAGGGCGCGTGTATGTGTGAGCTGTGTGCACCTGAGCTGGATGGTCCTGCTCTCAGGCTGGAGGTGTATGATGCAGAACTCTGTCCTTCTCTGGAAGCAAAGGCAAAGACAAAGCCTACATTTTCCTCTGAAGATGCTTAATCTGGTCCCTCTTCCCTCCACCTCAAGCCCAGACCTTTCCGGCCCCTGCTCCTTGACTTCCCCACCATGGTAGTAGCAGTATTCACACACACACCCCCAGACTCAGCTGGCATCCACGCCCTCGGAACAGCTCAGCCATCCTGCCCAGGCTCCTCCACAGAGCCCTCATCACCTCTGATGACCCTGCATTTCCTCTCAGCCTCCCTGGGATCTGTGTGCCTCCTGCCTCACAGCCAAGCACCCCCTCACCTGAGGAGCCCCGCGCCCTTACCAGCGTAGCTGAGCTTGCGCAGAGTAGAAGTACAGAAGAAGTATTTAGAGGCAGAGGAGACCTCCCCTGCCCCTGGGCTGCAGCCTTGGGCCACCACAGTGGATCCAAGCCGAGGGGGATCCTCTTGTGACTTCGAGAGTCCTGAGGGAGGAATGAAAGGCTCAGGGTGGGTTCATCAGTCCTCTGTCCACAAATATTTACTGAGTGTGTGACACGTGTCAGGTGCAGTGAATACACACAGTTGAGAGTGTGGTTCCCAGTGGATCCTCCAGGATTTAATTCCAATCATTACTTATTCTCTCACTGTCTAGTTGGTAATGTAGGCCTCGGTGGTGACTGTGAGTGTGTGGGAAGAGTGAGTGATGTGTATCAGTTAAGTCTGTGGTAAGTGTGGGGTTGGCATGGGGAGCACAGTGCAGACGTGTCTATCTGTGTCTGTGGCCTTTGTGTGCATGGTTTCTGTTCACAAGTCAGGAATTCTGGGACATGTAACTTTTCCTCATTACATGGTGTGGCTTGTATTTATGGTGCGTGTTCATTCATTCATTCACCAAGATTCAGTAAGCAGCTACTCCTGTGTATCCGGCACTCTTCCATTGTTGTAGTCTTTGGTAACGCTGCACATTCTAGTAGGGGAAGACACACACTAAACAAAACTACAATAACTATATAATAAATCAGCTGGTGGTAAGTATATAAGGGTTGCCAGACTTAGCGAACAAGAATACAAGGCACCCAGTTAAATTTCAGTTTCAGATAAACCCAGAATAATTTTTTCGTGTAAGTATTCCCATGCAGTATTTGGCCTGACTTAGTTTTAGTGTAAGTAGGGCCCATACAATATGTGGGACATACGGATACTGAAAAATTACTTGTTGTTTATCTGGAATTCAAATTGAACTGGATAGCCCATATTTTCTCTGGCAATCCTGACATGGGTTACTGAGACTGTGGTTTCCTGTGGTTTGTACAAAGCGGGTCTGGCATTACTCAAGAATGTGTTATAAGGGTGGTGTGTATGACACGTGACTGGTTCTTACAGAGGTATTTAGAGATGGCTGAAGTTAGCTGTGTTTGTGCAAGAGTTGAGGACATACATGTATATATAGTGTGTGTGTGTGTGTGTGTCCTATAAATATAGTCTGTGTGTCTATATACATATCTCATCTCCAGCGTTTGGTGTTGGAGGAGAGGATTGTGATACAGGTGGGTTGTATGAGAACGTAGTATAGGAGGGATGCGTGTATATACCTCCATGTGCTGTGTGTGGTTTAATAAGGAAGTTATATGTGGGGTGTGTGATATTTTTGCTGTATCAGAGTGTACATGGGTGTATGAGTTACTGTCTCCTAAAACACCCCTAACAAGAATTCTGTATACACTCCTAGGTACGCCGAGTGTCAGCCAGCTCCAGGCAGGGTGACAAGAACTTTACCACACAGATGTTATATCTGGTAAGCACTCTACCCCCATTCATCTCGCTCTTCTCTGCACTACCACACACACACACGCACACACACACACACACACTCACTCTCTCACACACACACACACAGGAACATAGAGCAAAATATTCTGAATGGTCAGGGGCAGTCACTGCCTTCCCCAGCCTGTCCCAGTCACTGCCTGGAAATCTGCCTGCTGTCTAGAGCTCCATTCCCAGGGCCCATCCTACAGTCTCCAGGGCCCTGGGCCTGGTAGGAGCTACTGGGCTCTAATCTGGGGCAGAGGCCTCTAGCTGGAGCTCTGGGGTGACCACCCCTCTCCCAGGGCAAGCTACTCGCCTACATTTAATGCACGCAGGCACCACGTGGCCCGTGGCTCTCAGAGCTCCCCGCAGGACACTGAGGACATTTCTCACCCCCGCTCACGCGGTCTCAGTCTCTGGAAAACCCTTCCCTTCCCTTGATCTCCTTTGGGAAATTCTTCCTGTTGAAGGAATAAATCCTCCTTGCTTTCAATATGACACCATCCCTAGACAAACAATCTTCTTTCAAAGTGCATTCCACTTGTCAAGATATTTTTCAACAGGGCCTTCAACTCATGGGGCTTCTCTTTCCACTTTGGTAAAAGAGGCCAAGCAACTCATGGGTCTCTCTCAGCATCCTTGCATCCTTCACATCCCCCACCTCATGACCCCAGGGAAAGATCCAAGAGAATAAGAGAGAAATCGGGGTCTGAGAAAAGCTGAACCTCTAGGTCTGTGCAAGCAGGATGCAGCCTGCTGTGAGTCCGACAAAGCTCCAGGCCCGGCTGCCCCAGGAGAGAGTCCTCAGACCAGCGGAGCTGACCTCCCATCTCCCAGGGGGCATCTGGCCATTCTGTGCCGTCTCACACCACAGGGACCCTCTGGATAGATACGGCAGCATCAGTGAGACAATGTCTCTCGCTCCCTGCTTCACAGGTGACACGTTCTCAGTCCCCCGCTTCCTGGAGAAGCTTCAGTTTGGCAGAAACCCATGTGCCCCAGACAAGTTGCCCCCCACATACCTCCACCGTTCTCGGCAGTTTCCTGGGACTCTTCATTTTCCAGATGTTTCCTCTTTTGTCGCCGTTCCATCGTACCAACTAGAAGTCTCCCTTAGAAGATGCCTCAAGAGATGTCCAACTCCTCCTCTTCCCTACAGGTTGGCCCTTCTTGGCTCTTGGGCAATCCGTTGAAATGATTCAATACAAATAAAAATGGTCAAGTCTCCTAAATGGCTGAAAAACTTGTACCACTTAGTGAACCAGCAGTACTGCCTAGTGCTCACCAGGGCTGTTATGTTTGCAAGGTTGCCAGGCGCACAGTGGAATTCTGTGACCTCAGTGATGACATCAGAGCATTCGGTGGACCTAGGTTGAGCACAGTGTCTGCAGTAGCACAGGCCCCATTTTCAAGAACAATTCCTTTTTCCCAGCCGAAGCTTTCCCGTGAAATAGAAAGGTTCATACCATATCTATTATAAATTGTATCATACCATGTCTATTATAAAATTCACATTTTGATTGGAGATCTTTTAATGTCTTTTCTAGAGAGATTTAATATGAATATTTTAAATGGTCTCCAGTTTCCCTGTGGATTATTGACATTTTAAACTCTGCACTTCAATTTTCCCTCAATACCTGTAATTTTGTCACGGCTCTTTCTGTACTTAAAGATGAGGAACTATATAATTGATTTCTTCATTTTTTCCCCATCTCTTTCCAAGGTACTGCATTTGATTGTGTCTTGCGACTGAGTGAAAAATGCTAGTCCTTGAGTCAGGACATTGGGCCCTTTAGCAAGTAACTCAACCTATCTGGGCTTCAGCTTCTGTATGTGCGATCAAGAGGCTTGGACTAGCTGACTTTTCAAATGCTGTGTTTCTTTGATTCACTCTCACTTACTGATCTGCTCCGTAAGAAGAGGGTCTGTTCTCATAAAGTAACAACAGTCTTTTCCTAACCTTGGGTTGGGCGGAGTTTATCTGTTCGTACTCAGTTTGTTAGTTATATTGCCTTCTACGTATGCTTAGCTCTAAATAATTTATATGGCTCTTGTGACTATTTTTAGATCTTCTTTTTTTCTTATTTTCTTTTACAGTTTCTAATTTGTTATCGCCAGTGTAGAAGAGCCTGATTGACTTCTAAAATTTATTGATCTTGTATGTGTGTGCCTTGTTGAACCGTCTTATTAGTTCCTGCTAGTTTATCTGTGGGTTCTTTTGGGTCTCCTAGATAAATGAGCATATTAAATGTAAATAATGTGTTCTTTGGATAAAGTTTATTTTCTTGCATCTCTATGTATAGAAGCAATATGTTGAATTGATTTAAATATTTAAATATTACATACCTGTTATCACAATCTAACATTCTTTATCTTATTTTCTTTCAATCAATATTATGTTTTCAAGATTTATCCACGTGAATCCATATAGATCTAGGTCTTTGATTTTTGACTGTTTGATATTATTTGATCACATGCATATAGCATCATTTATTTTCCATTCAAGCATTATTGGACATTTGGATTGTTTCCCTCCCTTCTCTAGAACAAACAACATTTCCTAGAATATCCCTGAAGATGTGTGACAGTCGAGAAGGGCCAGGCTGCCCGAAGGACTGCTACTTGCTTTTTGCCACGTTCCAACAGGCCGTCTCCAGCCAGCAATTTGAAGCACAGCTGAAATGAGAACTGCCCCAAATGTGAAGATCTTAGGAGCTTCCTAGAAGGTGGGAGGTTCATGATAGGCATCCTGCTGGGATCCCAGGGGAGTCTGAGCTGGCCTGAAGCTCATCTTCCTCCTCCACCTCTCAAGAGAAATGTGGAGGAAAGAAGACTTCAAAAACTGTGAGCAGGCAGAGGGAGAGATATTGGGGGCCGAAGCTGTAACTGAGGTCTTGGAGTGGGCTCTGAGGACACAGAGCCTCTAGAGAGCCAGGCTCTGCCTTCTGAGAACTTCTCCCCTAAGGCTGCTCATAATTCACGTGATACCAGCCATATAGATCCGACTTGGCCCACACTGTCACAGAAAGCCTTATCAGAATCTCTTCTTCTTCATACACTCTTGTGTCTGTTACTTGGTTATTGCCTTTGGTGCTGCACTGATGTGAACCACAGTCTCTCGGGGATGGAGGACACTAGTGATCCATCTTGCTCTGTGGCCTCAGTCCACAGCTTGAGGGTAAGTGAAGAGGCCAAATGAAGGTCAAGAAGGAACGATGGAGTTTGAAGAGAAGACCTGAGTTAAGGGTGTCTTCTCAAGTCTTGATGACTGAAATGTAGCTCCAGTACCTGAAGTCCTGCTTGTTCTCAAGGCTGACCACGGGGCTGGGTGCACTCAGTGAAGGAACCATATACACTTAGTATTTCCTTGCTTGCTCACACTTGCCCTACTCTGATACACCCTCTGCAAGACTGATCTTCCCCTGAAACAACTTTCCACCTGCTACTGTCATCTCAGGAACATTTGCTTCCCCTTCCTAGTGCTCCCCTAGAATGCCATTGCAGCCAATTCATAATTTGATAATCATGCTGCTTACCATATTCTCAGCAATTTCAGATAAATTTTTTTCGCTTTATTCCATAGTCTTCACCCATCAATAATCTTCCTTAACTTCCTAGCTGCAGGTTAACCCATTCGGAATCATTTCTTTTTCTTTCTCTTCTTTGGCAAATCCTTTCTATCTTTTAAGGTCTTTTTCTTGTCTCTCTACCATCCTGCCTTCCTGAACTTCTTTTCTTTCGTTTAAGTAACTTTTCAATCTCCTTCCCCAATTTCCTCATACACATTGAGAGTTTATTCCTCACACGTTAGACAGCGGTTTATGAATGGCCAGGCATAATGGACTCAGAATGAGTTGGCACCCCCGAGGTACCTGTCTTGCTGGGGAGCCACAGGTGAAGGGCTGTCTGCTGGACATATGTTTGCATGGAGTCAGGCTGAGTGGCCTCAGGGTGTTTACTCTGCCCTTGTGTGTGTTTCTCGCTAGTTGGTTTCCTCGCCAGCCACCTGTGACCTCCCTCCATCCAGCCCAGGGAATCCTTCTCATCACAGGGGTAGGATGTTTGTCTCGTTTTCCATCACATCCTTTCCCCAAAGTTTGGTTGTGAGTTGTTCCCATTCCAAAGACCTTTCCTCTTTGAAGAGAAAAGAGAAAATATTTTCTCTCCTTTCCTCTCACTTCACTTCTGCTCTATTATCTCCTCCGTCCAGAATGGCCCACTGACTCACATGGGTGTAGATCCGAAGATGGCAAGAACTGCCAGCAATTCTGAGATAATAATATGGATGGATCAGGAAAACTTGAAAACCTTTATCCCGCCACATTAAAAAAATTTGCACTTCCAGTGTATTCAGAGTCTCAGTGTAGAAACACAAATGATAGAGAAATTGAATGACACTCAAGTTTTTCTTTCCTCCTTTCCTGATTTATTCTAATCCTCCATGCTAACATGATGAACTATTTGTTAGGTAAAGTTTCAGACATTTTCTACCCATGCACACTTTTCTTCTTTTCACATAAGAGTGTGAACTAGGTCACTTTCAACATGCTGTGATTCTGTGATTCACTGTCTCCCACCGTGTCATCCACTGATAAAGTCATCTGTTTCACGGAGAACTATTTCCAATAGCTAATAGCCAATGTCTGTGGAGTGCTTACTCTGTGTCGGTTTCTTGTAACTACCTTACAGATCATTTGTACAACGTACCCATGGACCAGGTACAATTATGACCCCCAAGTGACAGATAAGTGCAGATAAGTACAAATAAATACAGAGGCCAAGTGACTTGCCCAAGACACTGGAGCAAATCAAAATCCATGCCTCTGTAATCATTTTGCTCTATTGCCTCTGTCTGGGAGGCTTGATGATTTGGCAACTAAAACCTTAAATAGCATGTTCCATTTTTATATCTGTGACACAAGCGTGGGGCTGTGATATGGGGTAACTAACCTGACTACTTTTGAAAACCCTTATGCACCTGGATGAAAGTAAGCCAGGGACTGCAAGCTATAGATTTAAGGTTTCCTACCAACTTTTAAAAATAGCTTCTTGAATGCAATTTACGTAGTGTCAAGTCTAGGATGTAGTCCAAATAGTAACAGAAAAATGGAGATATGTAGAAAAATACTTAAAGTTGACAAGTATTGGGAGTGTAGTATTTTGGGGGCCAGTGTGTAGACCACAGGAAAACTTGCTGTTTCCATCCCAAAGGGAAGAGCCCTACGTTGCAACTGCCAAGGTCCCTGGGGCAGCAAGTGTGCTCACTGCTTAGTAAAGAAGCATCCTCAGTTTGATAGAATCATATGGGAGCCTTACATTTGGTTAGCAGTTCTACATTCTTGATGTAATAATATTTTCAGGGTGTGGGAGGGTATCAAGCTCTGAAAATACCCTTGGAGAGATCTGCTTATTAAGTTTGGCTTTTTCAATCTCCCTACTACTTCTTGACTAAACACCAGGCGGTTTCCTTCACTTTTCAGAACCATGTTGTTTTTCCCTTGTCTAATGAGCTTTGAAATACTTTTGGATGAGCTATTAAGTTTGGGAGAAAAGAAACATCTCTTTAAAATAAGGAAGTTAATAACAATGACAAGTAGAAAAAGCTCTAAAACAGAGAATATCCTCCATTCTAGCCAATGACTGGGAGTGGAAGGTGCGTGCTCGCTGTCCAGGACGTAGAAATAAAAGCTGAGGAGGCGCTGAGGCGTCTCCTGGATCTCTATGAGCCTCCATCATTTCTGAAGGGTAGGGTTGACAGATAAAATATAGGCTGTTTGGATAAATATGAATGTCAGAAAAACAACAAGTATATTTTTAAGATAAGTATGCCCCAAATAGTTCATAGGATCTACTTATACTAAAAATAATGACATTATTCATGTGAAGTTCAAGTTTAACTGGGTATCCTGTACTTTTATTTACTAAATCTGACAGCCCTACTGATGATCCACAATGGAGGCAGTTGAGGAGCGGTACATGCTGGCTCTCGGACAGTCAGAAATGGCTTCAGCAGATCCAGGTACAGTATGAAATTCTTTTTGGATGTAGCTCAGAAGCCATGGCCAGCCCTTGACTGCAAGTACTGCCTCGGGTTTCCCTGAGGTGGGGTAAACCGTCCTCTTAATGGCCTTTTGGTAAGTCTGGAAGACCATATCCAAGGGGAGCCCCAAAGTCAGTTTCATCCTCACAACCATGTTTCCAATTCCTGGAATTGGCTGCATGTGACTCACAAGAGCTGAGGAGGTTTGTGGAAATTGGGAGTGTCATAGCTTGAACCCTTTGTAGGTAAAGTTTTGCTGTTGTGAGAGTTTTAACAGGAGCAATGTGAAAGACTCCAGGTCCCCAGGTAGATAGAAATAATCCTGTTCTACCTGTGTGTATGTGACAAGTCTCTAATAGTTCAGAGAGCAAGTATCTGGTCTTAGAAAGACTGATCCAAGCTTGGATGTTTCTGGCGACAAGGCAAGGTCCTGAGTTTCAAGTTCACCTTTTATGGTTGAGGAGACAATAAGGTGGTCAGAAGGGAAATCATGGAGGATACCTTGGCTTCATCCATTGTGCAGGCTTGTATATGTGGTTCTATGTAGATTGTGTTTCAAAGGTGGAGCTTGTTTACAACTATGAACATTCTCCGATGTGCTTTTTGGACCTTCATTCCCAGAGCGAGAGCAGTGCCGAGGCTCTAGAAATGCCATGGATATTCTGAGCTGTCAGTGGCATTTCCCAGGTACTGTTCCCCTGGTGCCGCTCCTTGAAATGTCCAAAGGGATTATCATCTGTCTTGTGGCGGGTCCTAGCATTGTGAAAGGAAGCTGCTGCACCTGGCTCAGAGGATTTCGGATGCGGTGGGAGGAGTAGTAGTACTACGACTATAAATTGTATCACAGCATATCTATTCCATCTTGAGAGTGGGGTTGGGGGGTTATGAAGGGGGGATTTTATTGTACTTTTATACATTGTACCCTTGAAACTAATTCAATTTTTTAAAATTAATTAATTTATTTTGGGCTGCATTGGGTCTTTGTTGCTGCTAGCGGGCGTTCTCTACTTGCAGTGCGCCGGGGCTCCTCTTGGCTGTGGTGCACGGGCTTCTCATTGCAGTGGCTTCTCTTGTTGCAGAGCATGGGCTCTAGGCACGCAGGCTTCCGTAGTCGTGGCACGTGGGCTCGGTTGATGTGGCACACGGGCTCTAGAGCGCAGGCTCAGTAGTTGTGGCGTGCGGGCTTAGTTACTCCGTGGCACGTGGGATCTTCCCAGACCAGGGCTCGAACCCATGTCCCCTGCATTTGCAGGCATATTCTTAACTACCGCTCCACCAGGGAAGCCCAATAATTCAGTTTTTTATAAAGAGAAGTTTCCTAATATTATTCCAAAATTTTAAAAATATGTAGTTGGATAACACTATGAAAAATTAACTGATATATTCTTTTATTATTTCTCTTTGCTCCCTGGATTTTTTTTCCTCATCCAGTCAGCTAGGCACTGTGAGCTCACTGCATTAGGAAGGTAAAGACTCAACAGAAATGAGGGAGAAAAAAAGAAAATTCTCAGCTTTGGAATGTTCACAACGGAGGCCACAGTAAAACAGGTGAGAATTCTGTGAACAAAAAATAAATGTCGTCTCAAATGCAAAAAAGTATTCTCTGCACTGGGAGGCAGGAGAGGGAGGGAGGGAAGGACTGAAGGAGAGAGATCAGTGTGGCCAGGGACATGGAAACTGTGCTTGAGGACGATAGGCCCAGGAAGAGAATCAGAATCTGGAGAAGGTTCAGCCTGCACGTGATCATTGCCTCCAGACAGCACCCTCATCTCAGACGTTGGGAAATTCAGAGAGAGAGTGGGAGTACGTCAGGAGGGCCACGCGCACAGTCTGTGTGGCAGGGGTTGTGGCCGTTCCCTATTTGTGAGGAGTCCCAACAATTTGCAGGCCTCTTCTGGAAAATGCTGGCGGACGTCTCTAGTGCTTATGTGAAAGCTTGTTCACAAACCTTGAAAGATACAGATGTAGCTGACAGATATATGCATAGATAGAAAAATGTCATTAAATCAAAGCTCCAGGAAAGGTTTGGAAAATGCCCTTTATTGCATAGGACGCTTCTATTGTCATATGATGTTAGACTGAGTGCCGGTCCCTTCATCCTCCTTCAGACCACGGCATTCTGTCTGCTACTCTCCCGCGGGTCCTTTCTTCTCCCTGGAAGGGATAAAGCAAATGAGGTAGAACAGGAAGAGACAAGAAGCACTCCAAGCTCTGCTGGTCAGGGTTACCCTCCAGCATTGCCTTAATGCTCAGAGCCACACACACCACAGTGAGCTTGGCTCCAGATCAACTACCACGCCACGAAGGTTCTGGAACATTTCCATATCTCGGGGGACCTCATTTCCACGTGACTCTCTTTCCTATTCCCCTTTGTCACAGAAGGCTAGGTACAGTGGTCAGGGTGAGATCTCGGCTCAGGCCCAAGGCTCTCAGACCTCAAAGTTCTGGTCCTGCAAGGGCCCCTGTCCTCTCTTGAGACCACTCCTGGCTCTCTCTGCCGAGAAGGAGCTGCTGGCAGTACGTCCTCTAAGAGTTGAGGTCCATCGTGCAGACCCTGAGATAACTCCTAGGAAAAGGCTCCACCTTCTTGTTTACGTCAACAGAGGTCAATGCCTTTGTTAGTGCTGGGTGTGTCCCATTTGATGCAACTGCAGAGCCATTAGGTCAACCAGCACATGTGTGCGGCCCCTTCCCTTAGACTCCTCTGGGCCCTCGTGACATAGGCTCAGAAGACTGCCAGCCTCAAGCCTTACCTCTTCCAAGGGACGGCCACACCGTCTTCCAGGATCTTCTGTCCCATGAATCTCAGTTGCTGTTTGGAACTCAAAGGAGAGAAAAGACCCTGCCTGCGGGGTCTCTTTGGGCTGGGGCCTTCCCCCGTGGGCTGCTCTCCCTCATTCTCCTTTTCTTCTTGCTTCTCTTCATCCTCCTCCTCCTGCTCCTCCTCCTCCTCCTCCTCCTCCTCCTCCTCCTCCTCCTCCTCCTCCTCAGGGGTGTTCTCGGATTCCACATTGCCCATCCACTGGACCATGTTGAGATGAACGACACGGCAGCTGAAGCCCTGCAGGACGCCGAACTTCACGTGCTGCTGGAGGATCTCCAAGGTGTGGAAGACCCGGCAGCAAGCCATGCACCTGAAGCTAGTCTCCATGGTCAGCATCCAGTCCGCTGTCTTGGCGCTGGGTCTCTCCTCGACAGCAGGTGGCCCTGATGGGCTGCCTGGCTCTGCCCTTTCCTCATACTCTTTCTCCTCCCCAGTGGGCTCACTGTCAGACAGGAGGCTTTTGGTGGACACATCAGAAGAGGGGTCAGTGGCTACTGCGCACACATCCTCAGGAAGGGTCACTTCTTCTATCGTCAGCTGCTTTTCAGGCAACCCCAAGGGTTTCTTTGTCTTCCAGGAGACAGCGACACCCTTGTTCACTTGTACCTGCATGTAGTATATTTTCATGCCCCTTTCCTCTTTGTCTGGGTGCAGATAGTTCTTACAGGGTGAAGAGGGTGAGGAGGAGACACAGTGTGATGGGGAAGCGGTCTCTCCTTCTTCCTGATCCTGGGCTAGGGGTGGTCTAGGCTGGGCAGTGTCTCGATGAAATCTCCGGATTCCTGAAAAAGGAAATGAAAATCATAATAACATGCATGGGCCATGCCGGAAGCTGAGGGAGCAGGTGTGGTAGACGAGAGAGGGACATTGGCACGACATAGCTATGTCGTGAGCTTGGTGTCTGTTGGCCGTAGGATGGAGTGGTGTATCGGGTGTCATCTGTGGGCTTTTAATGTGCGTGGGGGGGGATACTGGAGCGGTGTCTATATACAGGCGTGTGGAGTATGGTGGTGAGGGCTGTAGTATGTGAGGGATGCGGCTGGATGCGTGTACGACGAGGAGTGTGAGTTTGGGAATATCGGTGGTGCATTCCTTGTGGAATGGGGCTGTGGTGCAGGAGAGTACTGTGGAGCACGTGCTTGGGGTTGATGTGCACTGAGAAGGGCTGTGCCTGGAGGGCACGTGTATGTGTGAGCTGTGTACACCTGAGCTGGATGGTCCTGCTCTCAGGCTGGAGGTGTATAATGCAGAACTCTGTCCTTCTCTGGAAGCAAAGGCAAAGACAAAGCCTACATTTTCCTCTGAAGATGCTTAATCTGGTCCCTCTTCCCTCCACCTCAAGCCCAGACCTTTCCGGCCCCTGCTCCTTGACTTCCCCACCATGGTAGTAGCAGTATTCACACACACACTCCCAGACTCAGCTGGCATCCATGCCCTCGGAACAGCTCAGGCATCCTGCCCTGGCTCCTCCACAGAGCCCTCATCACCTCTGATGACCCTGGATTTCCTCTCAGCCTCCCTGGGATCTGTGTGCCTCCTGCCTCACAGCCAAGCACCCCCTCACCTGAGGAGCCCCGCGCCCTTACCAGCGTAGCTGAGCTTGCGCAGAGTAGAAGTACAGAAGAAGTATTTAGAGGCAGAGGAGACCTCCCCTGCCCCTGGGCTGCAGCCTTGGGCCACCACAGTGGATCCAAGCCGAGGGGGATCCTCTTGTGACTTCGAGATTCCTGAGGGAGGAATGAAAGGCTCAGGGTGGGTTCATCAGTCCTCTGTCCACAGATATTTACTGAGTGTGTGACACGTGTCAGGTGCAGTGGATACACACAGTTGAGAGTGTGGTTCCCAGTGGATCCTCCAGGATTTAATTCCAATCAATACTTATTCTCTCACTGTCTAGTTGGTAATGTAGGCCTCGGTGGTGACTGTGAGTGTGTGGGAAGAGTGAGTGATGTGTATCAGTTAAGTCTGTGGTAAGTGTGGGGTTGGCATGGGGAGCACAGTGCAGACGTGTCTATCTGTGTCTGTGGCCTTTGTGTGCATGGTTTCTGTTCACAAGTCAGGAATTCTGGGACATGTAACTTTTCCTCATTACATGGTGTGGCTTGTATTTATGGTGCGTGTTCATTCATTCATTCACCAAGATTCAGTAAGCAGCTACTCCTGTGTATCCGGCACTCTTCCATTGTTGTAGTCTTTGGTAACGCTGCACATTCTAGTAGGGGAAGACACACACTAAACAAAACTACAATAAATATATAATACATCAGCTGGTGGTAAGTATATAAGGGTTGCCAGACTTAGCGAACAAGAATACAAGGCACCCAGTTAAATTTCAGTTTCAGATAAACCCAGAATAATTTTTTAGTGTAAGTATTCCCATGCAGCATTTGGCCTGACTTAGTTTTAGTGTAAGTAGGGCCCATACAATATGTGGGACATACGGATACTGAAAAATTACTTGTTGTTTATCTGGAATTCAAATTGAACTGGATAGCCCATATTTTCTCTGGCAATCCTGACATGGGTTACTGAGACTGTGGTTTCCTGTGGTTTGTACAAAGCGGGTCTGGCATTACTCAAGAATGTGTTATAAGGGTGGTGTGTATGACACGTGACTGGTTCTTACAGAGGTATTTAGAGATGGCTGAAGTTAGCTGTGTTTGTGCAAGAGTTGAGGACATACATGTATATATAGTGTGTGTGTGTGTGTGTGTCCTATAAATATAGTCTGTGTGTCTATATACATATCTCATCTCCAGCGTTTGGTGTTGGAGGAGAGGATTGTGATACAGGTGGGTTGTATGAGAACGTAGTATAGGAGGGATGCGTGTATATACCTCCATGTGCTGTGTGTGGTTTAATAAGGAAGTTATATGTGGGGTGTGTGATATTTTTGCTGTATCAGAGTGTACATGGGTGTATGAGTTACTGTCTCCTAAAACACCCCTAACAAGAATTCTGTATACACTCCTAGGTACGCCGAGTGTCAGCCAGCTCCAGGCAGGGTGACAAGAACTTTACCACACAGATGTTATATCTGGTAAGCACTCTACCCCCATTCATCTCGCTCTTCTCTGCACTACCACACACACACACGCACACACACACACACACACACTCACTCTCTCACACACACACACACAGGAACATAGAGCAAAATATTCTGAATGGTCAGGGGCAGTCATTGCCTTCCCCAGCCTGTCCCAGCCACTGCCTGGAAATCTGCCTGCTGTCTAGAGCTCCATTCCCAGGGCCCATCCTACAGTCTCCAGGGCCCTGGGCCTGGTAGGAGCTACTGGGCTCTAATCTGGGGCAGAGGCCTCTAGCTGGAGCTCTGGGGTGACCACCCCTCTCCCAGGGCAAGCTACTCGCCTACATTTAATGCACGCAGGCACCACGTGGCCCGTGGCTCTCAGAGCTCCCCGCAGGACCCTGAGGACATTTCTCACCCCCGCTCACGCGGTCTCAGTCTCTGGAAAACCCTTCCCTTCCCTTGATCTCCTTTGGGAAATTCTTCCTGTTGAAGGAATAAATCCTCCTTGCTTTCAATATGACACCATCCCTAGACAAACAATCTTCTTTCAAAGTGCATTCCACTTGTCAAGATATTTTTCAACAGGGCCTTCAACTCATGGGGCTTCTCTTTCCACTTTGGTAAAAGAGGCCAAGCAACTCATGGGTCTCTCTCAGCATCCTTGCATCCTTCACATCCCCCACCTCATGACCCCAGGGAAAGATCCAAGAGAATAAGAGAGAAATCGGGGTCTGAGAAAAGCTGCACCTCTAGGTCTGTGCAAGCAGGATGCAGCCTGCTGTGAGTCCGACAAAGCTCCAGGCCCGGCTGCCCCAGGAGAGAGTCCTCAGACCAGCGGAGCTGACCTCCCATCTCCCAGGGGGCATCTGGCCATTCTGTGCCGTCTCACACCACAGGGACCCTCTGGATAGATACGGCAGCATCAGTGAGACAAGGTCTCTCGCTCCCTGCTTCACAGGTGACACGTTCTCAGTCCCCCGCTTCCTGGAGAAGCTTCAGTTTGGCAGAAACCCATGTGCCCCAGACAAGTTGCCCCCCACATACCTCCACCGTTCTCGGCAGTTTCCTGGGACTCTTCATTTTCCAGATGTTTCCTCTTTTGTCGCCGTTCCATCGTACCAACTAGAAGTCTCCCTTAGAAGATGCCTCAAGAGATGTCCAACTCCTCCTCTTCCCTACAGGTTGGCCCTTCTTGGCTCTTGGGCAATCCGTTGAAATGATTCAATACAAATAAAAATGGTCAAGTCTCCTAAATGGCTGAAAAATTTGTACCACTTAGTGAACCAGCAGTACTGCCTAGTGCTCACCAGGGCTGTTATGTTTGCAAGGTTGCCAGGCGCACAGTGGAATTCTGTGACCTCAGTGATGACATCAGAGCATTCGGTGGACCTAGGTTGAGCACAGTGTCTGCAGTAGCACAGGCCCCATTTTCAAGAACAATTCCTTTTTCCCAGCCGAAGCTTTCCCGTGAAATAGAAAGGTTCATACCATATCTATTATAAATTGTATCATACCATGTCTATTATAAAATTCACATTTTGATTGGAGATCTTTTAAAGTCTTTTCTAGAGAGATTTAATATGAATATTTTAAATGGTCTCCAGTTTCCCTGTGGATTATTGACATTTTAAACTCTGCACTTCAATTTTCCCTCAATACGTGTAATTTTGTCACGGCTCTTTCTGTACTTAAAGATGAGGAACTATATAATTGATTTCTTCATTTTTTCCCCATCTCTTTCCAAGGTACTGCATTTGATTGTGTCTTGCGACTGAGTGAAAAATGCTAGTCCTTGAGTCAGGACATTGGGCCCTTTACCAAGTAACTCAACCTATCTGGGCTTCAGCTTCTGTATGTGCGATCAAGAGGCTTGGACTAGCTGACTTTTCAAATGCTGTGTTTCTTTGATTCACTCTCACTTACTGATCTGCTCCATAAGAAGAGGGTCTGTTCTCATAAAGTAACAACAGTCTTTTCCTAACCTTGGGTTGGGCGGAGTTTATCTGTTCGTACTCAGTTTGTTAGTTATATTGCCTTCTACGTATGCTTAGCTCTAAATAATTTATATGGCTCTTGTGACTATTTTTAGATCTTCTTTTTTTCTTATTTTCTTTTACAGTTTCTAATTTGTTATCGCCAGTGTAGAAGAGCCTGATTGACTTCTAAAATTTATTGATCTTGTATGTGTGTGCCTTGTTGAACCGTCTTATTAGTTCCTGCTAGTTTATCTGTGGGTTCTTTTGGGTCTCCTAGATAAATGAGCATATTAAATGTAAATAATGTGTTCTTTGGATAAAGTTTATTTTCTTGCATCTCTATGTATAGAAGCAATATGTTGAATTGATTTAAATATTTAAATATTACATACCTGTTATCACAATCTAACATTCTTTATCTTATTTTCTTTCAATCAATATTATGTTTTCAAGATTTATCCACGTGAATCCATATAGATCTAGGTCTTTGATTTTTGACTGTTTGATATTATTTGATCACATGCATATAGCATCATTTATTTTCCATTCAAGCATTATTGGACAATTGGATTGTTTCCCTCCCTTCTCTAGAACAAACAACATTTCCTAGAATATCCCTGAAGATGTCTGACAGTCGAGAAGGGCCAGGCTGCCCGAAGGACTGCTACTTGCTTTTTGCCACGTTCCAACAGGCCGCCTCCAGCCAGCAATTTGAAGCACAGCTGAAATGAGAACTGCCCCAAATGTGAAGATCTTAGGAGCTTCCTAGAAGGTGGGAGGTTAATGATAGGCATCCTGCTGGGATCCCAGGGGAGTCTGAGCTGGCCTGAAGCTCATCTTCCTCCTCCACCTCTCAAGAGAAATGTGGAGGAAAGAAGACTTCAAAAACTGTGAGCAGGCAGAGGGAGAGATATTGGGGGCCGAAGCTGTAACTGAGGTCTTGGAGTGGGCTCTGAGGACACAGAGCCTCTAGAGAGCCAGGCTCTGCCTTCTGAGAACTTCTCCCCTAAGGCTGCTCATAATTCACGTGATACCAGCCATATAGATCCGACTTGGCCCACACTGTCACAGAAAGCCTTACCAGAATCTCTTCTTCTTCATACACTCTTGTGTCTGTTACTTGGTTATTGCCTTTGGTGCTCCACTGATGTGAACCACAGTCTCTCGGGGATGGAGGACACTAGTGATCCATCTTGCTCTGTGGCCTCAGTCCACAGCTTGAGGGTAAGTGAAGAGGCCAAATGAAGGTCAAGAAGGAACGATGGAGTTTGAAGAGAAGACCTGAGTTAAGGGTGTCTTCTCAAGTCTTGATGACTGAAATGTAGCTCCAGTACCTGAAGTCCTGCTTGTTCTCAAGGCTGACCACGGGGCTGGGTGCACTCAGTGAAGGAACCATATACACTTAGTATTTCCTTGCTTGCTCACACTTGCCCTACTCTGATACACCCTCTGCAAGACTGATCTTCCCCTGAAACAACTTTCCACCTGCTACTGTCATCTCAGGAACATTTGCTTCCCCTTCCTAGTGCTCCCCTAGAATGCCATGGCAGCCAATTCATAATTTGATAATCATGCTGCTTACCATATTCTCAGCAATTTCAGATAAATTTTTTTCGCTTTATTCCATAGTCTTCGCCCATCAATAATCTTCCTTAACTTCCTAGCTGCAGGTTAACCCATTCGGAATCATTTCTTTTTCTTTCTCTTCTTTGGCAAATCCTTTCTATCTTTTAAGGTCTTTTTCTTGTCTCTCTACCATCCTGCCTTCCTGAACTTCTTTTCTTTCGTTTAAGTAACTTTTCAATCTCCTTCCCCAATTTCCTCATACACATTGAGAGTTTATTCCTCACACGTTAGACAGCGGTTTATGAATGGCCAGGCATAATGGACTCAGAATGAGTTGGCACCCCCGAGGTACCTGTCTTGCTGGGGAGCCACAGGTGAAGGGCTGTCTGCTGGACATATGTTTGCATGGAGTCAGGCTGAGTGGCCTCAGGGTGTTTACTCTGCCCTTGTGTGTGTTTCTCGCTAGTTGGTTTCCTCGCCAGCCACCTGTGACCTCCCTCCATCCAGCCCAGGGAATCCTTCTCATCACAG
Source organism: Mesoplodon mirus (assembly GCF_964341445.2). Taxonomy (NCBI): domain Eukaryota; kingdom Metazoa; phylum Chordata; class Mammalia; order Artiodactyla; family Ziphiidae; genus Mesoplodon; species Mesoplodon mirus. The sequence continues at coordinate 108,518,122 of NC_138986.1, read as the reverse complement.
GGGTAGGATGTTTGTCTCGTATTCCATCACATCCTTTCCCCAAAGTTTGGTTGTGAGTTGTTCCCATTCCAAAGACCTTTCCTCTTTGAAGAGAAAAGAGAAAATCTTTTCTCTCCTTTCCTCTCACTTCACTTCTGCTCTATTATCTCCTCCGTCCAGAATGGCCCACTGACTCACATGGGTGTAGATCCGAAGATGGCAAGAACTGCCAGCAATTCTGAGATAATAATATGGATGGATCAGGAAAACTTGAAAACCTTTATCCCGCCACATTAAAAAAATTTGCACTTCCAGTGTATTCAGAGTCTCAGTGTAGAAACACAAATGATAGAGAAATTGAATGACACTCAAGATTTTCTTTCCTCCTTTCCTGATTTATTCTAATCCTCCATGCTAACATGATGAACTATTTGTTAGGTAAAGTTTCAGACATTTTCTACCCATGCACACTTTTCTTCTTTTCACATAAGAGTGTGAACTAGGTCACTTTCAACATGCTGTGATTCTGTGATTCACTGTCTCCCACCGTGTCATCCACTGATAAAGTCATCTGTTTCACGGAGAACTATTTCCAATAGCTAATAGCCAATGTCTGTGGAGTGCTTACTCTGTGTCGGTTTCTTGTAACTACCTTACAGATCATTTGTACAACGTACCCATGGACCAGGTACAATTATGACCCCCAAGTGACAGATAAGTGCAGATAAGTACAAATAAATACAGAGGCCAAGTGACTTGCCCAAGACACTGGAGCAAATCAAAATCCATGCCTCTGTAATCATTTTGCTCTATTGCGTCTGTCTGGGAGGCTTGATGAGTTGGCAACTAAAACCTTAAATAGCATGTTCCATTTTTATACCTGTGACACAAGCGTGGGGCTGTGATATGTGGTAACTAACCTGACTACTTTTGAAAACCCTTATGCACCTGGATGAAAGTAAGCCAGGGACTGCAAGCTATAGATTTAAGGTTTCCTACCAACTTTTAAAAATAGCTTCTTGAATGCAATTTACGTAGTGTCAAGTCTAGGATGTAGTCCAAATAGTAACAGAAAAATGGAGATATGTAGAAAAATACTTAAAGTTGACAAGTATTGGGAGTGTAGTATTTTGGGGGCCAGTGTGTAGACCACAGGAAAACTTGCTGTTTCCATCCCAAAGGGAAGAGCCCTACGTTGCAACTGCCAAGGTCCCTGGGGCAGCAAGTGTGCTCACTGCTTAGTAAAGAAGCATCCTCAGTTTGATAGAATCATATGGGAGCCTTACATTTGGTTAGCAGTTCTACATTCTTGATGTAATAATATTTTCAGGGTGTGGGAGGGTATCAAGCTCTGAAAATACCCTTGGAGAGATTTGCTTATTAAGTTTGGCTTTTTCAATCTCCCTACTACTTCTTGACTAAACACCAGGCGGTTTCCTTCACTTTTCAGAACCATGTTGTTTTTCCCTTGTCTAATGAACTTTGAAATACTTTTGGATGAGCTATTAAGTTTGGGAGAAAATAAACATCTCTTTAAAATAAGGAAGATAATAACAATGACAAGTAGAAAAAGCTCTAAAACAGAGAATATCCTCCATTCTAGCCAATGACTGGGAGTGGAAGGTACGTGCTCGCTGTCCAGGACGTAGAAATAAAAGCTGAGGAGGCGCTGAGGCGTCTCCTGGATCTCTATGAGCCTCCATCATTTCTGAAGGGTAGGGTTGACAGATAAAATATAGGCTGTTTGGATAAATATGAATGTCAGAAAAACAACAAGTATATTTTTAAGATAAGTATGCCCCAAATAGTTCATAGGATGTACTTATACTATAAATAATGACTTATTATTCATGTGAAGTTCAAGTTTAACTGGGTATCCTGTACTTTTATTGACTAAATCTGACAGCCCTACTGATGATCCACAATGGAGGCAGTTGAGGAGCGGTACATGCTGGCTCTCGGACAGTCAGAAATGGCTTCAGCAGATCCAGGTACAGTATGAAATTCTTTTTGGATGTAGCTCAGAAGCCATGGCCAGCCCTTGACTGCAAGTACTGCCTCGGGTTTCCCTGAGGTGGGGTAAACCGTCCTCTGAATGGCCTTTTGGTAAGTCTGGAAGACCATATCCAAGGGGAGCCCCAAAGTCAGTTTCATCCTCACAACCATGTTTCCAATTCCTGGAATTGGCTGCATGTGACTCACAAGAGCTGAGGAGGTTTGTGGAAATTGGGAGTGTCATAGCTTGAACCCTTTGTAGGTAAAGTTTTGCTGTTGTGAGAGTTTTAACAGGAGCAATGTGAAAGACTCCAGGTCCCCAGGTAGATAGAAATAATCCTGTTCTACCTGTGTGTATGTGACAAGTCTCTAATAGTTCAGAGAGCAAGTATCTGGTCTTAGAAAGACTGATCCAAGCTTGGATGTTTCTGGCGACAAGGCAAGGTCCTGAGTTTCAAGTTCACCTTTTATGGTTGAGGAGACAATAAGGTGGTCAGAAGGGAAATCATGGAGGAGACCTTGGCTTCATCCATTGTGCAGGCTTGTATATGTGGTTCTATGTAGATTGTGTTTCAAAGGTGGAGCTTGTTTACAACTATGAACATTCTCCGATGTGCTTTTTGGACCTTCATTCCCAGAGCGAGAGCAGTGCCGAGGCTCTAGAAATGCCATGGATATTCTGAGCTGTCAGTGGCATTTCCCAGGTACTGTTCCCCTGGTGCCGCTCCTTGAAATGTCCAAAGGGATTATCATCTGTCTTGTGGCGGGTCCTAGCATTGTGAAAGGAAGCTGCTGCACCTGGCTCAGAGGATTTCGGATGCGGTGGGAGGAGTAGTAGTACTACGACTATAAATTGTATCACAGCATATCTATTCCATCTTGAGAGTGGGGTTGGGGGGTTATGAAGGGGGGCTTTTATTGTACTTTTATACATTGTACCCTTGAAACTAATTCAATTTTTTTAAATTAATTAATTTATTTTGGGCTGCATTGGGTCTTTGTTGCTGCTAGCGGGTGTTCTCTAGTTGCAGTGCGCCGGGGCTCCTCTTGGCTGTGGTGCACGGGCTTCTCATTGCAGTGGCTTCTCTTGTTGCGGAGCATGGGCTCTAGGCACGCAGGCTTCCGTAGTCGTGGCACGTGGGCTCGGTTGATGTGGCACATGGGCTCTGGAGCGCAGGCTCAGTAGTTGTGGCGCGCGGGCTTAGTTACTCCGTGGCACGTGGGATCTTCCCAGACCAGGGCTCGAACCCATGTCCCCTGCATTCGCAGGCATATTCCTAACTACCGCTCCACCAGGGAAGCCCAATAATTCAGTTTTTTATAAAGAGAATATTCCTAATATTATTCCAAAATTTTAAAAATATGTAGTTGGATAACACTATGAAAAATTAACTGATATATTCTTTTATTATTTCTCTTTGCTCCCTGGATTTTTTTTCCTCATCCAGTCAGCTAGGCACTGTGAGCTCACTGCATTAGGAAGGTAAAGACTCAACAGAAATGAGGGAGAAAAAAAGAAAATTCTCAGCTTTGGAATGTTCACAACGGAGGCCACAGTAAAACAGGTGAGAATTCTGTGAACAAAAAATAAATGTCGTCTCAAATGCAAAAAAGTATTCTCTGCACTGGGAGGCAGGAGAGGGAGGGAGGGAAGGACTGAAGGAGAGAGATCAGTGTGGCCAGGGACATGGAGACTGTGCTTGAGGACGATAGGCCCAGGAAGAGAATCAGAATCTGGAGAAGGTTCAGCCTGCACGTGATCATTGCCTCCAGACAGCACCCTCATCTCAGACGTTGGGAAATTCAGAGAGAGAGTGGGAGTACGTCAGGAGGGCCACGCGCAGAGTCTGTGTGGCAGGGGTTGTGGCCGTTCCCTATTTGTGAGGAGTCCCCAGCAATTTGCAGGCCTCTTCTGGGAAATGCTGGTGGACGTCTCTAGTGCTTATGTGAAAGCTTGTTCACAAACCTTGAAAGATACAGATGTAGCTGACAGATAGATGCATAGATAGAAAAATGTCATTAAATCAAAGCTCTAGGAAAGGTTTGGAAAATGCCCTTTATTGCATAGGACGCTTCTATTGTCATATGATGTTAGACAGAGTGCCGGTCCCTTCATCCTGCTTCAGACCACGGCATTCTGTCTGCTACTCTCCCAAGGGTCCTTTCTTCTCCCTGGAAGGGATAAAGCAAATGAGGTAGAACAGGAAGAGACAAGAAGCACTCCAAGCTCTGCTGGTCAGGGTTACCCTCCAGCATTGCCTTAATGCTCAGAGCCACACACACCACAGTGAGCTTGGCTCCAGATCAACTACCACGCCACGAAGGTTCTGGAACATTTCCATATCTCGGGGGACCTCATTTCCACGTGACTCTCTTTCCTATTCCCCTTTGTCACAGAAGGCTAGGTACAGTGGTCAGGGTGAGATCTCGGCTCAGGCCCAAGGCTCTCAGACCTCAAAGTTCTGGTCCTGCAAGGGCCCCTGTCCTCTCTTGAGACCACTCCTGGCTCTCTCTGCCGAGAAGGAGCTGCTGGCAGTACGTCCTCTAAGAGTTGAGGTCCATCGTGCAGACCCTGAGATAACTCCTAGGAAAAGGCTCCACCTTCTTGTTTACGTCAACAGAGGTCAATGCCTTTGTTAGTGCTGGGTGTGTCCCATTTGATGCAACTGCAGAGCCATTAGGTCAACCAGCACATGTGTGCGGCCCCTTCCCTTAGACTCCTCTGGGCCCTCGTGACATAGGCTCAGAAGACTGCCAGCCTCAAGCCTTACCTCTTCCAAGGGACGGCCACACCGTCTTCCAAGATCTTCTGTCCCATGAATCTCAGTTGCTGTTTGGAACTCAAAGGAGAGAAAAGACCCTGCCTGCGGGGTCTCTTTGGGCTGGGGCCTTCCCCCGTGGGCTGCTCTCCCTCATTCTCCTTTTCTTCTTGCTTCTCTTCATCCTCCTCCTCCTCCTCCTCCTCCTCCTCCTCCTCCTCCTCCTCCTCCTCCTCAGAGGTGCTCTCGGATTCCACATTGCCCATCCACTGTGCCATGTTGAGATGAAAGACACGGCAGCTGAAGCCCTGCAGGACGCCAAACTTCACGTGCTGCTGGAGGATCTCCAAGGTGGGGAAGACCCGGCAGCAAGCCATGCACCTGAAGCTAGTCTCCATGGTCAGCATCCAGTCCGCTGTCTTGGCGTTGGGTCTCTCCTCGACAGCAGGTGGCCCTGATGGGCTGCCTGGCTCTGCCCTTTCCTCATACTCTTTCTCCTCCCCAGTGGGCTCACTGTCAGACAGGAGGCTTTTGGTGGACACATCAGAAGAGGGGTCAGTGGCTACTGCACACACATCCTCAGGAAGGGTCACTTCTTCTATCGTCAGCTGCTTTTCAGGCAACCCCAAGGGTTTCTTTGTCTTCCAGGAGACAGCGACACCCTTGTTCACTTGTACCTGCATGTAGTATATTTTCATGCCCCTTTCCTCTTTGTCTGGGTGCAGATAGTTCTTACAGGGTGAAGAGGGTGAGGAGGAGACACAGTGTGATGGGGAAGCGGTCTCTCCTTCTTCCTGATCCTGGGCTAGGGGTGGTCTAGGCTGGGCAGTGTCTCGATGAAATCTCCGGATTCCTGAAAAAGGAAATGAAAATCATAATAACATGCATGGGCCATGCCGGAAGCTGAGGGAGCAGGTGTGGTAGACGAGAGAGGGACATTGGCACGACATAGCTATGTCGTGAGCTTGGTGTCTGTTGGCCGTAGGATGGAGTGGTGTATCGGGTGTCATCTGTGGGCTTTTAATGTGCGTGGGGGGGGATACTGGAGCGGTGTCTATATACAGGGGTGTGGAGTATGGTGGTGAGGGCTGTAGTATGTGAGGGATGCGGCTGGATGCGTGTACGACGAGGAGTGTGAGTTTGGGAATATCGGTGGTGCATTCCTTGTGGAATGGGGCTGTGGTGCAGGAGAGTACTGTGGAGCACGTGCTTGGGGTTGATGTGCACTGAGAAGGGCTGTGCCTGGAGGGCACGTGTATGTGTGAGCTGTGTACACCTGAGCTGGATGGTCCTGCTCTCAGGCTGGAGGTGTATAATGCAGAACTCTGTCCTTCTCTGGAAGCAAAGGCAAAGACAAAGCCTACATTTTCCTCTGAAGATGCTTAATCTGGTCCCTCTTCCCTCCACCTCAAGCCCAGACCTTTCCGGCCCCTGCTCCTTGACTTCCCCACCATGGTAGTAGCAGTATTCACACACACACTCCCAGACTCAGCTGGCATCCATGCCCTCGGAACAGCTCAGGCATCCTGCCCAGGCTCCTCCACAGAGCCCTCATCACCTCTGATGACCCTGGATTTCCTCTCAGCCTCCCTGGGATCTGTGTGCCTCCTGCCTCACAGCCAAGCACCCCCTCACCTGAGGAGCCCCGCGCCCTTACCAGCGTAGCTGAGCTTGCGCAGAGTAGAAGTACAGAAGAAGTATTTAGAGGCAGAGGAGACCTCCCCTGCCCCTGGGCTGCAGCCTTGGGCCACCACAGTGGATCCAAGCCGAGGGGGATCCTCTTGTGACTTCGAGATTCCTGAGGGAGGAATGAAAGGCTCAGGGTGGGTTCATCAGTCCTCTGTCCACAGATATTTACTGAGTGTGTGACACGTGTCAGGTGCAGTGGATACACACAGTTGAGAGTGTGGTTCCCAGTGAATCCTCCAGGATTTAATTCCAATCAATACTTATTCTCTCACTGTCTAGTTGGTAATGTAGGCCTCGGTGGTGACTGTGAGTGTGTGGGAAGAGTGAGTGATGTGTATCAGTTAAGTCTGTGGTAAGTGTGGGGTTGGCATGGGGAGCACAGTGCAGACGTGTCTATCTGTGTCTGTGGCCTTTGTGTGCATGGTTTCTGTTCACAAGTCAGGAATTCTGGGACATGTAACTTTTCCTCATTACATGGTGTGGCTTGTGTTTATGGTGCGTGTTCATTCATTCATTCACCAAGTTTCAGTAAGCAGCTACTCCTGTGTATCCGGCACTCTTCCATTGTTGTAGTCTTTGGTAACGCTGCACATTCTAGTAGGGGAAGACACACACTAAACCAAACTACAATAAATATATAATACATCAGCTGGTGGTAAGTATATAAGGGTTGCCAGACTTAGCGAACAAGAATACAAGGCACCCAGTTAAATTTCAGTTTCAGATAAACCCAGAATAATTTTTTAGTGTAAGTATTCCCATGCAGTATTTGGCCTGACTTAGTTTTAGTGTAAGTAGGGCCCATACAATATGTGGGACATACGGATACTGAAAAATTACTTGTTGTTTATCTGGAATTCAAATTGAACTGGATAGCCCATATTTTCTCTGGCAATCCTGACATGGGTTACTGAGACTGTGGTTTCCTGTGGTTTGTACAAAGCGGGTCTGGCATTACTCAAGAATGTGTTATAAGGGTGGTGTGTATGACACGTGACTGGTTCTTACAGAGGTATTTAGAGATGACTGAAGTTAGCTGTGTTTGTGCAAGAGTTGAGGAAATACATGTATATATAGTGTGTGTGTGTGTGTGTGTCCTATAAATATAGTCTGTGTGTCTATATACATATCTCATCTCCAGCGTTTGGTGTTGGAGGAGAGGATTGTGATACAGGTGGGTTGTATGAGAACGTAGTATAGGAGGGATGCGTGTATATACCTCCATGTGCTGTGTGTGGTTTAATAAGGAAGTTATATGTGGGGTGTGTGATATTTTTGCTGTATCAGAGTGTACATGGGTGTATGAGTTACTGTCTCATAAAACACCCCTATCAAGACTTCTGTATACACTCCTAGGTATGCCGAGTGTCAGCCAGCTCCAGGCAGGGTGACAAAAACTTTACCACACAGATGTTATATCTGGTAAGCACTCTACCCCCATTCATCTCACTCTTCTCTGCACTACCACACACACACACGCACACACACACACACACTCACTCTCTCTCACACACACACACAGGAACATAGAGCAAAATATTCTGAATGGTCAGGGGCAGTCATTGCCTTCCCCAGCCTGTCCCAGCCACTGCCTGGAAATCTGCCTGCTGTGTAGAGCTCCATTCCCAGGGCCCATCCTACAGTCTCCAGGGCCCTGGGCCTGGTAGGAGCTACTGGGCTCTAATCTGGGGCAGAGGCCTCTAGCTGGAGCTCTGAGGTGACCACCCCTCTCCCAGGGCAAGCTACTCGCCTACATTTAATGCACGCAGGCACCACGTGGCCCGTGGCTCTCAGAGCTCCCCGCAGGACCCTGAGGACATTTTTCACCCCCGCTCACGCGGTCTCAGTCTCTGGAAAACCCTTCCCTTCCCTTGATCTCCTTTGGGAAATTCTTCCTGTTGAAGGAATAAATCCTCCTTGCTTTCAATATGACACCATCCCTAGACAAACAATCTTCTTTCAAAGTGCATTCCACTTGTCAAGATATTTTTCAACAGGGCCTTCAACTCATGGGGCTTCTCTTTCCACTTTGGTAAAAGAGGCCAAGCAACTCATGGGTCTCTCTCAGCATCCTTGCATCCTTCACATCCCCCACCTCATGACCCCAGGGAAAGATCCAAGAGAATAAGAGAGAAATCGGGGTCTGAGAAAAGCTGCACCTCTAGGTCTGTGCAAGCAGGATGCAGCCTGCTGTGAGTCCGACAAAGCTCCAGGCCCGGCTGCCCCAGGAGAGAGTCCTCAGACCAGCGGAGCTGACCTCCCATCTCCCAGGGGGCATCTGGCCATTCTGTGCCGTCTCACACCACAGAGACCCTCCGGATAGATACGGCAGCATCAGTGAGACAAGGTCTCTCGCTCCCTGCTTCACAGGTGACACGTTCTCAGTCCCCCGCTTCCTGGAGAAGCTTCAGTTTGGCAGAAACCCATGTGCCCCAGACAAGTTGCCCCCCACATACCTCCACCGTTCTCGGCAGTTTCCTGGGACTCTTCATTTTCCAGATGTTTCCTCTTTTGTCGCCGTTCCATCGTACCAACTAGAAGTCTCCCTTAGAAGATGCCTCAAGAGATGTCCAACTCCTCCTCTTCCCTACAGGTTGGCCCTTCTTGGCTCTTGGGCAATCCGTTGAAATGATTCAATACAAATAAAAATGGTCAAGTCTCCTAAATGGCTGAAAAATTTGTACCACTTAGTGAACCAGCAGTACTGCCTAGTGCTCACCAGGGCTGTTATGTTTGCAAGGTTGCCAGGCGCACAGTGGAATTCTGTGACCTCAGTGATGACATCAGAGCATTCGGTGGACCTAGGTTGAGCACAGTGTCTGCAGTAGCACAGGCCCCATTTTCAAGAACAATTCCTTTTGCCCAGCCGAAGCTTTCCCGTGAAATAGAAAGGTTCATACCATATCTATTATAAATTGTATCATACCATGTCTATTATAAAATTCACATTTTGATTGGAGATCTTTTAATGTCTTTTCTAGAGAGATTTAATATGAATATTTTAAATGGTCTCCAGTTTCCCTGTGGATTATTGACATTTTAAACTCTGCACTTCAATTTTCCCTCAATACGTGTAATTTTGTCACGGCTCTTTCTGTACTTAAAGATGAGGAACTATATAATTGATTTCTTCATTTTTTCCCCATCTCTTTCCAAGGTACTGCATTTGATTGTGTCTTGCGACTGAGTGAAAAATGCTAGTCCTTGAGTCAGGACATTGGGCCCTTTAGCAAGTAACTCAACCTATCTGGGCTTCAGCTTCTGTATGTGCGATCAAGAGGCTTGGACTAGCTGACTTTTCAAATGCTGTGTTTCTTTGATTCACTCTCACTTACTGATCTGCTCCGTAAGAAGAGGGTCTGTTCTCATAAAGTAACAACAGTCTTTTCCTAACCTTGGGTTGGGCGGAGTTTATCTGTTCGTACTCAGTTTGTTAGTTATATTGCCTTCTACGTATGCTTAGCTCTAAATAATTTATATGGCTCTTGTGACTATTTTTAGATCTTCTTTTTTTCTTATTTTCTTTTACAGTTTCTAATTTGTTATCGCCAGTGTAGAAGAGCCTGATTGACTTCTAAAATTTATTGATCTTGTATGTGTGTGCCTTGTTGAACCGTCTTATTAGTTCCTGCTAGTTTATCTGTGGGTTCTTTTGGGTCTCCTAGATAAATGAGCATATTAAATGTAAATAATGTGTTCTTTGGATAAAGTTTATTTTCTTGCATCTCTATGTATAGAAGCAATATGTTGAATTGATTTAAATATTTAAATATTACATACCTGTTATCACAATCTAACATTCTTTATCTTATTTTCTTTCAATCAATATTATGTTTTCAAGATTTATCCACGTGAATCCATATAGATCTAGGTCTTTGATTTTTGACTGTTTGATATTATTTGATCACATGCATATAGCATCATTTATTTTCCATTCAAGCATTATTGGACAATTGGATTGTTTCCCTCCCTTCTCTAGAACAAACAACATTTCCTAGAATATCCCTGAAGATGTCTGACAGTCGAGAAGGGCCAGGCTGCCCGAAGGACTGCTACTTGCTTTTTGCCACGTTCCAACAGGCCGTCTCCAGCCAGCAATTTGAAGCACAGCTGAAATGAGAACTGCCCCAAATGTGAAGATCTTAGGAGCTTCCTAGAAGGTGGGAGGTTAATGATAGGCATCCTGCTGGGATCCCAGGGGAGTCTGAGCTGGCCTGAAGCTCATCTTCCTCCTCCACCTCTCAAGAGAAATGTGGAGGAAAGAAGACTTCAAAAACTGTGAGCAGGCAGAGGGAGAGATATTGGGGGCCGAAGCTGTAACTGAGGTCTTGGAGTGGGCTCTGAGGACACAGAGCCTCTAGAGAGCCAGGCTCTGCCTTCTGAGAACTTCTCCCCTAAGGCTGCTCATAATTCACGTGATACCAGCCATATAGATCCGACTTGGCCCAGACTGTCACAGAAAGCCTTATCAGAATCTCTTCTTCTTCATACACTCTTGTGTCTGTTACTTGGTTATTGCCTTTGGTGCTCCACTGATGTGAACCACAGTCTCTCGGGGATGGAGGACACTAGTGATCCATCTTGCTCTGTGGCCTCAGTCCACAGCTTGAGGGTAAGTGAAGAGGCCAAATGAAGGTCAAGAAGGAACGATGGAGTTTGAAGAGAAGACCTGAGTTAAGGGTGTCTTCTCAAGTCTTGATGACTGAAATGTAGCTCCAGTACCTGAAGTCCTGCTTGTTCTCAAGGCTGACCACGGGGCTGGGTGCACTCAGTGAAGGAACCATATACACTTAGTATTTCCTTGCTTGCTCACACTTGCCCTACTCTGATACACCCTCTGCAAGACTGATCTTCCCCTGAAACAACTTTCCACCTGCTACTGTCATCTCAGGAACATTTGCTTCCCCTTCCTAGTGCTCCCCTAGAATGCCATTGCAGCCAATTCATAATTTGATAATCATGCTGCTTACCATATTCTCAGCAATTTCGGATAAATTTTTTTCGCTTTATTCCATAGTCTTCACCCATCAATAATCTTCCTTAACTTCCTAGCTGCAGGTTAACCCATTCGGAATCATTTCTTTTTCTTTCTCTTCTTTGGCAAATCCTTTCTATCTTTTAAGGTCTTTTTCTTGTCTCTCTACCATCCTGCCTACCTGAACTTCTTTTCTTTCGTTTAAGTAACTTTTCAATCTCCTTCCCCAATTTCCTCATACACATTGAGAGTTTATTCCTCACACGTTAGACAGCGGTTTATGAATGGCCAGGCATAATGGACTCAGAATGAGTTGGCACCCCGGAGGTACCTGTCTTGCTGGGGAGCCACAGGTGAAGGGCTGTCTGCTGGACATATGTTTGCATGGAGTCAGGCTGAGTGGCCTCAGGGTGTTTACTCTGCCCTTGTGTGTGTTTCTCGCTAGTTGGGTTCCTCGCCAGCCACCTGTGACCTCCGTCCATCCAGCCCAGGGAATCCTTCTCATCACAGGGGTAGGATGTTTGTCTCGTTTTCCATCACATCCTTTCCCCAAAGTTTGGTTGTGAGTTGTTCCCATTCCAAAGACCTTTCCTCTTTGAAGAGAAAAGAGAAAATCTTTTCTCTCCTTTCCTCTCACTTCTCTTCTGCTCTATTATCTCCTCCGTCCAGAATGGCCCACTGACTCATATGGGTGTAGATCCGAAGATGGCAAGAAATGCCAGCAATTCTGAAATAATAATATGGATGTATCAGGAGAACTTGAAAACCTTTATCCCGCCACATTAAAAAAAATTGCACTTCCAGTGTATTCAGAGTCTCAGTGTAGAAACACAAATGATAGAGAAATTGAATGACACTCAAGTTTTTCTTTCCTTCTTTCCTGATTTATTCTAATCCTCAAAGTTAACATGATGAACTATTCGTTTTGTAAACTTTCAGACATTTTCTACCCATGCACACTTTTCTTTTTTTCACATAAGTGTGTGAACTAGGTCACTTTCAACATGCTGTGATTCTGTGATTCACTGTCTCCCACCGAGTCATCCACTGATAAAGTCATCTGTTTCATGGAGAAAGATTTCCAATAGCTAATAGCCAATGTCTGTGGAGTGCTTACTCTGTGTCAGTTTCTTGTAACTACTTTACAGATGTTTTGTACAACGTACCCATGGACCAGGTACAATTATGACCCCCAAGTGACAGATAAGTGTAGATAAATACAAATAAATACAGAGGCCAAGTGACTTGCCCAAGACACTGGGAAGGGCTTCATGTGGAGCCTGAACCTCGACATGCATCGGAATGTCCCCACAGGAGAGAAACCATATAAGTGTGGGGAGCATGGTAAGCACTTCAGTCAGGCCTCAAGTCTTCAGTTTCATCAGAGCATCCACACTGGAGAGAAGCCGTACAGATGTGATGTGTGTGATAAAGTCTTTAGTCGGTGTTCACAGCTTCAGTATCACAGGCGAGTTTATACAGGGGAGAAACCTTACCAGTGTGAGACGTGTGGTAAAAGCTTCAGTTGGCGCTCCAATCTTATAAGTCATCACAAAATGCATACTGGGGATACATTTTATGAAAGCAGCGAGAGTGGTAAGAACATCAAGGAACCGTCAGAGGATAGAAGTTCTACAAAATGTTGTTTTCAAAAAACTCACGTGCAACGTGAATTCTTGCAAGCGTCAGGTCTCATAGGAGAGAAAGTATTTTAAATTAGTTGGTGTTGAAGCAGTAGCTAAACAGATCCTAGTGTTCAGCAGAGCACACAGCAGAGATCCCTTCTGAGTGGTGCAGTAAGGGCTGCATTCAGAACTTTGACATTTATCAGATGTCACTTAGGAGATAGCACTTAGAAAGGAAAAGAGTTTGGTCTGGGCTTTAACAAAAGTGTAAGGATGAGCTAGTCAAAATTGATGTCCATGAGAATGTGCACTCCATGAGGGCAGGGACTTGGCTGCTGAATCTACACAACCTTATCATTGACTAGTGCTTTTAGGTGTGCTCAGTACTTGTGTTTTAAATAAACCAAAAGGGGGAAATGTATAATATATGAAAGTTGTATCCAGATGGGGAAACCTGCAAAATAAAATTAATTCAGGACATGAACTTTTGTTGAAATACTGAAAACCACTGCAGAAAAGCAATCTGCAATATATATTTTTTTTAATTTATTTTTGGCTGCCTTGGGTCTTTATTGCTGCACGCAGGCTTTCTCTAGTTGCAGTGAGTGGGGGCTACTTTTCATTGCAGCGTATGGGCTTCTCATTGCAGTGGCTTCTCTTTGTGGAGCACGGGCTCTAGGTGTGCAGGCTTCAGTAGTTGTGGCACGCGGCTGAGCTGCTGTGCAGCATGTGGGATCTTCCTGGACCAGGGCTCAAACCCGTGTCCCCTGCATTGGCAGGCAGATTCTTAACCACTACGCCACCAGGGAAGGGAAGCCCCCCAGTCTTCAATATTAATATGCTATTAGCCTATCGCAACTGGCTCCTTGCCTCCCGCAGTCTCTGTTCTCAAGTTGGGTGGTTATTTGAGACCCCGTCTAGTTTTCCAAGGACTGTGTTCAGTAGAAATTGAACTACCTTGTGATTTTTTTTTCTGAAGGTACAGAGTGAAAAAACATGATTAACTTTGCAACAACAGTAACTGCATAGTATACAATTGATTTTTTGTCTGTCAATATTAAGGCAGGGTTTACTGTAACACTTTGAAAGTGTCACAAAAATTGTTTGTCCCTAGAAAAAAAGAATTTAGTTGACCTTGAACTTACTGATTTCTAATTCTCTGCATTTTCATCCAGACTTTGAATTGTTTGCCTTCTAATTATTGTAGCATTTCTTCTAAACTTCTCAGGTAGGGGCTATGCCATATTCTTCCCCCACATCCATGAGGCAAATACCCAGAAAACTTGTAGGAATTTGATAAAATTATCCAGTGTATTATTGAGACAAGACTGACATTTATGTGCTTTTCCCTATTGGTTGCAGTAAAGCATGGTTTCAGGAAAGGAGTATATATATCAGAATATATTAGATCTCTTTGATTTAGAAATCATAGAATTGGAAGTTATTGATTATGAGATTAAAATACCAAAAAGATGAACACCACATCAATGATGTCACTAAATTTTTTAATGGAAATTAGTGTACAGCTGTAAGAATTTGAGTTTTGATAGATTCCTATATTAATCTGAAGCCAGTAAAATGATGACAGGGACTTCCCTGGTGGTACAGTGGCTAAGAATTCGCCTGCCAATGCAGGGGACACGGGTTCGAGCCCTGGTCCAGGAAGATCCCACATGCTGTGGAGCAACTAAGCCCGTGTGCCACAACTACTGAGGCTGTGTGCCACAACAACTGAAGCCTACGTGCTTAGAGCCTGTGCTCCGCAACAAGAGAAGCCACTGCAATGAGAAGCCCGCGCACCGCAACGAAGAGTAGCCCACACTCACTGCAACTAGAGAAAGCCCGCACGCAGCAACGAAGACCCAATGCAGCCAAAAATAAATTAATTAAATAAAAATTTATTTTAAAAATTTATGACATATCATAATCGCAGGAGATACACAGTATGGGCTTTGAGAGGTCACAGATTGTAGCCTTCATAGTATAATCAACCATAAATCTTTGTTAGTGTTTGTGTATGTGTGCATGTGCACACATGTATGTGTACATGCATAAGATCATGTGTAAAGGGATACTCTTCCAGAGTGGTTTTCCTAGGCAAGGAGCATTTTGTGATATTTTTCCATTTTATAACTTCATGTTATATTTTTTTCATTGAATAGTGGGTATTGCCAAAGCAGGAAATTATTTTAATAGAATTTGAAAAAGTATTAAATAATTATCCCTTGCAGTTAAGACCTCATATGATTGTTCTATATTGTCATAAGGCATATAAGATCAAAATTATGGTATGAACTCTGGAAGCCAATTTCAAAAACAAAACAGTTCTCAGATTATTTTGCATACACAGAAAAATTCATGAGTTTCAACAGTTGAAGCTTTATTATTTATGCTGTGCTTTAACTACAGATCCATAATAGGGAGAGGGAAAATCCTGGAGCTAGAAACAAAAGTGGATATACCTACATTGTGGAGGTTTAAAAAAAAAAAGTTTCTCTTGTTGAAAGGATGCACATGAGGAGAGAACTGAGCATAATAGCAGAAGACCCTCTGGATGTGGAACCAGTAAGGACAAAGCAGGTTTGGATGGCATTCCATACGCAGACCAATGGTGGTATTTTTAATATAGTTGGTTAAAGGGCTTTATTTAGCAAGTTACAGTTGACCCTTGAACAATATGGGTTTGAACTGGGCAGGTCCACTTATATGCAGGGTTTTTTTTTAATAGTAATTGCTACAGTACTACATGATCTGTGGTTGGTTGAACCCATGGTTGCAGAATTGCAGATACAGAGGAACCACGGATATGGAAGTCTGACCATAAGTTATTTATACAGATCTGTCTACCCATCCATCCATCCGTCCACCCATCTGTAGAGAGAGAGAGGGAGTGAGTGCACGTGCTAGGTATTTACAGAAGTAGATATGGAAGTGCGAGGATATACAAACACACACATGTGCATGTGATGTATATAAGCATGTATATCCACGTTTCTATTTCAGGGCTGGAGCAAGGAAAGTGTAGAATGATCCTGGAGAAAATTTACTGTGCCAGAAAGTAGGAAAGAGTGGTGGGACGTGTAAAAAGATCCAGCTTGAAGAGACTCACACTGGGTAAATCTGAGCAATTTGACCCTAAAATAAATAATTATCATACAGAATATGAATAAAAAAAGAGGAAGGGAGGGAAGGAAGGGCTCTCATAATAGAATGCCAAACCATAAATATATAGAAGGAATGACGTAATCTAAAAATCATTATTTACAACCATCATAGTAATGATAGGTTCTGGCAAGAGTAATCAATGAATTATAAAACTACTGGTTGAAAGTTTACAAGGAGCAGGATGCTACAAAACCCAAAATATCTCTCCACAAAGTATTGATCACAACAAGAAATACAGTAGGTATAAATTTGGTGAACACTACCTTAGCCAAGAGGTGAACATTATCAATAACAGAACAAACGAACGTTTTAGATCTCTGGGGTATGATATACTGAGAAGGACGCAACGTTGCTTCAGGATTATTTCTGACAGAAATAAACAACCCGATCTTATCACAAGGAAGCATCCACGTTGAGAGTCTCCTGTTTCACAGTTATGACCACAGGGAGCATAACTGGCCAAAGGTCCCAGCTGCTGCTCTTAAATCCATCACCACGTTTGCCTGGAGGCCGGCCTTGCCCCTGATTGCTCCTAGTCAGCACAGCAGGGATCCTAAGGCAGGCCATTTCTTGGAGACCAGGATTCCTCTGTCCAGTGACCTGTTTTCAAGGACTCTGACAGCCTTGAAGGATTTTACGTAGATGACAAGGCGGTCTCGGATGATTTACCAAATCTTTCTTCCAAATCTTCACTCAGGGTCAGACTTGCACTATGCGCTGATAGTTCTGCCAGCCTTCCAGAGCTCCCTGCCATTTTCTCTCCGATGTTTCCCCTAATGAAATATTTGTTCATTAAAGTCTTTCTCAGCACTTTGCCGTCTAGTTCTTGGAGGACCAGGACAAACCCCAAACCCTAGAAGCATCCCTTTTTGGCTCTTTCTAGTAACCTTCCTTTCCATATGGTAGCCACTAGTTTGTAATGGTGTAGATTCACTTAGCCTATTTTGTACTTGATATAAATGGAGTCATGTAATAGGTGCTATTTTGTGTTGGCTTCATTTGCTCCACAGTATATCCATGACATTTATCCATATTGATGGGAGTGGATACCGTTGATTCATTTTCATTGGTGGATATTATTGCAGTGTGTAAACATATCAAAATCTATTTATTAATCCCATTATTGGTGGGTATTGGGTACTTCCCCATTCTTGGCTATCACAGTTAGTGGTGATGTGAGCAATCTAGAATGTGCCTTGTGCACTTGTTTGAGGGATATTTCTATGGGTGGAACCAAAGGGTTATAGGGTATATGTTCAACTTTGGTAGATACAGTTGACCCTTGAAGAATGCATGGGCATGAGGGATGCATCTGAGTCTTTTATTCCATAGATGTTTTTAAAATCTCTCTCACTTTTGGCCCAAGAGTGCTGCGTTTGGGTTTACGGTGTTTCTTAACTTTGAAATAGTCCAATTTTTCAATTTTTTCTTTCACAGTTGGTGATTTTTTTGGTCTTAAGAAATTCTTCCTACTCCAAGGCAAAAAGGCTGTTATCTTACGTTTCTTTCCTAAAGCATCATTGTTTACTTTTCAAATTTAAGTCTGCAGATCTTCTGGAATTTATATTTTTATATCCTATGCAGTAATGATTAATATTTTTCCCATATGGATATCCAGCTGACTGAGAACCAAGAGTTGACCCTTGGACAACATGGGTTTAAACTACACAAGTGCACTTATACGAGGATTTTTTTTAATAGTAAATACTGCACTACTACACGATCCAAGGTTGGTTCAATCCTCAGATGCAGAATTGCCGATTATGGAGGAACCATGTACGTACAGAGGACTGGCTATAAGTTATACTTGGATTTTCAACTTAGCAGAGGGTTGGCACCCCTAACCCCCTTGAACCCTAGTTCAAGGATCAACTGTATTAGCAAGAGTTCTTTCCCCTCTCTGCTGCAGTGTTTTCTTTTCTTTCTTGTTTCTTTTGGCCGTGCTGCGTGGCTTGCAGGATCTCAGTTCCCTGACCAGGGATTGAACCAGGGTCACCACAGTGAAAGCGCCAAATCCTTACCACTAGACCACCAGGGAGCTCCCTGCAGTGTTTTCTTTTTACACGTTGTTATAATGTCTGTTTCAACATGGATTTTGATGTGTATTATCTTGTCTATCCTTGAGCAAACACCAGACTATCTTATATTGTAGATTTATAGTAAGATTTAATGTGACTCATATCTTTCTTTTCATTCTTCTTTCAGATTGTCCCAGCTCTTCTTTTATTTTTTATTTTTATGTTTTTTTAGATGTTGGGGGTAGGAGTTTCTTTACTTATTTTTGCTGTGTTGGGTCTTCGTTTCTGTGCGAGGGCTTTCTTTAGTTGTGGCAAGCGGGGGCCACTCTTCATCGTGGGGGCCACTCTTCATCGTGGTGCGTGGGCCTCACTATCACGGCTTCTTGTTGGGGAGCACAGGCTCCACACGCGCAGGCTCAGTACGTGGCTCACGGGCCTAGTTGCTCCGTGGCATGTGGGATCTTCCCAGACCAAGGCTCAAACCCGTGTCCCCTGCATTAGCAGGCAGATTCTCAACCACTGCGCCACCAGGGAAGCCCCCAGCTCTTCTTGTAGCTCTTTGCTTTCCCACATAATATTTGTAAACATCTCATCAATTTCCAAGGGAAAAAATGCTGATGTTTTTATTGGGGTTTGATTGAGCCTATAGATCATTTTGAGGATTACTGATATGTTTGTAATATTGAATCTTCAAGCCATGAATATCACTATTTTTAAGAATTTCTCTTGGAGAAAAATAAAAGTGGATCCCATGTAATAAAATGTACATAAATAGACTCCAAAATATTTAAAGGACCTACATGTGAAAGATAAGTCTAGAAAGTTAATTTTTAAAAGGTAGAAATATATTTTTTCACCTGAGGAGTTTCAGAAGCACAGACATTAAGAAATTATTGGTTGATTATCTTATAATTAAAGATTTCTATTCCATGAAGAACACAATAGAAAAATTTTAGAAACACGTGCCCAATTAGGAAAGGATACTTGTAATTGGTAAAACTGAAAAGGTATTAATAATCAGAATATGTAAGAGAAATGAGGAAGAAAAAGATAGCATCCACATTAGAAAATGGGGCAAAAGTTGTAAGTAGACACTTATAGATGAAGCTACCAAGCATTTGAAAAAAGATCAAACTTATTAGAAATCAGAGAAATTTAACTAAAACAAGATACTACTATACATTTAATACACTAGCAAAATGGTGATGAGTCGTCCAAATGAAGGTAAGTGGTTGCACAAAAACCTGACGTGCAACTCTTTGGTAATCTGGACTGGTGTAGCCGTTCAGGAAGTCAATCTGGCTATATTATTAAGGTATACATATTTGCTATGAAATAATTTCCCTCGGGTATGTACTCCAAAGAAATTCTCAGATACGTCTATAAACAAATGTAAGAAGATGTTTATTTTATTATCATTGGCATGGCAGTTGGAAGAGTACAGGTAAAATGTGGGTGCAGAAAATGGAACTCTATGAAACAAATTAGATAGATGGGTGAATGTTTTTTTTGTTTGTTTGTTTCTCTGCGGTACGTGGGCCTCTCACTGTTGTGGCCTCTCCCGCTGCGGAGCACAGGCTCCGGACGTGCAGGCTCAGCAGCCATGGCTCACGGGCCCAGCTGCTCCACAGCATGTGGGATTTTCCCAGACTGTGGCGTGAACCCGCGTCCCCTGCATCGGCAGGCAGACTCTCAACCACTGTGCCACCAGGGAAGCCTGGATGGGTGAATCTTAAAAATATACTCCTGAATGAAGGAAATAAACACCAGAATGAATTTTATGACACAATATTATTTATATGAATTGAAACTATACACAAGTGCACATTTTGCACAAGAACACACCCAAAAGAAAACACATCAAACAAATTAGAATGGTAGCTTACGGGGTAGAGAAGGGAGTGGAGGGTGCCATAGGGAACAGGAGGTGAATAAATAAAACTTAATCATGTTACCGTATTTCATCATGCTATATCCAAGATTTCACTTTACTTGTAGTGGAAAGAAATCCTGTGTGCTATGTTGGCTTAAGTCAGGAATAGTTCTTGGAGGATATTTTCCTGAAAGAATTTGGAACACATTTTTGAAAAAATCTTTGTTTATACTATGGATGATCTTTTTTTGTTTGTTTTGTTTGTTTCTTTAATTTCTGTTTTGTGGGTGTGTGTGGGATCTACTTTATTTTGTATTTCATTCATCTGATCTTATATTTTTCCATCTGCCTTCTTCAGTTTTATTATTCATTTATTAATTTCCTGAAATGGATGTTTTCTGAATCAATTTTCAACTTCCTTTCTACTTTGTTTTGTTTTGCTTTGTTTTTGTTTTCCTTGCTGTACGCGGGCCTCTCACTGTTGTGGCCTCTCCCGTTGCGGAGCACAGGCTCCGGACGCCCAGGCTCAGCGGCCATGGCTCACGGGCCCAGCCGCTCCGTGGTATGTGGGATCTTCCCGGACCAGGGCACGAGCCCGTGTCCCCTGCATCGGCAGGCGGACTCTCAACCACTGCGCCACCAGGGAAGCCCCCCTTTCTACTTTAATATATGCTTTTAAGGCTCAACATTTCCCTCTATGTAT
The DNA here is from genome assembly GCF_964341445.2 of Mesoplodon mirus. NCBI lineage: Eukaryota > Metazoa > Chordata > Mammalia > Artiodactyla > Ziphiidae > Mesoplodon > Mesoplodon mirus. Next base: position 108,497,341 of record NC_138986.1, on the reverse strand, counting down.
GTGTTCAAATCTCCAGATCCAATTGTGAATTTGAATGTTTCTCTTCATGGTTCTGTCAATGTTTGCTTTATAAAGTATCAGCTGAAGTTATTAGTTTCTGAGAATTTGAAACTTTTATGACTGTGAAGTGTCCCTCCGTATGTCAAGTAATGCTTTTTCCTTCCCCTTAAAGTTCACTTGGTCAAATAGCAATGTCACAGATTTGATAATTACAGAAATAACTTGAGACCTAGGATGTTGATGTCTGTCTCTAGAAAGGATTTTCCCTTGCTTCTGCACGGGTTGTAAGATGCTAACCAAACACGTTCACCTTTACACAATTTCAGGGAATGAGGTGTTTTGGCGTTTGGCTTCAGTCCCTGCCAAAGAAAGCCCAGTTTCCTTCTCCCCTTATTCCAATGGTGAAACTCTTTGGGGTTTACCAGGAAGCCTTCGTGGCTGGTAATGCTTTTATGTCGCTTAGCCTCTGGAAGACGTCCAAAATTCTACTGAGTTTGTACGCCTTTCAATGAACAGAATCTACACTCTTCTGAGGCCTACACAGTAGAACGGCAAGACGGCCTGAGACCTTCTCAGGGATTCCGGAAAGTGAAAACCAGAGTGAAAACATGTAGTCCAGAGCTCGTGCCGGTAGGCACCCCCGCAACCACCCTTGCATTCTGGGACATGTAGTCCAGAGCTCGTAAACTCGTGTAGTCCCATATACTGCAGCTACAGTAACGCCTCGCTGTAAAGGTTTACCCGCGGAATTCTGGGAAATGTGGTCCAGGAGTTCCGGGTTAGTCGCAGGCACTTCCGCCCCAGGAGGACACGCAGCAGCCATGTTTTGCCTGATGACGGTGTTTCAGGTCCGCTCTTCACGACCCATTCAAGCTTCCCCTTTGCAGACCTTTCATTTGGGGAGAAAGAGGAGGAGCGGCTAAAAGCGGAGGTTTGAGGGCCTGGAGTGGTGATGTACGTCCCGCGGGCGGAGCTTCTTTGCGTTTGGTAACGTACCCGGGATGGGGTGGGCTCAGGTCGTGCCTCCTGGGGTTTGAGGGTCTCCCCGGTTTTCTTCACCCCTAACCTGACCCCGTCCCCCACCTATGAGCTAGCCCTACCGCTTCATACGGCGTCACACTGGGTGAGTTGCTTAACTCCTCTGTGCCTCCGTTGCTGTTCGGTAAAAGGGGGGAAAAAGGAACGCCTTGTTAATATAGTGTTGTGAGAAGAAACGAGATAGCACAAGTAAAAGGTCTACAACTGCCTGATACATTGTTGGTATTAATACTACGCTAATTCGGGAGGCACCCATTTCGCAGCGGGATTCTGTGAGCCCAGGAAGCTGAATTGTCCTGGACTCCTGGCCTGTTTTGGGAGGAGAGGACTTGTAGCTGGTACGGGGGCGGAAGGGGGTGCGGTATGAATTAGTGGGGATGGAAACACAGCCCTGGTATTTCACAGTCTCCTTTCCTTCCCCAGCCCTGGCTTCTCACAAAGCACTGCACGGAGGAAGAGGCAACAGAGCCCCACGTGAGTAGGACTTGGCATTCTTCTCCTTAAGGTATTCCTATAAATTGTAGAACGTATGAGACATGGGTAACGATGATAACTGAGCCTTGGTCACTAATTTCCATTCTAAAAGCTTTATGCAAATGAACACTTTTCCATCAGGCGGTGGCTCTGTGAATTGGTACTGCTGTTTTCTCTACTTTAAGGCTGAGGAGCTGGGGGCAGGGAACACAACCCTGTTGGCCCATCCTCACCCAGATGGTAGGAGGCAGAGCTGGGGTTGGGACCCAGGCAGTTTGAGTCCAGCAGCTGAGTTTGCTAATCCCTTTGGTATATTCTCTTTGAGCATAGGGTACTGGCTAGAATCATATCATGAAAGGAGGTCGGGACTTAATTGTGGGGACCTTGAGAGCAAGGTTTAGGCTATTTTATGAGTTTTTAAGATAGTTTTCTCAACTGGGTCATTTATTTTATTTCAAATAATATGTATATCATAGAAGTAGCATAATCATTATGGAAAAATGCAGATATATACATACAGAAAAATTTTAATTATCTGTAACTTTAGGATGTAAAGATAACAGTTGTTAATGTTTTCGTGCCTTTTTGTCTGGTTACTCTTTGTGTATGTTTCTGTGTCGTGGAGGCTGTTTTTTGTGGGACTGATGTTACACTGCAGGGCTACTCAAATTGTGGTCCACAAACCAGCGGCCTTGGCATCACTTTGATAGAAAGGCCCAGGCTTGAGCCCCATTCGAGACCTTCTGATTTATAATTTCTGCGTAGGGGGTCCAGGAGGCTGCATTCCAACAAGATCCCGCAGTAATTCACATGCACGTGAAAATTCGAGAAGCTCAAGAGAGGGTCTTTTCTGGAAACTGAGGCCGAGGAAATCGACCCTGCTGGATGTCACAGATAAAACTGAGCTGGATTCACCAAAGGCCTACTTAGTCCAATGATTTTATTCCCCCACTAATTATTGTCAACTGTCAGGGCCCCTTTCAGAATCCTGAATTGAGCAGAAGACAGCTAGCAAGTGTAGAGTCAAAATGGAGGTCGTTAGAAGTTGTGACGATATCTCTCTCCCAAGCTTTGGGGAGTGGAATCATTGCCATCTTTTGTACTAGATCGAACCCGGGCCCCCTGCATTGGGAATGTGGAGTCTTATCCACTGCACCACCAGGGAAGTCTCCCATTTATTTCTTAAACTTTCCTATATTTATAATGATATAATTGCAATTCAGATTCCTGTCTTTTTTTCATTTGAATTAGGTATGGACTGTCAAACTATTTTTTACTGTTGTTGCAGAATCCTGGCTTTTATTAGTTCTCTTTACCTCTGTGCATAATTGTCAAAAGGGTACTTCCTGTTTAAAAAGAAACTTAACGTCTTTTTATACCTTTTGTAAAAAGTTGTCCATGTCAATTTAAATATTATTGTTGCAGTCACAAAATCTTTAGGAAGACAAGCAGAGATTTTCGGAAGTCTATAAAGACTCTCACATAACAGGGCAACAACGTAGGACCTCCACATGTCTGACAGTCTTCTGTTGGTAGAAATCACATCTCTAAGGATAATTTCTCACTAAAATATCATCTGCTTTACCGCAGTTGCTAAGAAATAAGAAACCCTGACAGTGGTGTTCTCAGAGCTTCCTACCTTATGACGATCTCACGAGGTGGATGCCCGTGTTCTCCCCTACTGGCAGAGGACAGAACTGAGGCGAAGAGATGTGAATAACTTGCCCAGGGTGACACTGCTCGTGAATGGCGTAGCCTGATCAGAGCCCATGCATATTGACTCCAAAACCTACTCTGACTTACATGGTCTCTGTTTACACCATACCCAGAATAAGAATGACCCCTGTGGAAGCTGCAGGCACACTGTGAGGGGGCCACTGTGTATGGATGGGCAGGTCATTCCTCACACAGCCACTGAGGGGGTTCACGGGGGCATCTGGTATCTGCGTGGGGCTCTGCTCATCAAGCATAATCAGCTGTAGCCACCCCGAGGACTGGGAGCCTTGGTAATTCACAATGAGCACCACGTGGGTTAGTGACTTCTTTTTCTTTAAACCAGTTTCCAGTTTGACTTCTTCTTTCCCTGTCTGTCTTGCTAGGACTCTGCACTGCCCCAGAAGGAGAGAGAAAATGAGCACATTCCAGGTGAATAGAGCTTGACTTTCTTGCTGTTAAAAACGCCATTTTTGTACTCAGGTTGGACACAGGTTTTCCTCCTTTTTTCTCTTTTTCTTTTTTTTTTTTTGATTGGAGTATAGTTGATTTACAATGTATTAATTTCAGGTGTACAGCAAAGTGATTCAGTTATACATATATATACATATATTTTCAGATTCTTTTCCCTTATAGGTTATTACAAAATATTGGGTATAGTTCCCTATGGGTTTTCTCTTTCAAGGAGAGTCTAAGCATATGAGGACCTGAGTGTGCCATGTGTGCTTTTTTTAAAAATTCCTGTTAAATTTAATTGGTTTCGGTTTTAATTTGTTTTATTTCATCATTTTTTTATTTTACGAGTAAAAGAAAAATTAAGGGAAATGAAGGACATCTTCCAATCTACCGCTTACCTGCTTACAAATTAGCTGCTTTTATATTTCTGTAATCTCTTCATCATATGTATTCATGGATGTGTATTTGTATTTATAACATAGATACAGTTTTAAATTGTTTTTTTCATTTAACACTAGCTAACATTCACTTTTAATTGTTTTATCATGTTCATGCAAACTTATGCACCTATTTTTTTTTTTTCTGGTATGCGGGCCTCTCACTGTTGTGGCCTATCCCGTTGCGGGGCACAGGCTCCGGACGCGCAGGCTCAGCGGCCGTGGCTCACGGGCCCAGCTGCTCCGCGGCATGTGGGATCTTCCCGGACCGGGGCACGAACCCGTGTCCCCTGCATCGGCAGGCGGACTCTCAACCACTGCGCCACCAGGGGAGCCCTGCACCTATTTTTTAAACTATTCTTTATTCACAGACATTTAGTTTAAAGACTTCTCCTGTTTTAGGAGCACTACAGTGACGGTGTTCCTGATTTAACCTGTTTCTCAAAATATCTGTTCTGAAGAATATTGCCCCTTTTTGCCCTTAACATAGTAGGTTTAGGTATTCAGAATTTAAGAGGTATGTTTTACATGTGGTGCCTTGGATGTTTTTTGGTAGAATATCCAAATACGGCAGAGCACAGCAGGATCAAACTGCTGCTTCACGCAGAAAAAATCATGTATTGTTAGAAGTTTTCTCACGACCAGAGTTAGATTCAGTCTTCCCCATGCTTGAGTCAGACCCTTTGTGTATTTTATTTACTGGTTTGTTTCTTTTTCCATCTTATATTTTTTTCTAATCAGAGTAATACATGACCTTAGTTGAAAAAGTCCAGTGGTACTTAAAGCACTTGTCACTGCATAGACAGCTCAGAACAACTGTATAAAGAGGTGCTTGGTTTCATCTTTGTTTTAAATATAAAGAATCGGGGTTGTGAAAAAAGGAGGAACCAACTCAGACTCACCCAGAAAACCAAGGGTCTGGAGTCAGAGTATTGCATTCAAGCGAAAGACAGGAACGGGGAAAGAGAGAGTTTTCATTCAGAGACCTGGCATGGCCTTTTGGTTAGTTTCCACATATAACACTCCTTCTCAGCTGGTTCCCACCTCAGTGAGAAAGCAGGTGCCATCAAATACTGCCAGGACTAAATTGGTAACTGTTTCTGGGGCACTTGGCAATAATAATTAAAGAGTGAAAGCTTTTTAGTTCAGGATCCAGTGGTTAGAATTCTAGGGAGTTTACTTATGAGTTGTCTGAGAGCCCCAGGTAAATACACAAAGCTTTCTCTTTCATAGCTGCACGTCCGGTGAGGCTGAGGAAAGTCAGTGTGTGGCATTGGCAGGATGGAAGGAGGTGGTGCTGGGAAGTCTGCACACCTCACAGGAGCCGGAGCAACTTCCCATCCTCCTCGTCTCCTCGGGGCTGCCCCTCTTCCACTGGCCACTGGGTATAAGATTGAGGTGGTGTTGTTTGTCGTAGGAGGCGGTGACCTTCAAGGACGTGGCCGTGGCCTTCACAGAGGAGGAGCTGGGGCTGCTGGACTCGGCCCAGAGGAAGCTGTACCAGGATGTGATGGTGGAAAACTTCCGGAACCTGGTCTCAGTGGGTGAGGACAGCCTTTCTCTGCGAGTGTCTTTGTGACCTTGGTGTTTCAAGGCTTTGGGCCTCTTGAGGTGGTTCCCTGAGTTTGGGGACCAGACTTTTGCAATTCCTGTGGGACACGAGAGGATGTCTCTGGTCTTTCCAAACAGTGTGTTTCAGGTCCTTTTCAATTATTTTGTAAAAGAACTGTAAATCGACAGTATCTTGCTGTACCTTGTGTATTCTTCTTCAGATTTCCCTCCCCGCCATTAGTGGATCATAAAGCCAATTTATTGAGCCCTACGTGTGATTTTTTAATGAAATAAAATAGTATAGAAAATATCAGAGTTTCTTAGGAAGAGTACAACACATTGCAGCAGAAACTCTGGGCGATGGCATGAGTGGTGTGAGAGCCAGTGGGAACAGATTTCATGAAAGGAGACATTGGTTAGATATAGGTCATTCAAGCTTCGTTTTAGTAATGTATACTTTTCTACCTGTGTATCTAGGTTGTGAAATAAATGCTGTTTCTTCAGTGGGTCGTGATACAAAGTTTGAAAAACACAGCTTTCAATACCTTGAATATGCAGTTGGAACTCAAATTTCTAGTAAACTTTCGCTCTAGCCCGTTCATGTGAACTTGTGACTTTGCATGTTCTCATTCTTCAAACGAGATACAAAACATATAGAAAGAGAAGAGAGGCTTTGGTTGATGAATTCAGCAACCCAGATAGAAATTTAGGTGAGAACCAAGCAGCCGTGAGTTCCTGTGGTTAGCTCTCTATCTGTTTTGCTTCTCACCAGCCCTGTGCTGTCCATCACCTGGTCCCAGTTGGAAATCTCTTTCCAGGATTATTGCATAGTCTTTGTACTGGTCACCTGTTGCCACCCTTCTCCTCCCACAGTTTGTTCTTTAGGTGGCAAAGTGATCTTTTGTAACTTTAAGTCAGGTTATGTTCTTGTTTCAAAATTCTCTTGTGGCTTCTTTTACTTAGAATAAAAACCACTTAAAGTGGCTTCTAGAGCTTTCTGTGGGCTGCTGTTCGTTCTCCACCACCTCCCTGAATACACCACCTCTCCTCCCTCTTACCCTATCTTTTCCAGACCTGCAAAGGATGCTTCTGCCACAGAGCCTTTTCCTGGTCCTTCTCTCTGCCTGGAATACTCTTTCACCTGTAATCTTTTAGGCCTCTACTTCTTTCAGTCAGTCACCTTAAAGATGAGGAGGTGGCTGTCCTCTGACCACCCTATGGAAAATACAGTCCTCTCTTTCTTACTCTCTCTGCCCTGCCTTGTTTTGTCTCTAAGCGTTTCACTCATGTACATTTTGTTCACCTGTTTCTCACCTCTCTGTCTTCCACTGGAGGGTAATCCAGGAGTGCAGGAGGAATTCGGGCTGTTATATGTTTATTGCTCACTAGCCTCAGTGCTTAGCATAGTCTTGGTACATGACAGGAACTCTTAAATATTTCTTGAATAAACGAATGAGTTAATGGATAGAGAAATTAGCCTTCCATGAAAATAGCTAGTAGGCGGTGAACAAATCCGAGTGAATAAGGGATATTGCTAAATGTTTTTTTGTCTTCAAATGAATTCCTAGCCTAATTCTAACTTCTCAGGTGCCCATGATGTGTGTATGTGTGTGTTTGCCTTTCTGTACAAGTTGGCCCTCATCAACTTGCACAAAAAATATGTATAGAACCTGTAATTATAACCAAACTGAGTAAAATGCTTTCCCTGTGACTTTCCTTGAGCTCTCAGTAGCAGAGCAAATTCATTTGGGGAGGAAATAGTGTTTGGAATGAGGATTCTTATGTCTACTTCTTAGGTAACCCTCCCATAGAAGGAAAGAAATTTCTATTTCCTTATCCCTTATACCAGGGGAGAACAGGTCTCAGAAAACAGCCAGCTGGTGAGTTAGCCTTTCCCTTAAAAGATTTGCCCCGCTGCGTCCCATTTGCCTCCTCCAAAGCCCACCTCACTAATAAGAAATCGATCTTTGTTAGCTCTACAAACATTTTGTGTGTGTGTGTGTGTGCATTTGTATGTACCTTGTAGAAGGCATTTTAGATAATGTCACCTTGAGTGCTTTGATCATTCTTTAATAGTTTCTAGTCTGTTTCTTCTCAATACTTATCACAGGCTATGGAATTTATTCCCAGCTCACTCATAAAGCCCATTCTTCACTTTGGAACTCATTCTTGTTAAAGACCAATGTATCTGTGTCCAAAAATTTTCCATGCTGTTTTTAAAGAGACAGCATTCTTCCCTAGCCTCTAAATTTTGACTCCTGCTTGGCAGGGGGAGTGGAGGAACATATTAGGCAGCACAAATGCCTGAGAAGGATCCAGTGCATAGGTCTTCATGCTTTTTTTTAACCCCACTGATTCTTAGACCCTTTTTAAAAATTAATTAATTGTTGGTTGCATTGGGTCTTCGTTGCTGCATATGGGCTTTTCTCTAGTTGTGGTGAGTGGGAGCAGCTCTTGGTTGTGGTGCGCAGGCTTCTCATTGCAGTGGCTTCTCTTGTTTCAGAGCACGGTCTCTAGGAACGTGGGCTTCAGTAGTTGTGGCACGTGGGCTCAGTAGTTGTGGCTCACGGGCTTAGTTGCTCTGCGGCATGTGGGATCTTCCCGGACCAGGGCTCGAACCTGTGTCCCCTGCACTGGCAGGCAGATTATTAACCACTGTGCCACCGGGGCAGTCCCGGTTTTTAGCCCCTTTCATATCCTCCTCAGCACTAACCCCCTTGGTGTGCTGCCGCCTCGGGTGCAGCCTTTCAACTTAAGCAAAACTGTACTTTCCAGTCCTTTTCCTGTATCTGATACCTGACTTGTAAAAGCTGTTTCGCTTCTCTGACTTGGTTCAAACTTAACCTGGGATTCAGAATTGTAGAGAATCCTAGAAATCAAACTGAGTTCACCTGTGCATGCATTTCTTGAGCCCTGACTAACTGCTAGGCACTGTTAAAGCTGTGAGCACAGCAAAATGCTTGTCTTTATTGATACTGTGTTATGGTAGGAATGACATGTAATTTTTGAAAGATGATTTAAATAGTATGTCAGAGTAGTCATTTGGTTTTAAATGGGTTTCATTAATGCTAAGTATTTGGGAGTTTAACAGACCATCTCTTGGTTTCTGTTAGTATATAAACCAGAGAACTTCATTTGTCGTGCGAAAGATAAGCTGAACCATCCTGAGGCTCATTAAAGTCTCACACTGTGTCTTAAGTGTAAAATCTTGAATCTTTGAACAAAGCTTTCACGTGTCCACATCTCTGAATTCTCTGTCCTTCTAGAAGAAAACAATCAAAGTGAGTTGAGGGCCGTTCAAGACAGAGGATCACGTGAAGAGCTTGCCTGCTGGCAAATCTGGCAACAAATTGCAAATGACTTAACCAGATGCCAAGACTCCATGATAAATAGTTGTCAGTTCCACAAACAAGGTGATTCCCCCTGCCAGATTGGGGCAGGACTCTATTCAAATTTCTGAAGGTGAGAACCGTATATGAAATGATAAAGCAGGTGATCCCAGTAGTACTGGAAATGCAAGGCTTGCAACTTTGAGAGCCCAGGATTCTTGGAGGAAAACTTCATTGGCTGAGTCACAGAATGATCAGAATAGACACCAGCAAATTTCCATGAAAAATAAACTGTGTCAGTGTAAAGAGGATGTTGACACCATCAGTTGGATTTCACACCACCTTGATGCTCATGGAGTACACAAGGGTCAAAAATCTTACGGCTACAGTGATTATAGAAAAGATAGCACGAGGGTTTCAACACTGGATCTGAATAGCATGATTCACACAGGACAAAAACCTTACCAGTGTAATGAACGTAAAGAAACCTTCACCGACCTCTCCACCTTTGATCTTCACCAGCAATTGCACTCAAAAGAGAAGTCTCATACGTGCAGTGAGTGTGGAAAAGGCTTCCGTTACAGCTCGGTTCTTCATATTCATCAGAGAGTTCACGCGGGAGGAAAACATAGTGAGTGTGATGAGTGTGGCAAGGAGTTCAGTCAGAGCTCACAGCTGCAGACTCCTCAGAAAGTCCACACTGTAGAGAAACCATTCAAATGTGGGGAATGTGGGAAAGGCTTCAGCCGTAGGTCAGCACTTAACTATTCATTGTAAAGTCCACACGGGAGAGAAACCTTATAATTGTGAGGAGTGTGGGAGGGCCTTCAGTCAGGCCTCTCACCTTCAGGACCATCAGAGAGTCCACACTGGGGAGAAACCATTCAAATGTGACACATGTGATAAGAGCTTCAGTCGGAATTCACACCTTCAGTCCCATCAGAGAGTCCATACGGGAGAGAAACCGTACAAATGTGAGGAGTGTGGGAAGGGTTTCATTTCTAGCTCAAATCTATGCATTCATCAGAGGGTCCACACAGGAGAAAAACCCTACAAATGTGAGGAATGTGGGAAAGGCTTTAGTCGGCCTTCAAGTCTTCAGGCCCATCAGGGAGTCCACACTGGAGAGAAATCATACATACGTAATGTGTGTGGTAAAGGCTTTACTCTGAGTTCAAACCTTCAGGCACATCAAAGAGTCCATACAGGAGAGAAACCATACACATGTAATGAGTGTGGGAAGAGCTTCAGGAGGAACTCCCATTATCAAGTTCATCTGGTTGTCCACACAGGGGAGAAGCCCTATAAATGTGAGGTATGTGGGAAGGGCTTCCGTCAGAGTTCATATCTTCAAATCCATCAGAAGGCCCACAGTGTAGAGAAACCTTACAAGTGTGAGGAGTGTGGGCAGGGCTTCAATCAGAGTTCACGACTTCAGATCCACCAGCTGATCCATACCGGTGAGAAACCATACAAATGTGAAGAGTGTGGGAAGGGATTCAGTCGTAGAGCAGATCTTAAAATTCATTGCAGAATCCACACCGGAGAGAAACCGTATAATTGTGAGGAGTGTGGGAAAGTCTTCAGGCAGGCCTCAAATCTTCTGGCCCATGAGAGAGTCCACAGCAGAGAAAAACCATTCAAATGTGAAGAGTGTGGGAAGAGCTTTGGTCGGAGTTCACACCTTCAAGCCCATCAAAAAGTCCACACTGGAGAAAAGCCATACAAATGTGAGGAGTGTGGGAAGGGCTTCAAGTGGAGCCTGAACCTCGACATGCATCAGAGGGTCCACACAGGAGAGAAACCATATAAGTGTGGGGAGTGTGGGAAGCACTTCATTCAGGCCTCAAGTCTTCAGCTTCATCAAAGCGTCCACACTGGAGAGAAGCCGTACAGATGTGACAGATGCAGTAAGGTCTTCAGTCGGCCTTCACAGCTACAGTCTCATCAAAGAGTGCACACAGGGGAGAAGCCTTACAAGTGTGAGACCTGTGGTAAGAGCTTCAGTTGGCGCTCCAGTCTAACAGTTCATCACAGAATCCATGCTGCTGATAAATCCTATAAAAGTGAGAGGAGTGGTAAGACCATCAGAGAGCCCACACACGAGAAAAGTTCCATAAAATGAGTAAAACAAAAACAAAAACAACTCAGGTGTCATGTGAATTCTTCCAGTCATCAAGTTCAAAAGAAAAAAAAAATCATTTGTTTCATTAAAGTCGGTGTTTCAGTCATAGCTCAACATGTCCCAGTAGTCAGGAGGCCACACGGCAGAGAACTCTGGTAAATGGTGTAGTAAGTTGGAACTTTGACCTCTATTAAATATTAGGGGAGAAGCCTTAGTGTGAGTTTTAGCAGGCCTTGTACAAAAGTATGATGAACATGCCAAAATGTATGCCCATTACAACGTAAATTCCACGAATGCAGCGACGTTTGTTCTGAATCTACAGTCTGAACATTGTCAGCTACTTTGTAGGTGCTCGATATTTGTTCAGTTAATGAATGAGGAAAAACTTTTTGAAAATTATGTTGCAATCCCCTCCAAAATTTCATAAAAATTTGTATTCAGAGCAGTTAACCTAAATCTGGCCTTAAAAGTAATTCAGGGAGACAAAAATTTGAAGTGTTAGAAAACCACTCAGTATTGCAATTTGTAATATTAATGTGGCATCGTCCTGTTATGATGAGCTCCATTTGTCTCCCCCCAGCCTCGCTTCAAGTTGGATCTTATCTTGGACTTTGTCTATCTAATATTCTGTGAATCTTATACAGTACAAATTTAGTTATCTTTTGTGACAGTATAGACTTACTGAAAATGGATTGTTCATCTTGCAATACAGAAAGCATACTGTTGACCCTTTTTTCAGGAATGTCAAGGCAGAGGTTTAAGTGTCAGAAAGAGTTACTAATGACAGTGACAGAGGACAAACATTTCTTAGTAAATGAACTGATCGTTGGTTTCTTATTCACCACATTTCCGTCTAGGTTTTGATGTGATTGTCTCCCAAGGGTTTTAGCATTACTTTCATCAAGACTTCTTAAGTAGAGAAAAGAGGCTGTTTGAAGTAGATTACTTTTGTCAAGTTCTCTATCTCCTTACTCCTCTCTGGCCTGAGATAAAAAGAAAAAAATTATTTGTTGAAATCTGGTAATTTCATCAAACATATTTATTCAATGACTGACTTGCACACTTTTTCCTAGCGGTGGATTGAAAAATTGATTTTCAAAGTGAAGTTGCTGAGTACATATCAAAACAGAACGTGCGTCCCTTTGATATAGAAATCACAGAATAGGACCTTATAATTAGGAAATTCAAATAGAAAAGGTGAGTAGCATGTCAATGTTACTAAATTTTGTAAAAGTGAAATATTCAATAGGAATGTCTTTATATTTTAAGATAGTTATGTAATAACAGGTCTGTTAAAATGATGGCTTAAACTTAATGACAGAAGCATGTAACAGTTTAATGTATTTTAGGTAGGTACATCACATACCTTAATCAAACATGTATGTGTGTGTGTTAATGCATCCTATCATCTGTAAAGGGATATTCACCCTTATGTAAACAGTGGCAAGGTTTTCAGGGATTTTTTCCACATGTAACTTCCATATTTTAAATTTTTCATTGAGCATCAATTTTCCAGTAAAATACTGTTACTTTTATAGTAACATAGGTAGTAAAATAATGTAAAATATAATATTAAAAATTACTAAGAACATATTAATCCCTCACAGTAAGAAATCCTATCATCATGAGGTCTACATATATATGGCCAAAATTAAGGAATAGACCTCTAGAAATCAGTTATAAAAAGAAAAAATGTATATGGTTATTCAAAGATACAGAATAGTAGTCAGTGTAACGGTCTATTTATAATTAATGCATTTGAAGTTTAGGATAAATCCATGCAGCCCAGAATATTCTGTTTTAATTCCAACAGTAGAAATTTACACATCCTAGTTCTCCTCATCAGGCTTCCTTACTGGGTGAATGGATGGATAGCTCGGGGTACCGGCTTGTCCTTTCAAGTGCTTGGTCTGACTGGAGAAGTAGCTGGGTCGTTCCAGACACTATGACACAGAGAACCATTAGCTGTGGGGAAAAAGGAACTTACCCCCCAAAAAACTTTTTAAAATTGTTTACAAAGTAACAGTGATTGGGCAAATCCTGAAGATAGAGAGTGGAAATAGGTAAGTTTTAGAGGTAAAATTTATCAACGATTCCCTAAGGAAAAATGTGCATAGGGAAGAAACCTAGAATGATGGGAACAAGTTGCTAAGGAGGAGGTTTGCATACCATTTCCTACTTCTTAGTCATTTCACTGATGTTTAACACTTACTTGGTTAAAGGGCTTTACTCAGCAAAAGATGTATTTAATGTGAGAGGCAGGTTTCCAAGATTGGTTTCCTAGACCACACCTTCACATGTGTATGTAAAGTCCATGCTACCTCAAATTGCATTGCATTAGATGTCAGAAATCCTAGGGCTTTCTTGTTTGGTTTGGTTTGGTAGCTATCAAACCACCAACTCTCAAGGTAATTTGTAGTTTAGTGAGTTAAGTCAAGGGCTGGAAAACTACCTCCTGTGAGCCCAACCTGGCTCATTGCCTTTAAAGCTTTATTGGAACATAAAAGCTCTTTATTGGCCCATCCATTTATTTACCATCTTTGAGTGTTTCCCATTGTGCTGACAGTGTTCAGTGGTTGTGACGAGCACTGATGGCCCACAAAACCTAAAATATTTACTTTCTGGCCCTTGAGAGAAAAAGTCTGTTGATCCCCTGTGGTAAGCCCAAAAGGTTTGTCTCTGTAAGTGAAAGACCACAAGTAGAGCAGAACTTAGACTTGGTTCAGTGAGGATTCCAGAGAGGTTTCCTTTTTGATTCTCATATCTGCCCTTCTGGTTGACCTTGTTCTTTAGTTTGGTTCAAAGACAGTGGTAGCAACTAGGGACTACCTGTTTCTTTCTTCACATTCAGTGAAAGAGCTGCTCTTCCATTCTTAGTGTTGAGTAGTTCACAACTCACTCCCAGTGCATGGCTTCCTCTAACCTTGACTCCCACCTATGCTAAAGACTAAATCTTTAGCTTTGTATCCAGTTCCATTGGCCTTTGTAGGGCCTTCAGTTTCAACTCCCAGTTGATAGCTTGAGCTCGAAATCTGTTTTTACCGTTGGGGATTTTCTGTCTTAGCTTTGAGCTTGGCTACATAGCAACACTTTGGGTGACTTGTTATAATCAGCATTTCTATCTTTCTTTCCTTCCTTTTTATTTATTTATTTTTTTAAGGGGATCCAAAGTCAAATTCAGTCAGTGGCTGAATGACAACACATTGATTCACAACCTTGTAGATTCTCTTATGTCCTAGGGCATCAGTGGGAAGGAGTAGAATCCTAGAAATTTGAGGTGGAAATACATGGGCAGATTCCAACAAAGCTGAGGCCTGTGACCTCTGACCTGTGACCTCTTAGTTGAGCCTGCTGTGCTATTAGAAGGAAGTCTGCCTCTACTCTGAGATAGTTTCCTTGCAGGGGTCTGTGGATCCTCAAGACTTGCCTCCACTACCTCTCGTTTTTCCAGACCTAGTAATCAGACTAGAGTCCTTGAAATGGGGACGGGAGCAGGGAAGGGGTGGGTACCCACCGGGTATAAAGGATGACCATGAGGAGACACTCTCTGCTAAAATAAGGAATTGTATAATTTATATCAATAGAAACCTGAGAAATAATGTGTGTGGATTTTGTAGGTATTGAAGCAGGTGGGAGTAATGTAATATTGGGTTAGGCTGGATTTGTTGATACGAGTGCATTCAACACCCATTCCAGACTCAGCGTGTTAGCTTGGCTACCTGGGAATGCCTTCAACAGTTTGCTCAAATGACTGAAACCTGTACCCAAAGTTAGCGTATGCTAAAGTCAAAATGCCAGGACTTTCTAAGTATGTTGTAGCAAAATTTCTTGACGTTGGCATGACTGACATTTTGAACTGGATAGCTCTTTGTTGTTGGGAGCTGTCCTGTGCAATGTAAGATGGGCCAGTGGCACATACTCTTCCCTGCCACCCTAGTTGTAACAATAAAAAGTGCCTTGAGGGCTTCCCTGGTGGCGCAGTGATGGAGAGTCCGCCTGCCGATGCAGGGGACACGGGTTTGTGCCCCGGTCCGGGAAGATCCCACATGCCGCGGGGCAGCTGGGCCCGTGAGCCATGGCCGCTGAGCCTGCGCGTCCGGAGCCTGTGCTCCGCAATGGGAGAGACCACAACAGTGAGAGGCCCGCGTACCAAAAAAAAAAAAAAGTGCCTTGATACATCCGTGTGCACCAGCCATGTGGGGCTCATTCATAACACAGCTCCTTAAAGAAAAAAGTCTCAAGGGGCATCCCTGGTGGCGCAGTGGTTGAGAGTCCGCCTGCCGATGCAGGGGACATGGGTCCGTGCCAGGGCCCGGGAAGATCCCACATGCCGTGGAGCAGCTAGGCCCGTGAGCCACGGCCACTGAGCCTGTGCATCCGGAGCTTGTGCTCCACAACAGGAGAGGCCACAACAGTGAGAGGCCCGCGTACCACAAAAAAAAAAAAAAAATGTCTCAAGACACTGCCACATATTTCCTGGGAGGGGGGACCAAAAGTGTCCCCAGCTGAGAACCACCACTGTAGAAGGTTTACAAAGGCATAGGAATGCCAGACCACTGGAGTGGATTTATCACATAAGATCTGCTCACCCAAACCCCCTATGTGCCCTGGGAGGGCTCAGAGGACACTTCCTTTGCCAGAGGTTTAAGAAACGTATTTGTGAGGGGAGCATTAGCAGTCTTGGAATGCTCTGTAGCTGCTCTTCTCTGCAGGCCAGGAATGAGAGGGAAACTATGTCATCATAATGGGCTCCCTAAATTCAGTGAGGCTAATGGGATCGTGGGGCATCATGGGTCAATTGGAAACACTTCATTGGCAGAGATAAAGTGAGCGTGTTTTTCACAATGAACAGCAAAATGAAAGGGCTCATTAGAATGCTTTGATACACAGAGATTTTTTATATTTGCTCATGTGCTATCTCTAGGGCTGAAATAAATGGGAAGTCTACTAATACCCTACTTGATTTGAATCAGGAGAAAAGCTCTAGGTCTGATGAACATGTCTGACCGGAATCAACATGGGAGTTGTGCTCCCTCAGCCAATTCGATAACATGAGTCAGTTCCCATTTCCAGAGCATCTTGAATGAAGGGCAGACCGTGTCCCCTTGAGGGAGGATATACCCTGGTTTACTACCAACTATCCCGAGGGTGCTTTCTTCTCCCTGGAAGGGATAAAACAACTGAGGTAGAACAGGAAGAGACAAGAAGCACTCCAAGCTCTGCTGGTCAGGGTTACCCTCCAGTGTTGCCTTAATGCTCAGAGCCACACACACCACAGTGAGCTTGGCTCCAGATCAACTACCACGCAACGAAGGTTCTGGAACACTTCCATATCTCGGGGAACCTCATTTCCACGTGACTCTCTTTCATATTCCCCTTTGTCACAGAAGGCTAGGTCCAGTGGTCCGGGTGAGATCTCAGCTCAGGCCCAAGGCTCTCAGATCTCAAAGTTCTGGTCCTGCAAGGGCCCCTGTCCTCTCTTCAGACCACTCCTGGCTCTCTCTCCCGACAAGGAGCTGCTGGTGGTAGGTCCTCTAAGAGTTGAGTTCCATCGTGCAGACCCTGAGAAAACTCCTAGGAAAAGGCTCCACCTTCTTGTTTACGTCAACAGAGCTCAATTCCTTTGGAAGTGCTGGGTGTGTCCCAAGTTGATGCAACTTCAGAGCCATTAGGTCAACCAGCACATGTGTGCAGCTCCTTCCCTTAGACTCCTCTGGGCCCTCGTGACATAGGCTCAGAAGACTGCCAGCCTCAAGCCTTACCTCTTCCAAGACCACACCGTCTCCAGGATCTTCTGTCCCATGAATCTCAGTTGCTATGTTGAAATCAAAAGAGAGGAAAGAGGCCTTCCCTGGTGGCGCAGTGGTTGCGAGTCCGCCTGCCGATGCAGGGGACGCGGGTTCGTGCCCCGGTCTGGGAGGATCCCACATGCCGCGGAGCGGCTGGGCCCGTGAGCCATGGCCGCTGAGCCTGCGCATCCGGAGCCTGTGCTCCGCAACGGGAGAGGCCACAGCAGTGAGAAGCCCGCGTACCGCAAAAAAACAAAAAAAAAAAAAAAAAAAAAGAGGAAAGAGCCGGCCTATGGGGTCTCTTTGGGCTGGGGCCTTCTTGCTTCTCTTCCTCCTCCTCCTCGTCCTCCTCGTCCTCCTTGTCCTCCTCCTCGGGGTGATTTCGGATTCCACATTGCCCATCCACTGGGCCATGTTGAGATGAAAGATACGGCAGCTGAAGCCCTCCAGGACGCCGCCCTTCACGTGCTGCTGGAGGACCTCCAAGGTGGGGAAGACCCGGCAGCAGGCCATGCACCTGAAGCCGGTCTCCATGGTCACCATCCAGTCCGGTGTCTTGGCCCTGGGTGTCTCCTCGACGGCAGGTGACCCTGATGGGCTGCCTGGCTCTGCCGTTTCCTCATACTCTTTCTCCTCCCCAGTGGGCTCACTGTCAGACAGGAGGTTTTCGGTGGACACATCAGAGGGGTAAGTGCCTACTGTGCACGCATCCTCAGGAAGGGTCACTTCTATCCTCAGCTGCTTTTCAGGCAACTCCAAGGGTTTGTTTGTCTTCCAGGAGACAGCTACACCCTTGTTCACTTGTACCTGCATGTAGGATATTTTCATGCCCCTTTCCTCTTTGTCTGTGTGCAGATCGTTCTTACAGGGTGAAGAGAGTGAGGAGGAGACACAGTGTGATGGGGGAGCGGTCTCCCCTTTTTCCTGAACCTGGGCTAGGGGTGCGGTAGGCTGGGCAGTGTCTCGATGTGATCTCCGGATTCCTGAAAAAGGAAATTAAAAACATAATAACATGCATGGGCCATGCCAGAAGCTGAGGGAGAAGGTGTGGTAGACGAGAGTGGGACATTTGCATGACGTAGCTATGTCGTGAGCTTGGTGTCTGTTGGCCGTTGTAGGCAGTGGTGTATCTGGTGTCATCTGTGGGCTTTTTTCTGCGTGTTGGGGGATACTGGAGCGGTGTCTGTACACACGGGTGTGGAGTACAGTGGTGAGGACTGTGGTATGTGAGGGATGCGGATGGATGCGTGTATGACGAGGAGTGTGAGTTTGGGAATATCGGTGGTGCATTCCTTGTGGAATGGGGCGATGGTGCAGGAGGAGAGTACTGTGGATCACGTGCTTGGGGTTCATGTGTGCACTGAGAAGGGCTGTGCCTGGAGGGCGCATGTGTGTGTGAGCTGTGTGGACCTGAGCTGGATGGTGCTGCTCTCAGGCTGCAGGACTCTGATGCAGAACTCTGTCCTTCTCTGGAAGCAAAGGCAAAGAGAAACCCTACATTTTCCTCTGAAGATGCTTAATCTGGTCCCTCTTCCCTCCACCTCAAGTCCAGACCTTTCCGGCCCCTGCTCCTTGACTTCCCCACCATGGTAGTACCAGGATTCACACCCGCCCCCCACCACTGACTCAGCTGGGATCCACGCCCTCATAACAGCTCAGCCATCCTGCCCAGGCTCCTCCACAGAGCCCTCATCACCTCTGATGACCCTGGGATTCCTCTCAGCCTCCCTGGGATCTGTGTGCCTCCTGCCTCACAGCCAAGCACCCCCTCACCTGAGGAGCCCCGCGCCCTTACCGGCATAGATGAGCTTGCACGGAGAAGAAGCACAGGAGAAGTGTTTAGGTGGAGAGGAGACCTCCCCTGCCCCTTGGCTGCAGCCTTGGGCCACCACAGTGGATCCAAGCCGAGGGGGATCCTCTTGTGACTTCGAGAGTCCTGAGGGAGGAATGAAAGGCTCAGGGTGGGTTCATCAGTCCTCTGTCCACAAATATTTACTGAGTGTGTGACACGTGTCAGGTGCAGTGAATACACACAGTTGAGAGTGTGGTTCCCAGTGGATCCTCCAGGATTTAATTCCAATCAATACTTATTCTCTCACTGTCTAGTTGGTAATGTAGGCCTCGGTGGTGACTGTGAGTGTGTGGGAAGAGTGAGTGATGTGTATCAGTTAAGTCTGTGGTAAGTGTGGGGTTGGCATGGGGAGCACAGTGCAGACGTGTCTATCTGTGTCTGTGGCCTTTGTGTGCATGGTTTCTGTTCACAAGTCAGGAATTCTGGGACATGTAACTTTTCCTCATTACATGGTGTGGCTTGTATTTATGGTGCGTGTTCATTCATTCATTCACCAAGATTCATTAAGCAGCTACTCCTGTGTATCCGGCACTCTTCCATTGTTGTAGTCTTTGGTAACGCTGCACATTCTAGTAGGGGAAGACACACACTAAACAAAACTACAATAAATATATAATACATCAGCTGGTGGTAAGTATATAAGGGTTGCCAGACTTAGCGAACAAGAATACAAGGCACCCAGTTAAATTTCAGTTTCAGATAAACCCAGAATAATATTTTAGTGTAAGTATTCCGATGCAGTATTTGGCCTGACTTAGTTTTAGTGTACGTATGGCCCATACAATATGTGGGACATACGGATACTGAAAAATTACTTGTTGTTTATCTGGAATTCAAATTGAACTGGATAGCCCATATTTTCTCTGGCAATCCTGACATGGGTTACTGAGACTGTGGTTTATTGTGGTTTGTACAAAGCGGGTCTGGCATTACTCAAGAATGTGTTATAAGTGTGGTGTGTATGACACGTGACTGGTTCTTATAGAGGTATTTAGAGATGGCTGAAGTTAGCTGTGTTGTGCAAGAGTTGAGGAGATACATGTATATTTAGTGTGTGTGTGTGTGTGTGTGTGTGCTATATATATAGTGTGTGTGTCTATATACATATCTCATCTCCAGCGTTTGAGTTGGAGGAGAGGATTGTGATACAGGTGGGTTGTATGAGAACGTAGTATAGGAGGGATGCGTGTATATACCTCCATGTGCTGTGTGTGGTTTACTAAGGAAGTTATATGTGGGGTGTGTGATATTTTTGCTGTATCAGAGTGTACATGGGTGTATGAGTTACTGTCTCATAAAACACCCCTAACAAGAATTCTGTATACACTCTTACGTACACCGAGTGTCAGCCAGGTCCAGGCAGGGTGACAAGAACTTTACCACGCAGACTTTATATCTGGTAAGCACTCTAACCCCATTCATCTCGCTCTTCTCTGCACTACCACACACACACACACACACACACACACACACACACTCACACACCCACACACACACAGGAACATAGAGCAAAATATTCTGAATGGTCAGGGGCAGTCATTGCCTTCCCCAGCCTGTCCCAGCCACTGCCTGGAAATCTGCCTGCTGTCTACAGCTCCATTCCCACGGCCCATCCTACAATCTCCAGGGCCCTGGGCCTGGTAGGAGCTACTGGGCTCTAATCTGGGGCAGAGGCCTCTAGCTGGAGCTCTGGGGTGACCACCCCTCTCCCAGGGCAGGCTACTCGCCTACATTTAATGCACGCAGGCACCACGTGGCCCGTGGCTCTCAGAGCTCCCCGCAGGACCCTGAGGACATTTCTCACCCCCGATCACGCGGTCTCAGTCTCTGGAAAACCCTTCCCTTCCCTTGATCTCCTTTGGGAAATTCTTCCTGTTGAAGGAATAAATCCTCCTTGCTTTCAATATGACACCATCCCTAGACAAACAATCTTCTTTCAAAGTACATTCCACTTGTCAAGATATTTTTCAACAGGGCCTTCAACTCATGGGGCTTCTCTTTCCACTTTGGTAAAAGAGGCCAAGCAACTCATGGGTCTCTCTCAGCATCCTTGCATCCTTCACATCCCCCACCTCATGACCCCAGGGAAAGATCCAAGAGAATAAGAGAGAAATCGGGGACTGAGAAAAGCTGCACCTCTAGGTCTGTGCAAGCAGGATGCAGCCTGCTGTGAGTCCGACAAAGCTCCAGGCCCGGCTGCCCCAGGAGAGAGTCCTCAGACCAGCGGAGCTGACCTCCCATCTCCCAGGGGGCATCTGGCCTTTCTGTGCCGTCTCACACCACAGGGACCCTCCGGATAGATATGGCAGCATCAGTGAGACAAGGTCTCTCGCTCCCTGCTTCACAGGTGACAAGTTCTCAGTCCCCCGCTTCCTAGAGAAGCTTCAGTTTGGCAGAAACCCATGTGCCCCAGACAAGTTGCCCACCACATACCTCCTCCGTTCTCGGCAGTTTCCTGGGACTCTTCATTTTCCAGATGTTTCCTCTTTTGTCGCCGTTCCATCGTACCAACTAGAAGTCTCCCTTAGAAGATGCCTCAAGAGATGTCCAACTCCTCTTCCCTACAGGTTGGCCCTTCTTGGCTCTTGGGCAATCCGTTGAAATGATTCTATACAAATAAAAATGGTCAAGTCTCCTAAATGGCTGAAAAACTTGTACCACTTAGTGAACCAGCAGTACTGCCTAGTGCTCACCAGGGCTGTTATGTTTGCAAGGTTGCCAGGCACACAGTGGAATTCTGTGACCTCAGTGATGACATCAGAGCATTCGGTGGACCTAGGTTGAGCACAGTGTCTGCAGTAGCACAGGCCCCATTTTCAAGAACAATTCCTTTTTCCCAGCCGAAGCTTTCCCGTGAAAGGGAAAGGTTCATACCATATCTATTATAAATTGTATCATACCATGTCTATTATAAAATTCACATTTTGATTGGAGATCTTTTAAAGTCTTTTCTAGAGAGATTTAATATGAATATTTTAAATGGTCTCCAGTTTCCCTGTGGATTATTGACATTTTAAACTCTGCACTTCAATTTTCCCTCAATACGTGTAATTTTGTCACGGCTCTTTCTGTACTTAAAGATGAGGAACTATATAATTGATTTCTTCATTTTTTCCCCATCTCTTTCCAAGGTACTGCATTTGATTGTGTCTTGCGACTGAGTGAAAAATGCTAGTCCTTGAGTCAGGACTTTGGGCCCTTTAGCAAGTAACTCAACCTATCTGGGCTTCAGCTTCTGTATGTGCGATCAAGAGGCTTGGACTAGCTGACTTTTCAAATGCTGTGTTTCTTTGATTCACTCTCACTTACTGATCTGCTCCTTAAGAAGAGGGTCTGTTCTCATAAAGTAACAACAGTCTTTTCCTAACCTTGGGTTGGGCGGAGTTTATCTGTTCGTACTCAGTTTGTTAGTTATATTGCCTTCTACGTATGCTTAGCTCTAAATAATTTATATGGCTCTTGTGACAATTTTTAGATCTTCTTTTTTTCTTATTTTTCTTTTACAGATTCTAATTTGTTATCGCCAGTGTAGAGGAGCCTGATTGACTTTTAAAATTTATTGATCTTGTATGTGTGTGCCTTGTTGAACCGTCTTATTAGTTCCTGCTAGTTTATCTGTGGGTTCTTTTGGGTCTCCTAGATAAATGAGCATATTAAATGTAAATAATGTGTTCTTTGGATAAAGTTTATTTTCTTGCATCTCTCTATATAGAAGCAATATGTTGAATTGATTTAAATATTTAAATACTTACATACCTGTTATCACAATCTAACATTCTTTATCTTATTTTCTTGCAATCAATATTATGTTTTCAAGATTTATCCACGTGAATCCATATAGATCTAGGTCTTTGATTTTTGACTGTTTGATATTATTTGATCACATGCATATAGCATCATTTATTTTCCATTCAAGCATTATTGGACAATTGGATTGTTTCCCTCCCTTCTCTAGAACAAACAACATTTCCTAGAATATCCCTGAAGATGTCTGATAGTCGAGAAGGGTCAGGCTGCCCGAAGGATTGCTACTTGCTTTTAGCCACCTTCCAACAGGCCGTCTCCAGCCAGCAATTTGAAGCACAGCTGAAATGAGAACTGCCCCAAATGTGAAGATCTTAGGAGCTTCCTAGAAGGTGGGAGGTTAATGATAGGCATCCTGCTGGGATCCCAGGGGAGTCTGAGCTGGCCTGAAGCTCATCTTCCTCCTCCACCTCTCAAGAGAAATGTGGAGGAAAGAAGACTTCAAAAACTGTGAGCAGGCAGAGGGAGAGATATTGGGGGCCGAAGCTGTAACTGAGGTCTTGGAGTGGGCTGTGAGCACGCAGAGCCTCTAGAGAGCCAGGCTCAGCCTTCTGAGAACTTCTCCCCTAAGGCTGCTCATAATTCACGTGATACCAGCCATATAGAGCCGACTTGGCCCACACTGTCACAGAAAGCCTTATCAGAATCTCTTCTTCTTCATACACTCTTGTGTCTGTTACTTGGTTATTGCCTTTGGTACTCCACTGATGTGAACCACAGTCGCCAGGGGATGGAGGACACTAGTGACCCATCTTGCTCTGTGGCCTCCGTCCACAGCTTGAGGGTAAGGGAAGAGGCCAAATGAAGGTCAAGAAGGAAAGATGGAGTTTGAAGAGAAGACCTGAGTTAAGGGTGTCTTCTCAAGTCTTGATGACTGAAATGTAGCTCCAGTACCTGAAGTCCTGCTTGTTCTCAAGGCTGACCACGGGGCTGGGTGCACTCAGTGAAGGAACCGTATACACTTAGTATTTCCTTGCTTGCTCACACTTGCCCTCCTCTGATACACCCTCTGCAAGACTGATCTTCCCCTGAAACAACTTTCTACCTGCCACTGTCATCTCATGAACATTTGCTTCCCCTTCCTAGTGTCCCCCTAGAATGCCATTGCAGCCAATTCATAATTTGATAATCATGCTGCTTAGCATATTCTCAGCAACTTCTGATAAATTTTATTCACTTTATTCCATAGTCTTCACCCATCAATAATCTTCCTTAACTTCCTAGCTGCAGGTTAACCCATTCGGATTCATTTCTTTTTCTTTCTCTTCTTTGGCAAATCCTTTCTATCTTTTAAGGTCTTTTTCTTGTCTCTCTACCATCCTGCCTTCCTGAACTTCTTTTTTTTCCATTTAAGTAACCTTTCAATCTCCTTCCCCAGTTTCCTCATAAACATTGAGAGTTTATTCCTCACACGTTAGACAGTGGTTTATGAATGGCCAGGCATAACGGACTCAGAATGAGTTGGCACCCCCGAGGTACCTGTCTTGCTGGGGAGCCACAGGTGAAGGGCTGTCTGCTGGACACATGTTTGCATGGAGTCAGGCTGAGTGGCCTCAGGGTGTTTGCCCTGCACTTGTGTGTGTTTCTCCCTAGTTGGTTTCCTTGTCCAGCCTCCTGTGACCTCCCTCCATCCAGCCCAGGGAATCCTTCTCATCACAGGGGTAGGATGTTTGTCTCATTTTCCATCACATCCTTTCCCCAAAGGTTGGTTGTGAGTTGTTCCCATTCCAAAGACCTTTCCTCTTTGAAGAGAAAAGAGAACATCTTTTCTCTCCTTTCCTCTCACTTCACTTCTGCTCTATTATCTCCTCCGTCCAGAATGGCCCACTGACTCACATGGGTGAAGATCCGAAGATGGCAAGAACTGCCAGCAATTCTGAGATAATAATACGGATGGATCAGGAAAACTTGAAAACCTTTATCCCGCCACATTAAAAAAAATTGCACTTCCAGTGTATTCAGAGTCTCAGTGTAGAAACACAAATGATAGAGAAATTGAATGACACTCAAGTTTTTCTTTCCTCCTTTCCTGATTTATTCTAATCCTCCATGCTAACATGATGAACTATTTGTTAGGTAAAGTTTCAGACATTTTCTACCCATGCACCCTTTTCTTCTTTTCACATAAGAGTGTGAACTAGGTCACTTTCAACATGCTGTGATTCTGTGATTCACTGTCTCCCACCGAGTCATCCACTGATAAAGTCATCTGTTTCACGGAGAACTATTTCCAATAGCTAATAGCCAATGTCTGTGGAGTGCTTACTCTGTGTCGGTTTCTTGTAACTACTTTACAGATCATTTGTACAACGTACCCATGGACCAGGTACAATTATGACCCCCAAGTGACAGATAAGTGCAGATAAGTACAAATACATACAGAGGCCAAGTGACTTGCCCAAGACACTGGAGCAAATCAAAATCCATGCCTCTGTAATCATTTTGCTCTATTGCCTCTGTCTGGGAGGCTTGATGATTTGGCAACTAAAACCTTAAATAGCATGTTCCATTTTTATACCTGTGACACAAGCGTGGGGCTGTGATATGGGGTAACTAACCTGACTACTTTTGAAAACCCTTATGCACCTGGATGAAAGTAAGCCAGGGACTGCAAGCTATAGATTTAAGGTTTCCTACCAACTTTTAAAAATAGCTTCTTGAATGCAATTTACGTAGTGTCAAGTCTAGGATGTAGTCCAAATAGTAACAGAAAAATGGAGATATGTAGAAAAATACTTAAAGTTGACAAGTATTGGGAGTGTAGTATTTTGGGGGCCAGTGTGTAGACCACAGGAAAACTTGCTGTTTCCATCCCAAAGGGAAGAGCCCTACGTTGCAACTGCCAAGGTCCCTGGGGCAGCAAGTGTGCTCACTGCTTAGTAAAGAAGCATCCTCAGTTTGATAGAATCATATGGGAGCCTTACATTTGGTTAGCAGTTCTACATTCTTGATGTAATAATATTTTCAGGGTGTGGGAGGGTATCAAGCTCTGAAAATACCCTTGGAGAGATTTGCTTATTAAGTTTGGCTTTTTCAATCTCCCTACTACTTCTTGACTAAACACCAGGCGGTTTCCTTCACTTTTCAGAACCATGTTGTTTTTTCCCTTGTCTAATGAACTTTGAAATACTTTTGGATGAGCTATTAAGTTTGGGAGAAAATAAACATCTCTTTAAAATAAGGAAGATAATAACAATGACAAGTAGACAAAGCTCTAAAACAGAGAATATCCTCCATTCTAGCCAATGACTGGGAGTGGAAGGTGCGTGCTCGCTGTCCAGGACGTAGAAATAAAAGCTGAGGAGGCGCTGAGGCGTCTCCTGGATCTCTATGAGCCTCCATCATTTCTGAAGGGTAGGGTTGACAGATAAAATAGAGGCTGTTTAGTTAAATATGAATGTCAGAAAAACAACAAGTATATTTTTAAGATAAGTATGCCCCAAATAGTTCATAGGATCTACTTATACTAAAAATAATGACTTATTATTCATGTGAAGTTCAAGTTTAACTGGGTATCCTGTACTTTTATTTACTAAATCTGACAGCCCTACTGATGATCCACAATGGAGGCAGTTGAGGAGCGGTACATGCTGGCTCTCGGACAGTCAGAAATGGCTTCAGCAGATCCAGGTAGAGTATGAAATTCTTTTTGGATGTAGCTCAGAAGCCATGGCCAGCCCTTGACTGCAAGTACTGCCTCGGGTTTCCCTGAGGTGGGGTAAACCGTCCTCTGAATGGCCTTTTGGTAAGTCTGGAAGACCATATCCAAGGGGAGCCCCAAAGTCAGTTTCATCCTCACAACCATGTTTCCAATTCCTGGAATTGGCTGCATGTGACTCACAAGAGCTGAGGAGGTTTGTGGAAATTGGGAGTGTCATAGCTTGAACCCTTTGTAGTTAAAGTTTTGCTGTTGTGAGAGTTTTAACAGGAGCAATGTGAAAGACTCCAGGTCCCCAGGTAGATAGAAATAATCCTGTTCTACCTGTGTGTATGTGACAAGTCTCTAATAGTTCAGAGAGCAAGTATCTGGTCTTAGAAAGACTGATCCAAGCTTGGATGTTTCTGGTGACAAGGCAAGGTCCTGAGTTTCAAGTTCACCTTTTATGGTTGAGGAGACAATAAGGTGGTCAGAAGGGAAATCATGGAGGAGACCTTGGCTTCATCCATTGTGCAGGCTTGTATATGTGGTTCTATGTAGATTGTGTTTCAAAGGTGGAGCTTGTTTACAACTATGAACATTCTCCGATGTGCTTTTTGGACCTTCATTCCCAGAGCGAGAGCAGTGCCGAGGCTCTAGAAATGCCATGGATATTCTGAGCTGTCAGTGGCATTTCCCAGGTACTGTTGCCTTGTGCCGCTCCTTGAAATGTCCAAAGGGATTATCATCTGTCTTGTGGCGGGTCCTAGCATTGTGAAAGGAAGCTGCTGCACCTGGCTCAGAGGATTTCGGATGTGGTGGGAGGAGTAGTAGTACTACGACTATAAATTGTATCACAGCATATCTATTCCATCTTGAGAGTGGGGTTGGGGGGTTATGAAGGGGGGCTTTTATTGTACTTTTATACATTGTACCCTTGAAACTAATTCAATTTTTTAAAATTAATTAATTTATTTTGGGCTGCATTGGGTCTTTGTTGTTGCTAGCGGGCATTCTCTAGTTGCAGTGAGCCGGGGCTCCTCTTGGCTGTGGTGCACGGGCTTCTCATTGCAGTGGCTTGTCTTGTTGCGGAGCATGGGCTCTAGGCACGCAGGCTTCCGTAGTCGTGGCACGTGGGCTCGGTTGATGTGGCACACGGGCTCTAGAGCGCAGGCTCAGTAGTTGTGGCGCGCGGGCTTAGTTACTCCGTGGCACGTGGGATCTTCCCAGACCAGGGCTCGAACCCATGTCCCCTGCATTCGCAGGCATATTCTTAACTACTGCTCCACCAGGGAAGCCCAATAATTCAGTTTTTTATAAAGAGAAGATTCCTAATATTATTCCAAAATTTTAAAAATATATAGTTGGATAACACTATGAAAAATTAACTGATATATTCTTTTATTATTTCTCTTTGCTCCCTGGATCTTTTTCCCCATCTAGTCAGCTAGGCACTCTGAGTTCACTGCATTAGGAAGGTAAAGACTCAGCAGAAATGAGGGAGAAAAAAAGAAAATTCTCAGCTTTGGAATGTTCACAACGGAGGCCACAGTAAAACAGGTGAGAATTCTGTGAACAAAAAATAAATGTCGTCTCAAATGCAAAAAA
Source organism: Mesoplodon mirus (assembly GCF_964341445.2). Lineage (NCBI taxonomy): Eukaryota > Metazoa > Chordata > Mammalia > Artiodactyla > Ziphiidae > Mesoplodon > Mesoplodon mirus. The sequence goes on along the minus strand of NC_138986.1, from coordinate 108,469,528 downwards.
GTATTCTCTGCACTGGGAGGCAGGAGAGGGAGGGAGGGAAGGACTGAAGGAGAGAGATCAGTGTGGCCAGGGACATGGAGACTGTGCTTGAGGACGATATGCCCAGGAAGAGAATCAGAATCTGGAGAAGATTCAGCCTGCACGTGATCATTGCCTCCAGCCAGCACCCTCATCTCAGACGTTGGGAAATTCAGAGAGAGAGTGGGAGTACGTCAGGAGGGCCACGCGCAGAGTCTGTGTGGCAGGGGTTGTGGCCGTTCCCTATTTGTGAGGAGTCCCCAGCAATTTGCAGGCCTCTTCTGGAAAATGCTGGCGGACGTCTCTAGTGCTTATGTGAAAGCTTGTTCACAAACCTTGAAAGATACAGATGTAGCTGACAGATAGATGCATAGATAGAAAAATGTCATTAAATCAAAGCTCCAGGAAAGGTTTGGAAAATGCCCTTTATTGCATAGGACGCTTCTATTGTCATATGATGTTAGACTGAGTGCCGGTCCCTTCATCCTCCTTCAGACCACGGCATTCTGTCTGCTACTCTCCCGAGGGTCCTTTCTTCTCCCTGGAAGGGATAAAGCAAATGAGGTAGAACAGGAAGAGACAAGAAGCACTCCAAGCTCTGCTGGTCAGGGTTACCCTCCAGCATTGCCTTAATGCTCAGAGCCACACACACCACAGTGAGCTTGGCTCCAGATCAACTACCACGCCACGAAGGTTCTGGAACATTTCCATATCTCGGGGGACCTCATTTCCACGTGACTCTCTTTCCTATTCCCCTTTGTCACAGAAGGCTAGGTCCAGTGGTCAGGGTGAGATCTCGGCTCAGGCCCAAGGCTCTCAGACCTCAAAGTTCTGGTCCTGCAAGGGCCCCTGTCCTCTCTTGAGACCACTCCTGGCTCTCTCTGCTGAGAAGGAGCTGCTGGCAGTACGTCCTCTAAGAGTTGAGGTCCATCGTGCAGACCCTGAGAAAACTCCTAGGAAAAGGCTCCACCTTCTTGTTTACGTCAACAGAGGTCAATGCCTTTGTTAGTGCTGGGTGTGTCCCATTTGATGCAACTGCAGAGCCATTAGGTCAACCAGCACATGTGTGCGGCCCCTTCCCTTAGACTCCTCTGGGCCCTCGTGACATAGGCTCAGAAGACTGCCAGCCTCAAGCCTTACCTCTTCCAAGGGACGGCCACACCGTCTTCCAGGATCTTCTGTCCCATGAATCTCAGTTGCTGTTTGGAACTCAAAGGAGAGAAAAGACCCTGCCTGCGGGGTCTCTTTGGGCTGGGGCCTTCCCCCGTGGGCTGCTCTCCCTCATTCTCCTTTTCTTCTTGCTTCTCTTCATCCTCCTCCTCCTCCTCCTCCTCGTCCTCCTCCTCAGGGGTGTTCTCGGATTCCACATTGCCCATCCACTGGGCCATGTTGAGATGAAAGACACGGCAGCTGAAGCCTTCCAGGACGCCGAACTTCACGTGCTGCTGGAGGATGTCCAAGGTGGGGAGGACCCGGCAGCAGGCCATGCACCTGAAGCCGGTCTCCATGGTCAGCATCCAGTCCGCTGTCTTGGCGCTGGGTCTCTCCTCGACGGCAGGTGGCCCTGATGGGCTGCCTGGCTCTGCTCTTTCCTCATACTCTTTCTCCTCCCCAGTGGGCTCACTGTCAGACAGGAGGCTTTCGGTGGACACATCAGAAGAGGGGTCAGTGGCTACTGCACACACATCCTCAGGAAGGGTCACTTCTTCTATCCTCAGCTGCTTTTCAGGCAACCCCAAGGGTTTCTTTGTCTTCCAGGAGACAGCGACACCCTTGTTCATTTGTACCTGCATGTAGTATATTTTCATGCCCCTTTCCTCTTTGTCTGGGTGCAGATAGTTCTTACAGGGTGAAGAGGGTGAGGAGGAGACACAGTGTGATGGGGAAGCGGTCTCTCCTTCTTCCTGATCCTGGGCTAGGGGTGGTCTAGGCTGGGCAGTGTCTCGATGAAATCTCCGGATTCCTGAAAAAGGAAATGAAAATCATAATAACATGCATGGGCCATGCCGGAAGCTGAGGGAGCAGGTGTGGTAGACGAGAGAGGGACATTGGCACGACATAGCTATGTCGTGAGCTTGGTGTCTGTTGGCCGTAGGACGGAGTGGTGTATCTGGTGTCATCTGTGGGCTTTTCATGTGCGTGGGGGGGATACTGGAGCGGTGTCTGTATACAGGGGTGTGGAGTATGGTGGTGAGGGCTGTAGTATGTGAGGGATGCGGCTGGATGCGTGTACGACGAGGAGTGTGAGTTTGGGAATATCGGTGGTGCATTCCTTGTGGAATGGGGCTGTGGTGCAGGAGAGTACTGTGGAGCACGTGCTTGGGGTTGATGTGCACTGAGAAGGGCTGTGCCTGGAGGGCGCGTGTATGTGTGAGCTGTGTGCACCTGAGCTGGATGGTCCTGCTCTCAGGCTGGAGGTGTATGATGCAGAACTCTGTCCTTCTCTGGAAGCAAAGGCAAAGACAAAGCCTACATTTTCCTCTGAAGATGCTTAATCTGGTCCCTCTTCCCTCCACCTCAAGCCCAGACCTTTCCGGCCCCTGCTCCTTGACTTCCCCACCATGGTAGTAGCAGTATTCACACACACACCCCCAGACTCAGCTGGCATCCACGCCCTCGGAACAGCTCAGCCATCCTGCCCAGGCTCCTCCACAGAGCCCTCATCACCTCTGATGACCCTGGATTTCCTCTCAGCCTCCCTGGGATCTGTGTGCCTCCTGCCTCACAGCCAAGCACCCCCTCACCTGAGGAGCCCCGCGCCCTTACCAGCGTAGCTGAGCTTGCGCAGAGTAGAAGTACAGAAGAAGTATTTAGAGGCAGAGGAGACCTCCCCTGCCCCTGGGCTGCAGCCTTGGGCCACCACAGTGGATCCAAGCCGAGGGGGATCCTCTTGTGACTTCGAGAGTCCTGAGGGAGGAATGAAAGGCTCAGGGTGGGTTCATCAGTCCTCTGTCCACAAATATTTACTGAGTGTGTGACACGTGTCAGGTGCAGTGAATACACACAGTTGAGAGTGTGGTTCCCAGTGGATCCTCCAGGATTTAATTCCAATCATTACTTATTCTCTCACTGTCTAGTTGGTAATGTAGGCCTCGGTGGTGACTGTGAGTGTGTGGGAAGAGTGAGTGATGTGTATCAGTTAAGTCTGTGGTAAGTGTGGGGTTGGCATGGGGAGCACAGTGCAGACGTGTCTATCTGTGTCTGTGGCCTTTGTGTGCATGGTTTCTGTTCACAAGTCAGGAATTCTGGGACATGTAACTTTTCCTCATTACATGGTGTGGCTTGTATTTATGGTGCGTGTTCATTCATTCATTCACCAAGATTCAGTAAGCAGCTACTCCTGTGTATCCGGCACTCTTCCATTGTTGTAGTCTTTGGTAACGCTGCACATTCTAGTAGGGGAAGACACACACTAAACAAAACTACAATAAATATATAATACATCAGCTGGTGGTAAGTATATAAGGGTTGCCAGACTTAGCGAACAAGAATACAAGGCACCCAGTTAAATTTCAGTTTCAGATAAACCCAGAATAATTTTTTAGTGTAAGTATTCCCATGCAGTATTTGGCCTGACTTAGTTTTAGTGTAAGTAGGGCCCATACAATATGTGGGACATACGGATACTGAAAACTTACTTGTTGTTTATCTGGAATTCAAATTGAACTGGATAGCCCATATTTTCTCTGGCAATCCTGACATGGGTTACTGAGACTGTGGTTTCCTGTGGTTTGTACAAAGCGGGTCTGGCATTACTCAAGAATGTGTTATAAGTGTGGTGTGTATGACACGTGACTGGTTCTTACAGAGGTATTTAGAGATGGCTGAAGTTAGCTGTGTTTGTGCAAGAGTTGAGGAGATACATGTATATATAGTGTGTGTGTGTGTGTGTCCTATATATATAGTGTGTGTGTCTATATACATATCTCATCTCCAGCGTTTGGTGTTGGAGGAGAGGATTGTGATACAGGTGGGTTGTATGAGAACGTAGTATAGGAGGGATGCGTGTATATACCTCCATGTGCTGTGTGTGGTTTAGTAAGGAAGTTATATGTGGGGTGTGTGATATTTTTGCTGTATCAGAGTGTACATGGGTGTATGAGTTACTGTCTCATAAAACACCCCTAACAAGAATTCTGTATACACTCTTACGTACACCGAGTGTCAGCCAGGTCCAGGCAGGGTGACAAGAACTTTACCACGCAGACTTTATATCTGGTAAGCACTCTAACCCCATTCATCTCGCTCTTCTCTGCACTACCACACACACACACACACACACACACACACACACACACACACACTCACACACCCACACACACACAGGAACATAGAGCAAAATATTCTGAATGGTCAGGGGCAGTCATTGCCTTCCCCAGCCTGTCCCAGCCACTGCCTGGAAATCTGCCTGCTGTCTAGAGCTCCATTCCCAGGGCCCATCCTACAGTCTCCAGGGCCCTGGGCCTGGTAGGAGCTACTGGGCTCTAATCTGGGGCAGAGGCCTCTAGCTGGAGCTCTGGGGTGATCACCCCTCTCCCAGGGCAGACTACTCGCCTACATTTAATGCACGCAGGCACCACGTGGCCCGTGGCTCTCAGAGCTCCCGGCAGGACCATGAGGACATTTCTCACCCCCGCTCATGCGGTCTCAGTCTCTGGAAAACCCTTCCCTTCCCTTGATCTCCTTTGGGAAATTCTTCCTGTTGAAGGAATAAATCCTCCTTGCTTTCAATATGACACCATCCCTAGACAAACAATCTTCTTTCAAAGTGCATTCCACTTGTCAAGATATTTTTCAGCAGGGCCTTCAACTCATGGGGCTTCTCTTTCCACTTTGGTAAAAGAGGCCAAGCAACTCATGGGTCTCTCTCAGCATCCTTGCATCCTTCACATCCCTCACCTCATGACCCCAGGGAAAGATCCAAGAGAATAAGAGAGAAATCGGGGACTGAGAAAAGCTGCACCTCTAGGTCTGTGCAAGCAGGATGCAGCCTGTTATGAGTCCGACAAAGCTCCAGGCCCGGCTGCCCCAGGAGAGAGTCCTCAGACCAGCGGAGCTGACCTCCCATCTCCCAGGGGGCATCTGGCCATTCTGTGCCATCTCACACCACAGGGACCCTCCAGATAGATACGGCAGCATCAGTGAGACAAGGTCTCTCGCTCCATGCTTCACAAGTGACACGTTCTCAGTCCCCCGCTTCCTAGAGAAGGTTCAGTTTGGCAGAAACCCATGTGCCCCAGACAAGTTGCCCCCCACATACCTCCTCCGTTCTCGGCAGTTTCCTGGGACTCTTCATTTTCCAGATGTTTCCTCTTTTGTCGCCGTTCCATCGTACCAACTAGAAGTCTCCCTTAGAAGATGCCTCAAGAGATGTCCAACTCCTCCTCTTCCCTACAGGTTGGCCCTTCTTGGCTCTTGGGCAATCCGTTGAAATGATTCTATACAAATAAAAATGGTCAAGTCTCCTAAATGGCTGAAAAACTTGTACCACTTAGTGAACCAGCAGTACTGCCTAGTGCTCACCAGGGCTGTTATGTTTGCAAGGTTGCCAGGCACACAGTGGAATTCTGTGACCTCAGTGATGACATCAGAGCATTCGGTGGACCTAGGTTGAGCACAGTGTCTGCAGTAGCACAGGCCCCATTTTCAAGAACAATTCCTTTTTCCCAGCCGAAGCTTTCCCGTGAAAGGGAAAGGTTCATACCATATCTATTATAAATTGTATCATACCATGTCTATTATAAAATTCACATTTTGATTGGAGATCTTTTAAAGTCTTTTCTAGAGAGATTTAATATGAATATTTTAAATGGTCTCCAGTTTCCCTGTGGATTATTGACATTTTAAACTCTGCACTTCAATTTTCCCTCAATACGTGTAATTTTGTCACGGCTCTTTCTGTACTTAAAGATGAGGAACTATATAATTGATTTCTTCATTTTTTCCCCATCTCTTTCCAAGGTACTGCATTTGATTGTGTCTTGCGACTGAGTGAAAAATGCTAGTCCTTGAGTCAGGACTTTGGGCCCTTTAGCAAGTAACTCAACCAATCTGGGCTTCAGCTTCTGTATGTGCGATCAAGAGGCTTGGACTAGCTGACTTTTCAAATGCTGTGTTTCTTTGATTCACTCTCACTTACTGATCTGCTCCTTAAGAAGAGGGTCTGTTCTCATAAAGTAACAACAGTCTTTTCCTAACCTTGGGTTGGGCGGAGTTTATCTGTTCGTACTCAGTTTGTTAGTTATATTGCCTTCTACGTATGCTTAGCTCTAAATAATTTATATGGCTCTTGTGACAATTTTTAGATCTTCTTTTTTTCTTATTTTTCTTTTACAGATTCTAATTTGTTATCGCCAGTGTAGAGGAGCCTGATTGACTTTTAAAATTTATTGATCTTGTATGTGTGTGCCTTGTTGAACCGTCTTATTAGTTCCTGCTAGTTTATCTGTGGGTTCTTTTGGGTCTCCTAGATAAATGAGCATATTAAATGTAAATAATGTGTTCTTTGGATAAAGTTTATTTTCTTGCATCTCTCTATATAGAAGCAATATGTTGAATTGATTTAAATATTTAAATACTTACATACCTGTTATCACAATCTAACATTCTTTATCTTATTTTCTTGCAATCAATATTATGTTTTCAAGATTTATCCACATGAATCCATATAGATCTAGGTCTTTGATTTTTGACTGTTTGATATTATTTGATCACATGCATATAGCATCATTTATTTTCCATTCAAGCATTATTGGACAATTGGATTGTTTCCCTCCCTTCTCTAGAACAAACAACATTTCCTAGAATATCCCTGAAGTTGTCTGATAGTCGAGAAGGGTCAGGCTGCCCGAAGGATTGCTACTTGCTTTTAGCCACCTTCCAACAGGCCGTCTCCAGCCAGCAATTTGAAGCACAGCTGAAATGAGAACTGCCCCAAATGTGAAGATCTTAGGAGCTTCCTAGAAGGTGGGAGGTTAATGATAGGCATCCTGCTGGGATCCCAGGGGAGTCTGAGCTGGCCTGAAGCTCATCTTCCTCCTCCACCTCTCAAGAGAAATGTGGAGGAAAGAAGACTTCAAAAACTGTGAGCAGGCAGAGGGAGAGATATTGGGGGCCGAAGCTGTAACTGAGGTCTTGGAGTGGGCTGTGAGCACGCAGAGCCTCTAGAGAGCCAGGCTCAGCCTTCTGAGAACTTCTCCCCTAAGGCTGCTCATAATTCACGTGATACCAGCCATATAGAGCCGACTTGGCCCACACTGTCACAGAAAGCCTTATCAGAATCTCTTCTTCTTCATACACTCTTGTGTCTGTTACTTGGTTATTGCCTTTGGTACTCCACTGATGTGAACCACAGTCGCCAGGGGATGGAGGACACTAGTGACCCATCTTGCTCTGTGGCCTCCGTCCACAGCTTGAGGGTAAGGGAAGAGGCCAAATGAAGGTCAAGAAGGAAAGATGGAGTTTGAAGAGAAGACCTGAGTTAAGGGTGTCTTCTCAAGTCTTGATGACTGAAATGTAGCTCCAGTACCTGAAGTCCTGCTTGTTCTCAAGGCTGACCACGGGGCTGGGTGCACTCAGTGAAGGAACCGTATACACTTAGTATTTCCTTGCTTGCTCACACTTGCCCTCCTCTGATACACCCTCTGCAAGACTGATCTTCCCCTGAAACAACTTTCTACCTGCCACTGTCATCTCATGAACATTTGCTTCCCCTTCCTAGTGTCCCCCTAGAATGCCATTGCAGCCAATTCATAATTTGATAATCATGCTGCTTAGCATATTCTCAGCAACTTCTGATAAATTTTATTCACTTTATTCCATAGTCTTCACCCATCAATAATCTTCCTTAACTTCCTAGCTGCAGGTTAACCCATTCGGATTCATTTCTTTTTCTTTCTCTTCTTTGGCAAATCCTTTCTATCTTTTAAGGTCTTTTTCTTGTCTCTCTACCATCCTGCCTTCCTGAACTTCTTTTTTTTCCATTTAAGTAACCTTTCAATCTCCTTCCCCAGTTTCCTCATAAACATTGAGAGTTTATTCCTCACACGTTAGACAGTGGTTTATGAATGGCCAGGCATAACGGACTCAGAATGAGTTGGCACCCCCGAGGTACCTGTCTTGCTGGGGAGCCACAGGTGAAGGGCTGTCTGCTGGACACATGTTTGCATGGAGTCAGGCTGAGTGGCCTCAGGGTGTTTGCCCTGCACTTGTGTGTGTTTCTCCCTAGTTGGTTTCCTTGTCCAGCCTCCTGTGACCTCCCTCCATCCAGCCCAGGGAATCCTTCTCATCACAGGGGTAGGATGTTTGTCTCATTTTCCATCACATCCTTTCCCCAAAGGTTGGTTGTGAGTTGTTCCCATTCCAAAGACCTTTCCTCTTTGAAGAGAAAAGAGAACATCTTTTCTCTCCTTTCCTCTCACTTCACTTCTGCTCTATTATCTCCTCCGTCCAGAATGGCCCACTGACTCACATGGGTGAAGATCCGAAGATGGCAAGAACTGCCAGCAATTCTGAGATAATAATACGGATGGATCAGGAAAACTTGAAAACATTTATCCCGCCACATTAAAAAAAATTGCACTTCCAGTGTATTCAGAGTCTCAGTGTAGAAACACAAATGATAGAGAAATTGAATGACACTCAAGTTTTTCTTTCCTCCTTTCCTGATTTATTCTAATCCTCCATGCTAACATGATGAACTATTTGTTAGGTAAAGTTTCAGACATTTTCTACCCATGCACCCTTTTCTTCTTTTCACATAAGAGTGTGAACTAGGTCACTTTCAACATGCTGTGATTCTGTGATTCACTGTCTCCCACCGAGTCATCCACTGATAAAGTCATCTGTTTCACGGAGAACTATTTCCAATAGCTAATAGCCAATGTCTGTGGAGTGCTTACTCTGTGTCGGTTTCTTGTAACTACTTTACAGATCATTTGTACAACGTACCCATGGACCAGGTACAATTATGACCCCCAAGTGACAGATAAGTGCAGATAAGTACAAATACATACAGAGGCCAAGTGACTTGCCCAAGACACTGGAGCAAATCAAAATCCATGCCTCTGTAATCATTTTGCTCTATTGCCTCTCTCTGGGAGGCTTGATGATTTGGCAACTAAAACCTTAAATAGCATGTTCCATTTTTATACCTGTGACACAAGCGTGGGGCTGTGATATGGGGTAACTAACCTGACTACTTTTGAAAACCCTTATGCACCTGGATGAAAGTAAGCCAGGGACTGCAAGCTATAGATTTAAGGTTTCCTACCAACTTTTAAAAATAGCTTCTTGAATGCAATTTACGTAGTGTCAAGTCTAGGATGTAGTCCAAATAGTAACAGAAAAATGGAGATATGTAGAAAAATACTTAAAGTTGACAAGTATTGGGAGTGTAGTATTTTGGGGGCCAGTGTGTAGACCACAGGAAAACTTGCTGTTTCCATCCCAAAGGGAAGAGCCCTACGTTGCAACTGCCAAGGTCCCTGGGGCAGCAAGTGTGCTCACTGCTTAGTAAAGAAGCATCCTCAGTTTGATAGAATCATATGGGAGCCTTACATTTGGTTAGCAGTTCTACATTCTTGATGTAATAATATTTTCAGGGTGTGGGAGGGTATCAAGCTCTGAAAATACCCTTGGAGAGATTTGCTTATTAAGTTTGGCTTTTTCAATCTCCCTACTACTTCTTGACTAAACACCAGGCGGTTTCCTTCACTTTTCAGAACCATGTTGTTTTTTCCCTTGTCTAATGAACTTTGAAATACTTTTGGATGAGCTATTAAGTTTGGGAGAAAATAAACATCTCTTTAAAATAAGGAAGATAATAACAATGACAAGTAGACAAAGCTCTAAAACAGAGAATATCCTCCATTCTAGCCAATGACTGGGAGTGGAAGGTGCGTGCTCGCTGTCCAGGACGTAGAAATAAAAGCTGAGGAGGCGCTGAGGCGTCTCCTGGATCTCTATGAGCCTCCATCATTTCTGAAGGGTAGGGTTGACAGATAAAATAGAGGCTGTTTAGTTAAATATGAATGTCAGAAAAACAACAAGTATATTTTTAAGATAAGTATGCCCCAAATAGTTCATAGGATCTACTTATACTAAAAATAATGACTTATTATTCATGTGAAGTTCAAGTTTAACTGGGTATCCTGTACTTTTATTTACTAAATCTGACAGCCCTACTGATGATCCACAATGGAGGCAGTTGAGGAGCGGTACATGCTGGCTCTCGGACAGTCAGAAATGGCTTCAGCAGATCCAGGTAGAGTATGAAATTCTTTTTGGATGTAGCTCAGAAGCCATGGCCAGCCCTTGACTGCAAGTACTGCCTCGGGTTTCCCTGAGGTGGGGTAAACCGTCCTCTGAATGGCCTTTTGGTAAGTCTGGAAGACCATATCCAAGGGGAGCCCCAAAGTCAGTTTCATCCTCACAACCATGTTTCCAATTCCTGGAATTGGCTGCATGTGACTCACAAGAGCTGAGGAGGTTTGTGGAAATTGGGAGTGTCATAGCTTGAACCCTTTGTAGGTAAAGTTTTGCTGTTGTGAGAGTTTTAACAGGAGCAATGTGAAAGACTCCAGGTCCCCAGGTAGATAGAAATAATCCTGTTCTACCTGTGTGTATGTGACAAGTCTCTAATAGTTCAGAGAGCAAGTATCTGGTCTTAGAAAGACTGATCCAAGCTTGGATGTTTCTGGTGACAAGGCAAGGTCCTGAGTTTCAAGTTCACCTTTTATGGTTGAGGAGACAATAAGGTGGTCAGAAGGGAAATCATGGAGGAGACCTTGGCTTCATCCATTGTGCAGGCTTGTATATGTGGTTCTATGTAGATTGTGTTGCAAAGGTGGAGCTTGTTTACAACTATGAACATTCTCCGATGTGCTTTTTGGACCTTCATTCCCAGAGCGAGAGCAGTGCCGAGGCTCTAGAAATGCCATGGATATTCTGAGCTGTCAGTGGCATTTCCCAGGTACTGTTGCCTTGTGCCGCTCCTTGAAATGTCCAAAGGGATTATCATCTGTCTTGTGGCGGGTCCTAGCATTGTGAAAGGAAGCTGCTGCACCTGGCTCAGAGGATTTCGGATGTGGTGGGAGGAGTAGTAGTACTACGACTATAAATTGTATCACAGCATATCTATTCCATCTTGAGAGTGGGGTTGGGGGGTTATGAAGGGGGGCTTTTATTGTACTTTTATACATTGTACCCTTGAAACTAATTCAATTTTTTAAAATTAATTAATTTATTTTGGGCTGCATTGGGTCTTTGTTGTTGCTAGCGGGCATTCTCTAGTTGCAGTGAGCCGGGGCTCCTCTTGGCTGTGGTGCACGGGCTTCTCATTGCAGTGGCTTGTCTTGTTGCGGAGCATGGGCTCTAGGCACGCAGGCTTCCGTAGTCGTGGCACGTGGGCTCGGTTGATGTGGCACACGGGCTCTAGAGCGCAGGCTCAGTAGTTGTGGCGCGCGGGCTTAGTTACTCCGTGGCACGTGGGATCTTCCCAGACCAGGGCTCGAACCCATGTCCCCTGCATTCGCAGGCATATTCTTAACTACTGCTCCACCAGGGAAGCCCAATAATTCAGTTTTTTATAAAGAGAAGATTCCTAATATTATTCCAAAATTTTAAAAATATATAGTTGGATAACACTATGAAAAATTAACTGATATATTCTTTTATTATTTCTCTTTGCTCCCTGGATCTTTTTCCCCATCTAGTCAGCTAGGCACTCTGAGTTCACTGCATTAGGAAGGTAAAGACTCAGCAGAAATGAGGGAGAAAAAAAGAAAATTCTCAGCTTTGGAATGTTCACAACGGAGGCCACAGTAAAACAGGTGAGAATTCTGTGAACAAAAAATAAATGTCGTCTCAAATGCAAAAAAGTATTCTCTGCACTGGGAGGCAGGAGAGGGAGGGAGGGAAGGACTGAAGGAGAGAGATCAGTGTGGCCAGGGACATGGAGACTGTGCTTGAGGACGATATGCCCAGGAAGAGAATCAGAATCTGGAGAAGATTCAGCCTGCACGTGATCATTGCCTCCAGCCAGCACCCTCATCTCAGACGTTGGGAAATTCAGAGAGAGAGTGGGAGTACGTCAGGAGGGCCACGCGCAGAGTCTGTGTGGCAGGGGTTGTGGCCGTTCCCTATTTGTGAGGAGTCCCCAGCAATTTGCAGGCCTCTTCTGGAAAATGCTGGCGGACGTCTCTAGTGCTTATGTGAAAGCTTGTTCACAAACCTTGAAAGATACAGATGTAGCTGACAGATAGATGCATAGATAGAAAAATGTCATTAAATCAAAGCTACAGGAAAGGTTTGGAAAATGCCCTTTATTGCATAGGACGCTTCTATTGTCATATGATGTTAGACTGAGTGCCGGTCCCTTCATCCTCCTTCAGACCACGGCATTCTGTCTGCTACTCTCCCGAGGGTCCTTTCTTCTCCCTGGAAGGGATAAAGCAAATGAGGTAGAACAGGAAGAGACAAGAAGCACTCCAAGCTCTGCTGGTCAGGGTTACCCTCCAGCATTGCCTTAATGCTCAGAGCCACACACACCACAGTGAGCTTGGCTCCAGATCAACTACCACGCCACGAAGGTTCTGGAACATTTCCATATCTCGGGGGACCTCATTTCCACGTGACTCTCTTTCCTATTCCCCTTTGTCACAGAAGGCTAGGTCCAGTGGTCAGGGTGAGATCTCGGCTCAGGCCCAAGGCTCTCAGACCTCAAAGTTCTGGTCCTGCAAGGGCCCCTGTCCTCTCTTGAGACCACTCCTGGCTCTCTCTGCTGAGAAGGAGCTGCTGGCAGTACGTCCTCTAAGAGTTGAGGTCCATCGTGCAGACCCTGAGAAAACTCCTAGGAAAAGGCTCCACCTTCTTGTTTACGTCAACAGAGGTCAATGCCTTTGTTAGTGCTGGGTGTGTCCCATTTGATGCAACTGCAGAGCCATTAGGTCAACCAGCACATGTGTGCGGCCCCTTCCCTTAGACTCCTCTGGGCCCTCGTGACATAGGCTCAGAAGACTGCCAGCCTCAAGCCTTACCTCTTCCAAGGGACGGCCACACCGTCTTCCAGGATCTTCTGTCCCATGAATCTCAGTTGCTGTTTGGAACTCAAAGGAGAGAAAAGACCCTGCCTGCGGGGTCTCTTTGGGCTGGGGCCTTCCCCCGTGGGCTGCTCTCCCTCATTCTCCTTTTCTTCTTGCTTCTCTTCATCCTCCTCCTCCTCCTCCTCCTCGTCCTCCTCCTCAGGGGTGTTCTCGGATTCCACATTGCCCATCCACTGGGCCATGTTGAGATGAAAGACACGGCAGCTGAAGCCTTCCAGGACGCCGAACTTCACGTGCTGCTGGAGGATGTCCAAGGTGGGGAGGACCCGGCAGCAGGCCATGCACCTGAAGCCGGTCTCCATGGTCAGCATCCAGTCCGCTGTCTTGGCGCTGGGTCTCTCCTCGACGGCAGGTGGCCCTGATGGGCTGCCTGGCTCTGCTCTTTCCTCATACTCTTTCTCCTCCCCAGTGGGCTCACTGTCAGACAGGAGGCTTTCGGTGGACACATCAGAAGAGGGGTCAGTGGCTACTGCACACACATCCTCAGGAAGGGTCACTTCTTCTATCCTCAGCTGCTTTTCAGGCAACCCCAAGGGTTTCTTTGTCTTCCAGGAGACAGCGACACCCTTGTTCATTTGTACCTGCATGTAGTATATTTTCATGCCCCTTTCCTCTTTGTCTGGGTGCAGATAGTTCTTACAGGGTGAAGAGGGTGAGGAGGAGACACAGTGTGATGGGGAAGCGGTCTCTCCTTCTTCCTGATCCTGGGCTAGGGGTGGTCTAGGCTGGGCAGTGTCTCGATGAAATCTCCGGATTCCTGAAAAAGGAAATGAAAATCATAATAACATGCATGGGCCATGCCGGAAGCTGAGGGAGCAGGTGTGGTAGACGAGAGAGGGACATTGGCACGACATAGCTATGTCGTGAGCTTGGTGTCTGTTGGCCGTAGGACGGAGTGGTGTATCTGGTGTCATCTGTGGGCTTTTCATGTGCGTGGGGGGGATACTGGAGCGGTGTCTGTATACAGGGGTGTGGAGTATGGTGGTGAGGGCTGTAGTATGTGAGGGATGCGGCTGGATGCGTGTACGACGAGGAGTGTGAGTTTGGGAATATCGGTGGTGCATTCCTTGTGGAATGGGGCTGTGGTGCAGGAGAGTACTGTGGAGCACGTGCTTGGGGTTGATGTGCACTGAGAAGGGCTGTGCCTGGAGGGCGCGTGTATGTGTGAGCTGTGTGCACCTGAGCTGGATGGTCCTGCTCTCAGGCTGGAGGTGTATGATGCAGAACTCTGTCCTTCTCTGGAAGCAAAGGCAAAGACAAAGCCTACATTTTCCTCTGAAGATGCTTAATCTGGTCCCTCTTCCCTCCACCTCAAGCCCAGACCTTTCCGGCCCCTGCTCCTTGACTTCCCCACCATGGTAGTAGCAGTATTCACACACACACCCCCAGACTCAGCTGGCATCCACGCCCTCGGAACAGCTCAGCCATCCTGCCCAGGCTCCTCCACAGAGCCCTCATCACCTCTGATGACCCTGGATTTCCTCTCAGCCTCCCTGGGATCTGTGTGCCTCCTGCCTCACAGCCAAGCACCCCCTCACCTGAGGAGCCCCGCGCCCTTACCAGCGTAGCTGAGCTTGCGCAGAGTAGAAGTACAGAAGAAGTATTTAGAGGCAGAGGAGACCTCCCCTGCCCCTGGGCTGCAGCCTTGGGCCACCACAGTGGATCCAAGCCGAGGGGGATCCTCTTGTGACTTCGAGAGTCCTGAGGGAGGAATGAAAGGCTCAGGGTGGGTTCATCAGTCCTCTGTCCACAAATATTTACTGAGTGTGTGACACGTGTCAGGTGCAGTGAATACACACAGTTGAGAGTGTGGTTCCCAGTGGATCCTCCAGGATTTAATTCCAATCATTACTTATTCTCTCACTGTCTAGTTGGTAATGTAGGCCTCGGTGGTGACTGTGAGTGTGTGGGAAGAGTGAGTGATGTGTATCAGTTAAGTCTGTGGTAAGTGTGGGGTTGGCATGGGGAGCACAGTGCAGACGTGTCTATCTGTGTCTGTGGCCTTTGTGTGCATGGTTTCTGTTCACAAGTCAGGAATTCTGGGACATGTAACTTTTCCTCATTACATGGTGTGGCTTGTATTTATGGTGCGTGTTCATTCATTCATTCACCAAGATTCAGTAAGCAGCTACTCCTGTGTATCCGGCACTCTTCCATTGTTGTAGTCTTTGGTAACGCTGCACATTCTAGTAGGGGAAGACACACACTAAACAAAACTACAATAAATATATAATACATCAGCTGGTGGTAAGTATATAAGGGTTGCCAGACTTAGCGAACAAGAATACAAGGCACCCAGTTAAATTTCAGTTTCAGATAAACCCAGAATAATTTTTTAGTGTAAGTATTCCCATGCAGTATTTGGCCTGACTTAGTTTTAGTGTAAGTAGGGCCCATACAATATGTGGGACATACGGATACTGAAAACTTACTTGTTGTTTATCTGGAATTCAAATTGAACTGGATAGCCCATATTTTCTCTGGCAATCCTGACATGGGTTACTGAGACTGTGGTTTCCTGTGGTTTGTACAAAGCGGGTCTGGCATTACTCAAGAATGTGTTATAAGTGTGGTGTGTATGACACGTGACTGGTTCTTACAGAGGTATTTAGAGATGGCTGAAGTTAGCTGTGTTTGTGCAAGAGTTGAGGAGATACATGTATATATAGTGTGTGTGTGTGTGTGTCCTATATATATAGTGTGTGTGTCTATATACATATCTCATCTCCAGCGTTTGGTGTTGGAGGAGAGGATTGTGATACAGGTGGGTTGTATGAGAACGTAGTATAGGAGGGATGCGTGTATATACCTCCATGTGCTGTGTGTGGTTTAGTAAGGAAGTTATATGTGGGGTGTGTGATATTTTTGCTGTATCAGAGTGTACATGGGTGTATGAGTTACTGTCTCATAAAACACCCCTAACAAGAATTCTGTATACACTCTTACGTACACCGAGTGTCAGCCAGGTCCAGGCAGGGTGACAAGAACTTTACCACGCAGACTTTATATCTGGTAAGCACTCTAACCCCATTCATCTCGCTCTTCTCTGCACTACCACACACACACACACACACACACACACACACACACACACACTCACACACCCACACACACACAGGAACATAGAGCAAAATATTCTGAATGGTCAGGGGCAGTCATTGCCTTCCCCAGCCTGTCCCAGCCACTGCCTGGAAATCTGCCTGCTGTCTAGAGCTCCATTCCCAGGGCCCATCCTACAGTCTCCAGGGCCCTGGGCCTGGTAGGAGCTACTGGGCTCTAATCTGGGGCAGAGGCCTCTAGCTGGAGCTCTGGGGTGATCACCCCTCTCCCAGGGCAGACTACTCGCCTACATTTAATGAACGCAGGCACCACGTGGCCCGTGGCTCTCAGAGCTACCCGCAGGACCATGAGGACATTTCTCACCCCCGCTCATGCGGTCTCAGTCTCTGGAAAACCCTTCCCTTCCCTTGATCTCCTTTGGGAAATTCTTCCTGTTGAAGGAATAAATCCTCCTTGCTTTCAATATGACACCATCCCTAGACAAACAATCTTCTTTCAAAGTGCATTCCACTTGTCAAGATATTTTTCAGCAGGGCCTTCAACTCATGGGGCTTCTCTTTCCACTTTGGTAAAAGAGGCCAAGCAACTCATGGGTCTCTCTCAGCATCCTTGCATCCTTCACATCCCTCACCTCATGACCCCAGGGAAAGATCCAAGAGAATAAGAGAGAAATCGGGGACTGAGAAAAGCTGCACCTCTAGGTCTGTGCAAGCAGGATGCAGCCTGTTATGAGTCCGACAAAGCTCCAGGCCCGGCTGCCCCAGGAGAGAGTCCTCAGACCAGCGGAGCTGACCTCCCATCTCCCAGGGGGCATCTGGCCATTCTGTGCCATCTCACACCACAGGGACCCTCCAGATAGATACGGCAGCATCAGTGAGACAAGGTCTCTCGCTCCATGCTTCACAAGTGACACGTTCTCAGTCCCCCGCTTCCTAGAGAAGGTTCAGTTTGGCAGAAACCCATGTGCCCCAGACAAGTTGCCCCCCACATACCTCCTCCGTTCTCGGCAGTTTCCTGGGACTCTTCATTTTCCAGATGTTTCCTCTTTTGTCGCCGTTCCATCGTACCAACTAGAAGTCTCCCTTAGAAGATGCCTCAAGAGATGTCCAACTCCTCCTCTTCCCTACAGGTTGGCCCTTCTTGGCTCTTGGGCAATCCGTTGAAATGATTCTATACAAATAAAAATGGTCAAGTCTCCTAAATGGCTGAAAAACTTGTACCACTTAGTGAACCAGCAGTACTGCCTAGTGCTCACCAGGGCTGTTATGTTTGCAAGGTTGCCAGGCACACAGTGGAATTCTGTGACCTCAGTGATGACATCAGAGCATTCGGTGGACCTAGGTTGAGCACAGTGTCTGCAGTAGCACAGGCCCCATTTTCAAGAACAATTCCTTTTTCCCAGCCGAAGCTTTCCCGTGAAAGGGAAAGGTTCATACCATATCTATTATAAATTGTATCATACCATGTCTATTATAAAATTCACATTTTGATTGGAGATCTTTTAAAGTCTTTTCTAGAGAGATTTAATATGAATATTTTAAATGGTCTCCAGTTTCCCTGTGGATTATTGACATTTTAAACTCTGCACTTCAATTTTCCCTCAATACGTGTAATTTTGTCACGGCTCTTTCTGTACTTAAAGATGAGGAACTATATAATTGATTTCTTCATTTTTTCCCCATCTCTTTCCAAGGTACTGCATTTGATTGTGTCTTGCGACTGAGTGAAAAATGCTAGTCCTTGAGTCAGGACTTTGGGCCCTTTAGCAAGTAACTCAACCTATCTGGGCTTCAGCTTCTGTATGTGCGATCAAGAGGCTTGGACTAGCTGACTTTTCAAATGCTGTGTTTCTTTGATTCACTCTCACTTACTGATCTGCTCCTTAAGAAGAGGGTCTGTTCTCATAAAGTAACAACAGTCTTTTCCTAACCTTGGGTTGGGCGGAGTTTATCTGTTCGTACTCAGTTTGTTAGTTATATTGCCTTCTACGTATGCTTAGCTCTAAATAATTTATATGGCTCTTGTGACAATTTTTAGATCTTCTTTTTTTCTTATTTTTCTTTTACAGATTCTAATTTGTTATCGCCAGTGTAGAGGAGCCTGATTGACTTTTAAAATTTATTGATCTTGTATGTGTGTGCCTTGTTGAACCGTCTTATTAGTTCCTGCTAGTTTATCTGTGGGTTCTTTTGGGTCTCCTAGATAAATGAGCATATTAAATGTAAATAATGTGTTCTTTGGATAAAGTTTATTTTCTTGCATCTCTCTATATAGAAGCAATATGTTGAATTGATTTAAATATTTAAATACTTACATACCTGTTATCACAATCTAACATTCTTTATCTTATTTTCTTTCAATCAATATTATGTTTTCAAGATTTATCCACGTGAATCCATATAGATCTAGGTCTTTGATTTTTGACTGTTTGATATTATTTGATCACATGCATATAGCATCATTTATTTTCCATTCAAGCATTATTGGACAATTGGATTGTTTCCCTCCCTTCTCTAGAACAAACAACATTTCCTAGAATATCCCTGAAGATGTCTGATAGTCGAGAAGGGTCAGGCTGCCCGAAGGATTGCTACTTGCTTTTAGCCACCTTCCAACAGGCCGTCTCCAGCCAGCAATTTGAAGCACAGCTGAAATGAGAACTGCCCCAAATGTGAAGATCTTAGGAGCTTCCTAGAAGGTGGGAGGTTAATGATAGGCATCCTGCTGGGATCCCAGGGGAGTCTGAGCTGGCCTGAAGCTCATCTTCCTCCTCCACCTCTCAAGAGAAATGTGGAGGAAAGAAGACTTCAAAAACTGTGAGCAGGCAGAGGGAGAGATATTGGGGGCCGAAGCTGTAACTGAGGTCTTGGAGTGGGCTGTGAGCACGCAGAGCCTCTAGAGAGCCAGGCTCAGCCTTCTGAGAACTTCTCCCCTAAGGCTGCTCATAATTCACGTGATACCAGCCATATAGAGCCGACTTGGCCCACACTGTCACAGAAAGCCTTATCAGAATCTCTTCTTCTTCATACACTCTTGTGTCTGTTACTTGGTTATTGCCTTTGGTACTCCACTGATGTGAACCACAGTCGCCAGGGGATGGAGGACACTAGTGACCCATCTTGCTCTGTGGCCTCCGTCCACAGCTTGAGGGTAAGGGAAGAGGCCAAATGAAGGTCAAGAAGGAAAGATGGAGTTTGAAGAGAAGACCTGAGTTAAGGGTGTCTTCTCAAGTCTTGATGACTGAAATGTAGCTCCAGTACCTGAAGTCCTGCTTGTTCTCAAGGCTGACCACGGGGCTGGGTGCACTCAGTGAAGGAACCATATACACTTAGTATTTCCTTGCTTGCTCACACTTGCCCTACTCTGATACACCCTCTGCAAGACTGATCTTCCCCTGAAACAACTTTCCACCTGCTACTGTCATCTCAGGAACATTTGCTTCCCCTTCCTAGTGCTCCCCTAGAATGCCATTGCAGCCAATTCATAATTTGATAATCATGCTTCTTACCATATTCTCAGCAATTTTGGATAAATTTTTTTCGCTTTATTCCATAGTCTTCACCCATCAATAATCTTCCTTAACTTCCTAGCTGCAGGTTAACCCATTCGGAATCATTTCTTTTTCTTTCTCTTCTTTGGCAAATCCTTTCTATCTTTTAAGGTCTTTTTCTTGTCTCTCTACCATCCTGCCTTCCTGAACTTCTTTTCTTTCGTTTAAGTAACTTTTCAATCTCCTTCCCCAATTTCCTCATACACATTGAGAGTTTATTCCTCACACGTTAGACAGCGGTTTATGAATGGCCAGGCATAATGGACTCAGAATGAGTTGGCACCCCCGAGGTACCTGTCTTGCTGGGGAGCCACAGGTGAAGGGCTGTCTGCTGGACATATGTTTGCATGGAGTCAGGCTGAGTGGCCTCAGGGTGTTTACTCTGCCCTTGTGTGTGTTTCTCGCTAGTTGGTTTCCTCGCCAGCCACCTGTGACCTCCCTCCATCCAGCCCAGGGAATCCTTCTCATCACAGGGGTAGGATGTTTGTCTCATTTTCCATCACATCCTTTCCCCAAAGTTTGGTTGTGAGTTGTTCCCATTCCAAAGACCTTTCCTCTTTGAAGAGAAAAGAGAAAATCTTTTCTCTCCTTTCCTCTCACTTCACTTCTGCTCTATTATCTCCTCCGTCCAGAATGGCCCACTGACTCACATGGGTGTAGATCCGAAGATGGCAAGAACTGCCAGCAATTCTGAGATAATAATACGGATGGATCAGGAAAACTTGAAAACCTTTATCCCGCCACATTAAAAAAATTTGCACTTCCAGTGTATTCAGAGTCTCAGTGTAGAAACACAAATGATAGAGAAATTGAATGACACTCAAGTTTTTCTTTCCTCCTTTCCTGATTTATTCTAATCCTCCATGCTAACATGATGAACTATTTGTTAGGTAAAGTTTCAGACATTTTCTACCCATGCACCCTTTTCTTCTTTTCACATAAGAGTGTGAACTAGGTCACTTTCAACATGCTGTGATTCTGTGATTCACTGTCTCCCACCGTGTCATCCACTGATAAAGTCATCTGTTTCACGGAGAACTATTTCCAATAGCTAATAGCCAATGTCTGTGGAGTGCTTACTCTGTGTCGGTTTCTTGTAACTACTTTACAGATCATTTGTACAACGTACCCATGGACCAGGTACAATTATGACCCCCAAGTGACAGATAAGTGCAGATAAGTACAAATACATACAGAGGCCAAGTGACTTGCCCAAGACACTGGAGCAAATCAAAATCCATGCCTCTGTAATCATTTTGCTCTATTGCCTCTGTCTGGGAGGCTTGATGATTTGGCAACTAAAACCTTAAATAGCATGTTCCATTTTTATACCTGTGACACAAGCGTGGGGCTGTGATATGGGGTAACTAACCTGACTACTTTTGAAAACCCTTATGCACCTGGATGAAAGTAAGCCAGGGACTGCAAGCTATAGATTTAAGGTTTCCTACCAACTTTTAAAAATAGCTTCTTGAATGCAATTTACGTAGTGTCAAGTCTAGGATGTAGTCCAAATAGTAACAGAAAAATGGAGATATGTAGAAAAATACTTAAAGTTGACAAGTATTGGGAGTGTAGTATTTTGGGGGCCAGTGTGTAGACCACAGGAAAACTTGCTGTTTCCATCCCAAAGGGAAGAGCCCTACGTTGCAACTGCCAAGGTCCCTGGGGCAGCAAGTGTGCTCACTGCTTAGTAAAGAAGCATCCTCAGTTTGATAGAATCATATGGGAGCCTTACATTTGGTTAGCAGTTCTACATTCTTGATGTAATAATATTTTCAGGGTGTGGGAGGGTATCAAGCTCTGAAAATACCCTTGGAGAGATTTGCTTATTAAGTTTGGCTTTTTCAATCTCCCTACTACTTCTTGACTAAACACCAGGCGGTTTCCTTCACTTTTCAGAACCATGTTGTTTTTTCCCTTGTCTAATGAACTTTGAAATACTTTTGGATGAGCTATTAAGTTTGGGAGAAAATAAACATCTCTTTAAAATAAGGAAGATAATAACAATGACAAGTAGAAAAAGCTCTAAAACAGAGAATATCCTCCATTCTAGCCAATGACTGGGAGTGGAAGGTGCGTGCTCGCTGTCCAGGACGTAGAAATAAAAGCTGAGGAGGCGCTGAGGCATCTCCTGGATCTCTATGAGCCTCCATCATTTCTGAAGGGTAGGGTTGACAGATAAAATAGAGGCTGTTTAGTTAAATATGAATGTCAGAAAAACAACAAGTATATTTTTAAGATAAGTATGCCCCAAATAGTTCATAGGATCTACTTATACTAAAAATAATGACTTATTATTCATGTGAAGTTCAAGTTTAACTGGGTATCCTGTACTTTTATTTACTAAATCTGACAGCCCTACTGATGATCCACAATGGAGGCAGTTGAGGAGCGGTACATGCTGGCTCTCGGACAGTCAGAAATGGCTTCAGCAGATCCAGGTACAGTATGAAATTCTTTTTGGATGTAGCTCAGAAGCCATGGCCAGCCCTTGACTGCAAGTACTGCCTCGGGTTTCCCTGAGGTGGGGTAAACCTTCCTCTTAATGGCCTTTTGGTAAGTCTGGAAGACCATATCCAAGGGGAGCCCCAAAGTCAGTTTCATCCTCACAACCATGTTTCCAATTCCTGGAATTGGCTGCATGTGACTCACAAGAGCTGAGGAGGTTTGTGGAAATTGGGAGTGTCATAGCTTGAACCCTTTGTAGGTAAAGTTTTGCTGTTGTGAGAGTTTTAACAGGAGCAATGTGAAAGACTCCAGGTCCCCAGGTAGATAGAAATAATCCTGTTCTACCTGTGTGTATGTGACAAGTCTCTAATAGTTCAGAGAGCAAGTATCTGGTCTTAGAAAGACTGATCCAAGCTTGGATGTTTCTGGTGACAAGGCAAGGTCCTGAGTTTCAAGTTCACCTTTTATGGTTGAGGAGACAATAAGGTGGTCAGAAGGGAAATCATGGAGGAGACCTTGGCTTCATCCATTGTGCAGGCTTGTATATGTGGTTCTATGTAGATTGTGTTTCAAAGGTGGAGCTTGTTTACAACTATGAACATTCTCCGATGTGCTTTTTGGACCTTCATTCCCAGAGCGAGAGCAGTGCCGAGGCTCTAGAAATGCCATGGATATTCTGAGCTGTCAGTGGCATTTCCCAGGTACTGTTGCCTTGTGCCGCTCCTTGAAATGTCCAAAGGGATTATCATCTGTCTTGTGGCGGGTCCTAGCATTGTGAAAGGAAGCTGCTGCACCTGGCTCAGAGGATTTCGGATGTGGTGGGAGGAGTAGTAGTACTACGACTATAAATTGTATCACAGCATATCTATTCCATCTTGAGAGTGGGGTTGGGGGGTTATGAAGGGGGGCTTTTATTGTACTTTTATACATTGTACCCTTGAAACTAATTCAATTTTTTAAAATTAATTCACTTATTTTGGGCTGCATTGGGTCTTTGTTGTTGCTAGCGGGCATTCTCTAGTTGCAGTGAGCCGGGGCTCCTCTTGGCTGTGGTGCACGGGCTTCTCATTGCAGTGGCTTGTCTTGTTGCGGAGCATGGGCTCTAGGCACGCAGGCTTCCGTAGTCGTGGCACGTGGGCTCGGTTGATGTGGCACACGGGCTCTAGAGCGCAGGCTCAGTAGTTGTGGCGCGCGGGCTTAGTTACTCCGTGGCACGTGGGATCTTCCCAGACCAGGGCTCGAACCCATGTCCCCTGCATTCGCAGGCATATTCTTAACTACTGCTCCACCAGGGAAGCCCAATAATTCAGTTTTTTATAAAGAGAAGATTCCTAATATTATTCCAAAATTTTAAAAATATATAGTTGGATAACACTATGAAAAATTAACTGATATATTCTTTTATTATTTCTCTTTGCTCCCTGGATCTTTTTCCCCATCTAGTCAGCTAGGCACTCTGAGTTCACTGCATTAGGAAGGTAAAGACTCAGCAGAAATGAGGGAGAAAAAAAGAAAATTCTCAGCTTTGGAATGTTCACAACGGAGGCCACAGTAAAACAGGTGAGAATTCTGTGAACAAAAAATAAATGTCGTCTCAAATGCAAAAAAGTATTCTCTGCACTGGGAGGCAGGAGAGGGAGGGAGGGAAGGACTGAAGGAGAGAGATCAGTGTGGCCAGGGACATGGAAACTGTGCTTGAGGACGATATGCCCAGGAAGAGAATCAGAATCTGGAGAAGATTCAGCCTGCACGTGATCATTGCCTCCAGCCAGCACCCTCATCTCAGACGTTGGGAAATTCAGAGAGAGAGTGGGAGTACGTCAGGAGGGCCACGCGCAGAGTCTGTGTGGCAGGGGTTGTGGCCGTTCCCTATTTGTGAGGAGTCCCCAGCAATTTGCAGGCCTCTTCTGGAAAATGCTGGCGGACGTCTCTAGTGCTTATGTGAAAGCTTGTTCACAAACCTTGAAAGATACAGATGTAGCTGACAGATAGATGCATAGATAGAAAAATGTCATTAAATCAAAGCTACAGGAAAGGTTTGGAAAATGCCCTTTATTGCATAGGACGCTTCTATTGTCATATGATGTTAGACTGAGTGCCGGTCCCTTCATCCTCCTTCAGACCACGGCATTCTGTCTGCTACTCTCCCGAGGGTCCTTTCTTCTCCCTGGAAGGGATAAAGCAAATGAGGTAGAACAGGAAGAGACAAGAAGCACTCCAAGCTCTGCTGGTCAGGGTTACCCTCCAGCATTGCCTTAATGCTCAGAGCCACACACACCACAGTGAGCTTGGCTCCAGATCAACTACCACGCAACGAAGGTTCTGGAACATTTCCATATCTCGGGGGACCTCATTTCCACGTGACTCTCTTTCCTATTCCCCTTTGTCACAGAAGGCTAGGTCCAGTGGTCAGGGTGAGATCTCGGCTCAGGCCCAAGGCTCTCAGACCTCAAAGTTCTGGTCCTGCAAGGGCCCCTGTCCTCTCTTGAGACCACTCCTGGCTCTCTCTGCCGAGAAGGAGCTGCTGGCAGTACGTCCTCTAAGAGTTGAGGTCCATCGTGCAGACCCTGAGAAAACTCCTAGGAAAAGGCTCCACCTTCTTGTTTACGTCAACAGAGGTCAATGCCTTTGTTAGTGCTGGGTGTGTCCCATTTGATGCAACTGCAGAGCCATTAGGTCAACCAGCACATGTGTGCGGCCCCTTCCCTTAGACTCCTCTGGGCCCTCGTGACATAGGCTCAGAAGACTGCCAGCCTCAAGCCTTACCTCTTCCAAGGGACGGCCACACCGTCTTCCAGGATCTTCTGTACCATGAATCTCAGTTGCTGTTTGGAACTCAAAGGAGAGAAAAGACCCTGCCTGCGGGGTCTCTTTGGGCTGGGGCCTTCCCCCGTGGGCTGCTCTCCCTCATTCTCCTTTTCTTCTTGCTTCTCTTCATCCTCCTCCTCCTCCTCCTCCTCGTCCTCCTCCTCAGGGGTGTTCTCGGATTCCACATTGCCCATCCACTGGGCCATGTTGAGATGAAAGACACGGCAGCTGAAGCCCTCCAGGACGCCGAACTTCACGTGCTGCTGGAGGATGTCCAAGGTGGGGAGGACCCGGCAGCAGGCCATGCACCTGAAGCCGGTCTCCATGGTCAGCATCCAGTCCGCTGTCTTGGCGCTGGGTCTCTCCTCGACGGCAGGTGGCCCTGATGGGCTGCCTGGCTCTGCTCTTTCCTCATACTCTTTCTCCTCCCCAGTGGGCTCACTGTCAGACAGGAGGCTTTCGGTGGACACATCAGAAGAGGGGTCAGTGGCTACTGCACACACATCCTCAGGAAGGGTCACTTCTTCTATCGTCAGCTAATTTTCAGGCAACTCCAAGGGTTTCTTTGTCTTCCAGGAGACAGCGACACCCTTGTTCATTTGTACCTGCATGTAGTATATTTTCATGCCACTTTCCTCTTTGTCTGGGTGCAGATAGTTCTTACAGGGTGAAGAGGGTGAGGAGGAGACACAGTGTGATGGGGAAGCGGTCTCTCCTTCTTCCTGATCCTGGGCTAGGGGTGGTCTAGGCTGGGCAGTGTCTCGATGAAATCTCCGGATTCCTGAAAAAGGAAATGAAAATCATAATAACATGCATGGGCCATGCCGGAAGCTGAGGGAGCAGGTGTGGTAGACGAGAGAGGGACATTGGCACGACATAGCTATGTCGTGAGCTTGGTGTCTGTTGGCCGTAGGACGGAGTGGTGTATCTGGTGTCATCTGTGGGCTTTTCATGTGCGTGGGGGGGATACTGGAGCGGTGTCTGTATACAGGGGTGTGGAGTATGGTGGTGAGGGCTGTAGTATGTGAGGGATGCGGCTGGATGCGTGTACGACGAGGAGTGTGAGTTTGGGAATATCGGTGGTGCATTCCTTGTGGAATGGGGCTGTGGTGCAGGAGAGTACTGTGGAGCACGTGCTTGGGGTTGATGTGCACTGAGAAGGGCTGTGCCTGGAGGGCGCGTGTATGTGTGAGCTGTGTGCACCTGAGCTGGATGGTCCTGCTCTCAGGCTGGAGGTGTATGATGCAGAACTCTGTCCTTCTCTGGAAGCAAAGGCAAAGACAAAGCCTACATTTTCCTCTGAAGATGCTTAATCTGGTCCCTCTTCCCTCCACCTCAAGCCCAGACCTTTCCGGCCCCTGCTCCTTGACTTCCCCACCATGGTAGTAGCAGTATTCACACACACACACCCAGACTCAGCTGGCATCCACGCCCTCGGAACAGCTCAGCCATCCTGCCCAGGCTCCTCCACAGAGCCCTCATCACCTCTGATGACCCTGGGTTTCCTCTCAGCCTCCCTGGGATCTTTGTGCCTCCTGCCTCACAGCCAAGCACCCCCTCACCTGAGGAGCCCCGCGCCCTTACCAGCGTAGCTGAGCTTGCGCAGAGTAGAAGTACAGAAGAAGTATTTAGAGGCAGAGGAGACCTCCCCTGCCCCTGGGCTGCAGCCTTGGGCCACCACAGTGGATCCAAGCCGAGGGGGATCCTCTTGTGACTTCGAGAGTCCTGAGGGAGGAATGAAAGGCTCAGGGTGGGTTCATCAGTCCTCTGTCCACAAATATTTACTGAGTGTGTGACACGTGTCAGGTGCAGTGAATACACACAGTTGAGAGTGTGGTTCCCAGTGGATCCTCCAGGATTTAATTCCAATCATTACTTATTCTCTCACTGTCTAGTTGGTAATGTAGGCCTCGGTGGTGACTGTGAGTGTGTGGGAAGAGTGAGTGATGTGTATCAGTTAAGTCTGTGGTAAGTGTGGGGTTGGCATGGGGAGCACAGTGCAGACGTGTCTATCTGTGTCTGTGGCCTTTGTGTGCATGGTTTCTGTTCACAAGTCAGGAATTCTGGGACATGTAACTTTTCCTCATTACATGGTGTGGCTTGTATTTATGGTGCGTGTTCATTCATTCATTCACCAAGATTCAGTAAGCAGCTACTCCTGTGTATCCGGCACTCTTCCATTGTTGTAGTCTTTGGTAACGCTGCACATTCTACTAGGGGAAGACACACACTAAACAAAACTACAATAAATATATAATACATCAGCTGGTGGTAAGTATATAAGGGTTGCCAGACTTAGCGAACAAGAATACAAGGCACCCAGTTAAATTTCAGTTTCAGATAAACCCAGAATAATTTTTTAGTGTAAGTATTCCCATGCAGTATTTGGCCTGACTTAGTTTTAGTGTAAGTAGGGCCCATACAATATGTGGGACATACGGATACTGAAAACTTACTTGTTGTTTATCTGGAATTCAAATTGAACTGGATAGCCCATATTTTCTCTGGCAATCCTGACATGGGTTACTGAGACTGTGGTTTACTGTGGTTTGTACAAAGCGGGTCTGGCATTACTCAAGAATGTGTTATAAGTGTGGTGTGTATGACACGTGGCTGGTTCTTATAGAGGTATTTAGAGATGGCTGAAGTTAGCTGTGTTTGTGCAAGAGTTGAGGAGATACATGTATATATAGTGTGTGTGTGTGTGTGTCCTATATATATAGTGTGTGTGTGTATATACATATCTCATCTCCAGCGTTTGGTGTTGGAGGAGAGGATTGTGATACAGGTGGGTTGTATGAGAACGTAGTATAGGAGGGATGCGTGTATATACCTCTCTGTGCTGTGTGTGGTTTAGTAAGGAAGTTATATGTGGGGTGTGTGATATTTTTGCTGTATCAGAGTGTACATGGGTGTATGAGTTACTGTCTCATAAAACACCCCTAACAAGAATTCTGTATACACTCTTACGTACACCGAGTGTCAGCCAGGTCCAGGCAGGGTGACAAGAACTTTACCACGCAGACTTTATATCTGGTAAGCACTCTAACCCCATTCATCTCGCTCTTCTCTGCACTACCACACACACACACACACACACACACACACACACTCACACACCCACACACACACAGGAACATAGAGCAAAATATTCTGAATGGTCAGGGGCAGTCATTGCCTTCCCCAGCCTGTCCCAGCCACTGCCTGGAAATCTGCCTGCTGTCTAGAGCTCCATTCCCAGGGCCCATCCTACAGTCTCCAGGGCCCTGGGCCTGGTAGGAGCTACTGGGCTCTAATCTGGGGCAGAGGCCTCTAGCTGGAGCTCTGGGGTGATCACCCCTCTCCCAGGGCAGACTACTCGCCTACATTTAATGCACGCAGGCACCACGTGGCCCGTGGCTCTCAGAGCTCCCCGCAGGACCCTGAGGACATTTCTCACCCCCGCTCACGCGGTCTCAGTCTCTGGAAAACCCTTCCCTTCCCTTGATGTCCTTTGGGAAATTCTTCCTGTTGAAGGAATAAATCCTCCTTGCTTTCAATATGACACCATCCCTAGACAAACAATCTTCTTTCAAAGTGCATTCCACTTGTCAAGATATTTTTCAGCAGGGCCTTCAACTCATGGGGCTTCTCTTTCCACTTTGGTAAAAGAGGCCAAGCAACTCATGGGTCTCTCTCAGCATCCTTGCATCCTTCACATCCCCCACCTCATGACCCCAGGGAAAGATCCAAGAGAATAAGAGAGAAATCGGGGACTGAGAAAAGCTGCACCTCTAGGTCTGTGCAAGCAGGATGCAGCCTGCTATGAGTCCGACAAAGCTCCAGGCCCGGCTGCCCCAGGAGAGAGTCCTCAGACCAGCGGAGCTGACCTCCCATCTCCCAGGGGGCATCTGGCCATTCTGTGCCATCTCACACCACAGGGACCCTCCAGATAGATACGGCAGCATCAGTGAGACAAGGTCTCTCGCTCCATGCTTCACAAGTGACACGTTCTCAGTCCCCCGCTTCCTAGAGAAGGTTCAGTTTGGCAGAAACCCATGTGCCCCAGACAAGTTGCCCCCCACATACCTCCTCCGTTCTCGGCAGTTTCCTGGGACTCTTCATTTTCCAGATGTTTCCTCTTTTGTCGCCATTCCATCGTACCAACTAGAAGTCTCCCTTAGAAGATGCCTCAAGAGATGTCCAACTCCTCCTCTTCCCTACAGGTTGGCCCTTCTTGGCTCTTGGGCAATCCGTTGAAATGATTCTATACAAATAAAAATGGTCAAGTCTCCTAAATGGCTGAAAAACTTGTACCACTTAGTGAACCAGCAGTACTGCCTAGTGCTCACCAGGGCTGTTATGTTTGCAAGGTTGCCAGGCACACAGTGGAATTCTGTGACCTCAGTGATGACATCAGAGCATTCGGTGGACCTAGGTTGAGCACAGTGTCTGCAGTAGCACAGGCCCCATTTTCAAGAACAATTCCTTTTTCCCAGCCGAAGCTTTCCCGTGAAAGGGAAAGGTTCATACCATATCTATTATAAATTGTATCATACCATGTCTATTATAAAATTCACATTTTGATTGGAGATCTTTTAAAGTCTTTTCTAGAGAGATTTAATATGAATATTTTAAATGGTCTCCAGTTTCCCTGTGGATTATTGACATTTTAAACTCTGCACTTCAATTTTCCCTCAATACGTGTAATTTTGTCACGGCTCTTTCTGTACTTAAAGATGAGGAACTATATAATTGATTTCTTCATTTTTTCCCCATCTCTTTCCAAGGTACTGCATTTGATTGTGTCTTGCGACTGAGTGAAAAATGCTAGTCCTTGAGTCAGGACTTTGGGCCCTTTAGCAAGTAACTCAACCTATCTGGGCTTCAGCTTCTGTATGTGCGATCAAGAGGCTTGGACTAGCTGACTTTTCAAATGCTGTGTTTCTTTGATTCACTCTCACTTACTGATCTGCTCCTTAAGAAGAGGGTCTGTTCTCATAAAGTAACAACAGTCTTTTCCTAACCTTGGGTTGGGCGGAGTTTATCTGTTCGTACTCAGTTTGTTAGTTATATTGCCTTCTACGTATGCTTAGCTCTAAATAATTTATATGGCTCTTGTGACAATTTTTAGATCTTCTTTTTTTCTTATTTTTCTTTTACAGATTCTAATTTGTTATCGCCAGTGTAGAGGAGCCTGATTGACTTTTAAAATTTATTGATCTTGTATGTGTGTGCCTTGTTGAACCGTCTTATTAGTTCCTGCTAGTTTATCTGTGGGTTATTTTGGGTCTCCTAGATAAATGAGCATATTAAATGTAAATAATGTGTTCTTTGGATAAAGTTTATTTTCTTGCATCTCTCTATATAGAAGCAATATGTTGAATTGATTTAAATATTTAAATACTTACATACCTGTTATCACAATCTAACATTCTTTATCTTATTTTCTTGCAATCAATATTATGTTTTCAAGATTTATCCACGTGAATCCATATAGATCTAGGTCTTTGATTTTTGACTGTTTGATATTATTTGATCACATGCATATAGCATCATTTATTTTCCATTCAAGCATTATTGGACAATTGGATTGTTTCCCTCCCTTCTCTAGAACAAACAACATTTCCTAGAATATCCCTGAAGATGTCTGATAGTCGAGAAGGGTCAGGCTGCCCGAAGGATTGCTACTTGCTTTTAGCCACCTTCCAACAGGCCGTCTCCAGCCAGCAATTTGAAGCACAGCTGAAATGAGAACTGCCCCAAATGTGAAGATCTTAGGAGCTTCCTAGAAGGTGGGAGGTTAATGATAGGCATCCTGCTGGGATCCCAGGGGAGTCTGAGCTGGCCTGAAGCTCATCTTCCTCCTCCACCTCTCAAGAGAAATGTGGAGGAAAGAAGACTTCAAAAACTGTGAGCAGGCAGAGGGAGAGATATTGGGGGCCGAAGCTGTAACTGAGGTCTTGGAGTGGGCTGTGAGCACGCAGAGCCTCTAGAGAGCCAGGCTCAGCCTTCTGAGAACTTCTCCCCTAAGGCTGCTCATAATTCACGTGATACCAGCCATATAGAGCCGACTTGGCCCACACTGTCACAGAAAGCCTTATCAGAATCTCTTCTTCTTCATACACTCTTGTGTCTGTTACTTGGTTATTGCCTTTGGTACTCCACTGATGTGAACCACAGTCGCCAGGGGATGGAGGACACTAGTGACCCATCTTGCTCTGTGGCCTCCGTCCACAGCTTGAGGGTAAGGGAAGAGGCCAAATGAAGGTCAAGAAGGAAAGATGGAGTTTGAAGAGAAGACCTGAGTTAAGGGTGTCTTCTCAAGTCTTGATGACTGAAATGTAGCTCCAGTACCTGAAGTCCTGCTTGTTCTCAAGGCTGACCACGGGGCTGGGTGCACTCAGTGAAGGAACCGTATACACTTAGTATTTCCTTGCTTGCTCACACTTGCCCTCCTCTGATACACCCTCTACAAGACTGATCTTCCCCTGAAACAACTTTCTACCTGCCACTGTCATCTCATGAACATTTGCTTCCCCTTCCTAGTGTCCCCCTAGAATGCCATTGCAGCCAATTCATAATTTGATAATCATGCTGCTTAGCATATTCTCAGCAACTTCTGATAAATTTTATTCACTTTATTCCATAGTCTTCACCCATCAATAATCTTCCTTAACTTCCTAGCTGCAGGTTAACCCATTCGGATTCATTTCTTTTTCTTTCTCTTCTTTGGCAATTCCTTTCTATCTTTTAAGGTCTTTTTCTTGTCTCTCTACCATCCTGCCTTCCTGAACTTCTTTTTTTTCCATTTAAGTAACCTTTCAATCTCCTTCCCCAGTTTCCTCATAAACATTGAGAGTTTATTCCTCACACGTTAGACAGTGGTTTATGAATGGCCAGGCATAACGGACTCAGAATGAGTTGGCACCCCCGAGGTACCTGTCTTGCTGGGGAGCCACAGGTGAAGGGCTGTCTGCTGGACACATGTTTGCATGGAGTCAGGCTGAGTGGCCTCAGGGTGTTTGCCCTGCACTTGTGTGTGTTTCTCCCTAGTTGGTTTCCTTGTCCAGCCTCCTGTGACCTCCCTCCATCCAGCCCAGGGAATCCTTCTCATCACAGGGGTAGGATGTTTGTCTCATTTTCCATCACATCCTTTCCCCAAAGGTTGGTTGTGAGTTGTTCCCATTCCAAAGACCTTTCCTCTTTGAAGAGAAAAGAGAACATCTTTTCTCTCCTTTCCTCTCACTTCACTTCTGCTCTATTATCTCCTCCGTCCAGAATGGCCCACTGACTCACATGGGTGAAGATCCGAAGATGGCAAGAACTGCCAGCAATTCTGAGATAATAATACGGATGGATCAGGAAAACTTGAAAACCTTTATCCCGCCACATTAAAAAAAATTGCACTTCCAGTGTATTCAGAGTCTCAGTGTAGAAACACAAATGATAGAGAAATTGAATGACACTCAAGTTTTTCTTTCCTCCTTTCCTGATTTATTCTAATCCTCCATGCTAACATGATGAACTATTTGTTAGGTAAAGTTTCAGACATTTTCTACCCATGCACACTTTTCTTCTTTTCACATAAGAGTGTGAACTAGGTCACTTTCAACATGCTGTGATTCTGTGATTCACTGTCTCCCACCGAGTCATCCACTGATAAAGTCATCTGTTTCACGGAGAACTATTTCCAATAGCTAATAGCCAATGTCTGTGGAGTGCTTACTCTGTGTCGGTTTCTTGTAACTACTTTACAGATCATTTGTACAACGTACCCATGGACCAGGTACAATTATGACCCCCAAGTGACAGATAAGTGCAGATAAGTACAAATACATACAGAGGCCAAGTGACTTGCCCAAGACACTGGAGCAAATCAAAATCCATGCCTCTGTAATCATTTTGCTCTATTGCCTCTGTCTGGGAGGCTTGATGATTTGGCAACTAAAACCTTAAATAGCATGTTCCATTTTTATACCTGTGACACAAGCGTGGGGCTGTGATATGGGGTAACTAACCTGACTACTTTTGAAAACCCTTATGCACCTGGATGAAAGTAAGCCAGGGACTGCAAGCTATAGATTTAAGGTTTCCTACCAACTTTTAAAAATAGCTTCTTGAATGCAATTTACGTAGTGTCAAGTCTAGGATGTAGTCCAAATAGTAACAGAAAAATGGAGATATGTAGAAAAATACTTAAAGTTGACAAGTATTGGGAGTGTAGTATTTTGGGGGCCAGTGTGTAGACCACAGGAAAACTTGCTGTTTCCATCCCAAAGGGAAGAGCCCTACGTTGCAACTGCCAAGGTCCCTGGGGCAGCAAGTGTGCTCACTGCTTAGTAAAGAAGCATCCTCAGTTTGATAGAATCATATGGGAGCCTTACATTTGGTTAGCAGTTCTACATTCTTGATGTAATAATATTTTCAGGGTGTGGGAGGGTATCAAGCTCTGAAAATACCCTTGGAGAGATTTGCTTATTAAGTTTGGCTTTTTCAATCTCCCTACTACTTCTTGACTAAACACCAGGCGGTTTCCTTCACTTTTCAGAACCATGTTGTTTTTTCCCTTGTCTAATGAACTTTGAAATACTTTTGGATGAGCTATTAAGTTTGGGAGAAAATAAACATCTCTTTAAAATAAGGAAGATAATAACAATGACAAGTAGAAAAAGCTCTAAAACAGAGAATATCCTCCATTCTAGCCAATGACTGGGAGTGGAAGGTGCGTGCTCGCTGTCCAGGACGTAGAAATAAAAGCTGAGGAGGCACTGAGGCATCTCCTGGATCTCTATGAGCCTCCATCATTTCTGAAGGGTAGGGTTGACAGATAAAATAGAGGCTGTTTAGTTAAATATGAATGTCAGAAAAACAACAAGTATATTTTTAAGATAAGTATGCCCCAAATAGTTCATAGGATCTACTTATACTAAAAATAATGACTTATTATTCATGTGAAGTTCAAGTTTAACTGGGTATCCTGTACTTTTATTGACTAAATCTGACAGCCCTACTGATGATCCACAATGGAGGCAGTTGAGGAGCGGTACATGCTGGCTCTCGGACAGTCAGAAATGGCTTCAGCAGATCCAGGTACAGTATGAAATTCTTTTTGGATGTAGCTCAGAAGCCATGGCCAGCCCTTGACTGCAAGTACTGCCTCGGGTTTCCCTGAGGTGGGGTAAACCGTCCTCTGAATGGCCTTTTGGTAAGTCTGGAAGACCATATCCAAGGGGAGCCCCAAAGTCAGTTTCATCCTCACAACCATGTTTCCAATTCCTGGAATTGGCTGCATGTGACTCACAATAGCTGAGGAGGTTTGTGGAAATTGGGAGTGTCATAGCTTGAACCCTTTGTAGGTAAAGTTTTGCTGTTGTGAGAGTTTTAACAGGAGCAATGTGAAAGACTCCAGGTCCCCAGGTAGATAGAAATAATCCTGTTCTACCTGTGTGTATGTGACAAGTCTCTAATAGTTCAGAGAGCAAGTATCTGGTCTTAGAAAGACTGATCCAAGCTTGGATGTTTCTGGTGACAAGGCAAGGTCCTGAGTTTCAAGTTCACCTTTTATGGTTGAGGAGACAATAAGGTGGTCAGAAGGGAAATCATGGAGGAGACCTTGGCTTCATCCATTGTGCAGGCTTGTATATGTGGTTCTATGTAGATTGTGTTGCAAAGGTGGAGCTTGTTTACAACTATGAACATTCTCCGATGTGCTTTTTGGACCTTCATTCCCAGAGCGAGAGCAGTGCCGAGGCTCTAGAAATGCCATGGATATTCTGAGCTGTCAGTGGCATTTCCCAGGTACTGTTGCCTTGTGCCGCTCCTTGAAATGTCCAAAGGGATTATCATCTGTCTTGTGGCGGGTCCTAGCATTGTGAAAGGAAGCTGCTGCACCTGGCTCAGAGGATTTCGGATGTGGTGGGAGGAGTAGTAGTACTACGACTATAAATTGTATCACAGCATATCTATTCCATCTTGAGAGTGGGGTTGGGGGGTTATGAAGGGGGGCTTTTATTGTACTTTTATACATTGTACCCTTGAAACTAATTCAATTTTTTAAAATTAATTAATTTATTTTGGGCTGCATTGGGTCTTTGTTGTTGCTAGCGGGCATTCTCTAGTTGCAGTGAGCCGGGGCTCCTCTTGGCTGTGGTGCACGGGCTTCTCATTGCAGTGGCTTGTCTTGTTGCGGAGCATGGGCTCTAGGCACGCAGGCTTCCGTAGTCGTGGCACGTGGGCTCGGTTGATGTGGCACACGGGCTCTAGAGCGCAGGCTCAGTAGTTGTGGCGCGCGGGCTTAGTTACTCCGTGGCACGTGGGATCTTCCCAGACCAGGGCTCGAACCCATGTCCCCTGCATTCGCAGGCATATTCTTAACTACTGCTCCACCAGGGAAGCCCAATAATTCAGTTTTTTATAAAGAGAAGATTCCTAATATTATTCCAAAATTTTAAAAATATATAGTTGGATAACACTATGAAAAATTAACTGATATATTCTTTTATTATTTCTCTTTGCTCCCTGGATCTTTTTCCCCATCTAGTCAGCTAGGCACTCTGAGTTCACTGCATTAGGAAGGTAAAGACTCAGCAGAAATGAGGGAGAAAAAAAGAAAATTCTCAGCTTTGGAATGTTCACAACGGAGGCCACAGTAAAACAGGTGAGAATTCTGTGAACAAAAAATAAATGTCGTCTCAAATGCAAAAAAGTATTCTCTGCACTGGGAGGCAGGAGAGGGAGGGAGGGAAGGACTGAAGGAGAGAGATCAGTGTGGCCAGGGACATGGAGACTGTGCTTGAGGACGATATGCCCAGGAAGAGAATCAGAATCTGGAGAAGATTCAGCCTGCACGTGATCATTGCCTCCAGCCAGCACCCTCATCTCAGACGTTGGGAAATTCAGAGAGAGAGTGGGAGTACGTCAGGAGGGCCACGCGCAGAGTCTGTGTGGCAGGGGTTGTGGCCGTTCCCTATTTGTGAGGAGTCCCCAGCAATTTGCAGGCCTCTTCTGGAAAATGCTGGCGGACGTCTCTAGTGCTTATGTGAAAGCTTGTTCACAAACCTTGAAAGATACAGATGTAGCTGACAGATAGATGCATAGATAGAAAAATGTCATTAAATCAAAGCTCCAGGAAAGGTTTGGAAAATGCCCTTTATTGCATAGGACGCTACTATTGTCATATGATGTTAGACTGAGTGCCGGTCCCTTCATCCTCCTTCAGACCACGGCATTCTGTCTGCTACTCTCCCGAGGGTCCTTTCTTCTCCCTGGAAGGGATAAAGCAAATGAGGTAGAACAGGAAGAGACAAGAAGCACTCCAAGCTCTGCTGGTCAGGGTTACCCTCCAGCATTGCCTTAATGCTCAGAGCCACACACACCACAGTGAGCTTGGCTCCAGATCAACTACCACGCAACGAAGGTTCTGGAACATTTCCATATCTCGGGGGACCTCATTTCCACGTGACTCTCTTTCCTATTCCCCTTTGTCACAGAAGGCTAGGTCCAGTGGTCAGGGTGAGATCTCGGCTCAGGCCCAAGGCTCTCAGACCTCAAAGTTCTGGTCCTGCAAGGGCCCCTGTCCTCTCTTGAGACCACTCCTGGCTCTCTCTGCCGAGAAGGAGCTGCTGGCAGTACGTCCTCTAAGAGTTGAGGTCCATCGTGCAGACCCTGAGAAAACTCCTAGGAAAAGGCTCCACCTTCTTGTTTACGTCAACAGAGGTCAATGCCTTTGTTAGTGCTGGGTGTGTCCCATTTGATGCAACTGCAGAGCCATTAGGTCAACCAGCACATGTGTGCGGCCCCTTCCCTTAGACTCCTCTGGGCCCTCGTGACATAGGCTCAGAAGACTGCCAGCCTCAAGCCTTACCTCTTCCAAGGGACGGCCACACCGTCTTCCAGGATCTTCTGTCCCATGAATCTCAGTTGCTGTTTGGAACTCAAAGGAGAGAAAAGACCCTGCCTGCGGGGTCTCTTTGGGCTGGGGCCTTCCCCCGTGGGCTGCTCTCCCTCATTCTCCTTTTCTTCTTGCTTCTCTTCATCCTCCTCCTCCTCCTCCTCCTCGTCCTCCTCCTCAGGGGTGTTCTCGGATTCCACATTGCCCATCCACTGGGCCATGTTGAGATGAAAGACACGGTAGCTGAAGCCCTGCAGGACGCCGAACTTCACGTGCTGCTGGAGGATGTCCAAGGTGGGGAGGACCCGGCAGCAGGCCATGCACCTGAAGCCGGTCTCCATGGTCAGCATCCAGTCCGCTGTCTTGGCGCTGGGTCTCTCCTCGACGGCAGGTGGCCCTGATGGGCTGCCTGGCTCTGCTCTTTCCTCATACTCTTTCTCCTCCCCAGTGGGCTCACTGTCAGACAGGAGGCTTTCGGTGGACACATCAGAAAAGGGGTCAGTGGCTACTGCACACACATCCTCAGGAAGGGTCACTTCTTCTATCCTCAGCTGATTTTCAGGCAACTCCAAGGGTTTCTTTGTCTTCCAGGATACAGCGACACCCTTGTTCATTTGTACCTGCATGTAGTATATTTTCATGCCCCTTTCCTCTTTGTCTGGGTGCAGATAGTTCTTACAGGGTGAAGAGGGTGAGGAGGAGACACAGTGTGATGGGGAAGCGGTCTCTCCTTCTTCCTGATCCTGGGCTAGGGGTGGTCTAGGCTGGGCAGTGTCTCGATGAAATCTCCGGATTCCTGAAAAAGGAAATGAAAATCATAATAACATGCATGGGCCATGCCGGAAGTTGAGGGAGCAGGTGTGGTAGACGAGAGAGGGACATTGGCACGACATAGCTATGTCGTGAGCTTGGTGTCTGTTGGCCGTAGGACGGAGTGGTGTATCTGGTGTCATCTGTGGGCTTTTCATGTGCGTGGGGGGGATACTGGAGCGGTGTCTGTATACAGGGGTGTGGAGTATGGTGGTGAGGGCTGTAGTATGTGAGGGATGCGGCTGGATGCGTGTACGACGAGGAGTGTGAGTTTGGGAATATCGGTGGTGCATTCCTTGTGGAATGGGGCTGTGGTGCAGGAGAGTACTGTGGAGCACGTGCTTGGGGTTGATGTGCACTGAGAAGGGCTGTGCCTGGAGGGCGCGTGTATGTGTGAGCTGTGTGCACCTGAGCTGGATGGTCCTGCTCTCAGGCTGGAGGTGTATGATGCAGAACTCTGTCCTTCTCTGGAAGCAAAGGCAAAGACAAAGCCTACATTTTCCTCTGAAGATGCTTAATCTGGTCCCTCTTCCCTCCACCTCAAGCCCAGACCTTTCCGGCCCCTGCTCCTTGACTTCCCCACCATGGTAGTAGCAGTATTCACACACACACACCCAGACTCAGCTGGCATCCACGCCCTCGGAACAGCTCAGCCATCCTGCCCAGGCTCCTCCACAGAGCCCTCATCACCTCTGATGACCCTGGGTTTCCTCTCAGCCTCCCTGGGATCTGTGTGCCTCCTGCCTCACAGCCAAGCACCCCCTCACCTGAGGAGCCCCGCGCCCTTACCAGCGTAGCTGAGCTTGCACAGAGTAGAAGTACAGAAGAAGTATTTAGAGGCAGAGGAGACCTCCCCTGCCCCTGGGCTGCAGCCTTGGGCCACCACAGTGGATCCAAGCCGAGGGGGATCCTCTTGTGACTTCGAGAGTCCTGAGGGAGGAATGAAAGGCTCAGGGTGGGTTCATCAGTCCTCTGTCCACAAATATTTACTGAGTGTGTGACACGTGTCAGGTGCAGTGAATACACACAGTTGAGAGTGTGGTTCCCAGTGGATCCTCCAGGATTTAATTCCAATCATTACTTATTCTCTCACTGTCTAGTTGGTAATGTAGGCCTCGGTGGTGACTGTGAGTGTGTGGGAAGAGTGAGTGATGTGTATCAGTTAAGTCTGTGGTAAGTGTGGGGTTGGCATGGGGAGCACAGTGCAGACGTGTCTATCTGTGTCTGTGGCCTTTGTGTGCATGGTTTCTGTTCACAAGTCAGGAATTCTGGGACATGTAACTTTTCCTCATTACATGGTGTGGCTTGTATTTATGGTGCGTGTTCATTCATTCATTCACCAAGATTCAGTAAGCAGCTACTCCTGTGTATCCGGCACTCTTCCATTGTTGTAGTCTTTGGTAACGCTGCACATTCTACTAGGGGAAGACACACACTAAACAAAACTACAATAAATATATAATACATCAGCTGGTGGTAAGTATATAAGGGTTGCCAGACTTAGCGAACAAGAATACAAGGCACCCAGTTAAATTTCAGTTTCAGATAAACCCAGAATAATTTTTTAGTGTAAGTATTCCCATGCAGTATTTGGCCTGACTTAGTTTTAGTGTAAGTAGGGCCCATACAATATGTGGGACATACGGATACTGAAAACTTACTTGTTGTTTATCTGGAATTCAAATTGAACTGGATAGCCCATATTTTCTCTGGCAATCCTGACATGGGTTACTGAGACTGTGGTTTACTGTGGTTTGTACAAAGCGGGTCTGGCATTACTCAAGAATGTGTTATAAGTGTGGTGTGTATGACACGTGACTGGTTCTTATAGAGGTATTTAGAGATGGCTGAAGTTAGCTGTGTTTGTGCAAGAGTTGAGGAGATACATGTATATATAGTGTGTGTGTGTGTGTGTCCTATATATATAGTGTGTGTGTGTATATACATATCTCATCTCCAGCGTTTGGTGTTGGAGGAGAGGATTGTGATACAGGTGGGTTGTATGAGAACGTAGTATAGGAGGGATGCGTGTATATACCTCTATGTGCTGTGTGTGGTTTAGTAAGGAAGTTATATGTGGGGTGTGTGATATTTTTGCTGTATCAGAGTGTACATGGGTGTATGAGTTACTGTCTCATAAAACACCCCTAACAAGAATTCTGTATAGACTCTTACGTACACCGAGTGTCAGCCAGGTCCAGGCAGGGTGACAAGAACTTTACCACGCAGACTTTATATCTGGTAAGCACTCTAACCCCATTCATCTCGCTCTTCTCTGCACTACCACACACACACACACACACACACACTCACACACACACACACACACAGGAACATAGAGCAAAATATTCTGAATGGTCAGGGGCAGTCATTGCCTTCCCCAGCCTGTCCCAGCCACTGCCTGGAAATCTGCCTGCTGTCTAGAGCTCCATTCCCAGGGCCCATCCTACAGTCTCCAGGGCCCTGGGCCTGGTAGGAGCTACTGGGCTCTAATCTGGGGCAGAGGCCTCTAGCTGGAGCTCTGGGGTGATCACCCCTCTCCCAGGGCAGACTACTCGCCTACATTTAATGCACGCAGGCACCACGTGGCCCGTGGCTCTCAGAGCTCCCCGCAGGACCATGAGGACATTTCTCACCCCCGCTCACGCGGTCTCAGTCTCTGGAAAACCCTTCCCTTCCCTTGATCTCCTTTGGGAAATTCTTCCTGTTGAAGGAATAAATCCTCCTTGCTTTCAATATGACACCATCCCTAGACAAACAATCTTCTTTCAAAGTGCATTCCACTTGTCAAGATATTTTTCAGCAGGGCCTTCAACTCATGGGGCTTCTCTTTCCACTTTGGTAAAAGAGGCCAAGCAACTCATGGGTCTCTCTCAGCATCCTTGCATCCTTCACATCCCCCACCTCATGACCCCAGGGAAAGATCCAAGAGAATAAGAGAGAAATCGGGGACTGAGAAAAGCTGCACCTCTAGGTCTGTGCAAGCAGGATGCAGCCTGCTGTGAGTCCGACAAACCTCCAGGCCCGGCTGCCCCAGGAGAGAGTCCTCAGACCAGAGGAGCTGACCTCCCATATCCCAGGGGACATCTGGCCGTCTGTGCCGTCTCACACCACAGGGACCCTCCGGATAGATACGGCAGCATCAGTGAGACAAGGTCTCTCGCTCCCTGCTTCACAGGTGAGACGTTCTCAGTCCCCCGCTTCCTAGAGAATGTTCAGTTTGGCAGTAACCCATGTGCCCCAGCCATGTTGCCCCCCACATACCTCCTCCGTTCTCGGCAGTTTCCTGGGACTCTTCATTTTCCAGATGTTTCCTCTTTTGTCGCCGTTTCATCGTACCAACTAGAAGTCTCCCTTAGAAGATGCCTCAAGAGATGTCCAACTCCTCCTCTTCCCTACAGGTTGGCCCTTCTTGGCTCTTGGGCAATCCGTTGAAATGATTCAATACAAATAAAAATGGTCAAGTCTCCTAAATGGCTGAAAAACTTGTACCACTTAGAGAACCAGCAGTACTGCCTAGTGCTCACCAGGGCTGTTATGTTTGCAAGGTTGCCAGGCGCACAGTGGAATTCTGTGACCTCAGTGATGACATCAGAGCATTCGGTGGACCTAGGTTGAGCACAGTGTCTGCAATAGCACAGGCCCCGTTTTCAAGAACAATTCCTGTTTCCCAGCCGAAGCTTTCCCGTGAAAGGGAAAGGTTCATACCATATCTATTATAAGTTGTATCATACCATATCTATTATAAAATGAACATTTTGATTGGAGATCTTTTAATGTCTTTTATAGAGAGATTTAATATGAATATTTTAAATGGTCTCCACTTTCCCTGTGGATTATTGACATTTTAAACACTGCACTTCAATTTTCCCTCAATACGTGTAATTTTGTCACAGCTGTTTCTGTACTTAAAGATGAGTAAGTATATAATTGATTTCTTCATTTTTTCCCATCTCTTTCCAAGGTACTGAATTTGATTGTGTCTTATGAATGAGTGAAAAATGCTAGTCCTTCAGTCAGGACATTGCGCCCTTTACCAAGTAACTCAACCTGTCTGGGCTTCAGCTTCTGTCTGTGCGATCGAGAGGCTTGGCCTAGTTGACTTTTCAAATGCTGTGTTTCTTTGATTCACTCTCACGTACTGATCTGCTACTTAGGAAGAGGGCGTGTTCTCATAAAGTAAGAACAGTCGTTTTCTAATCCTTGGGTTGGGCGGAGTTTAAGTGGTCGTACTCAGTTTGTCAGTTTTATTTACTTTTATGTATGCTTAGTTCTAAGTAATTTATATGGCTCTTGTGACAATTTTTAGATCTTATTTTTTTCTTACTTTCTTTTACAGTTTCTAATTTGCTATCGCCAGTATAGAGGAGCGTGAGTGACTTTTAAAATTTATTGATCTTGTATGTGTGTGCCTTGTTGAACCGTCTTATTAGTTCCTGCTAGTTTATCTGTGGGTTCTTTTGGGTTTCCTAGATAAATGAACATATTAAATGTAAATAATGTGTTCATTGGATAAAGTTTATTTTCTTGCATCTATATATATAGAAGCAATATGTTGAATTGATTTAAATATTTAAATACTTACATACCTGTTATCATAATCTAAGATTCTTTATCTTATTTTCTTTCAATCAATATTATGTTTTCAAGATTTATTCACATCAGTCCATATAGATCTAGGTCTTTTATTTTTGACTGTTTGGTATTATTTCATCACATTCGTATAGCATCATTTATTTTCCATTCAAGCATTATTGAACAATTGGATTGTTTCCCTCCCTTCTCTAAAACAAGCAATGTTTCCTAGAATATCCCTGAAGATGTCTGACAGTCGAGAAGGGCCAGGCTGCCCAAAGGTTCCTACTTGCTTTTAGCCACCTTTCAACAGGCCATCTCCAGCCAGCAATTTGAAGCACTGATGAAATGAAAACTCCCCCAAGTGTGGAGATCTTAGGAGCTTCCTAGAAGGTGGGAGGTTCATGATAGGCATCCTTCTGGGATCCCAGGGGAGTCTGAGCTGGCCTGAAGCTCATCTTCCTCCTTCACCTCTCAAGAGAAATGTGGAGGAAAGAAGACTTCAAAAACTGTGAGCAGGCAGAGGGAGAGAGATTGGGGGCCGAAGCTTCAACTGAGGTCTTGGAGTGGGCTGTGAGGACGCAGAGCCTGTAGAGAGCCAGGCTCTGCCTTCTGAGCACTTCTCCCCTAAGGCTGCTCATCATTCAGGTGATAGCAGGCATATACAGCCAACTCGGCCCACAGAAAGCCTTATCAGAATCTCTTCTTCTTCATACACTCTTGTGTCTGTTACTTGGTTATTGCCTTTGGTACTCCACTGATGTGAACCAGAGTCGCCATGGGATGGAAGACACTAGTGACCCATCTTGCTCTGTGGCCTCAGTCCACAGCTTGAGGGTAATGGAAGAGGCCAAATGAAGGTCAAGAAGGAAAGATGGAGTTTGAAGAGAAGACCTGAGTTAAGGGTGTCTTCTCAAGTCTTGATGACTGAAATGTAGCTCCAGTACCTGAAGTCCTGCTTGTTCTCAAGGCTGACCACGGGGCTGGGTGCACTCAGTGAAGGAATCGTATACAATTAGTATTTCCTTGCTTGCTCACACTTGCCCTCCTCTGATACACCCTCTGCAAGACTGATCTTCCCCTGAAACAACTTTCCACCTGCCACTGTCATCTCATGAACATTTGTTTTCCCTTCCTAGTGCCCCCCTAGAATGCCATTGCAGCCAATTCATAATTTGATAATCATGCTGCTTACCATAGTCTCAGCAACTTCTGATAAATTTTATTCACTTTATTCCATAGTCTTCACCCATCAATAATCTTCCTTAACTTCCTAGCTGCAGGTTAACCCATTCGGAATCATTTCTTTTTCTTTCTCTTCTTTGGCAAATCCTTTCTATCTTTTAAGGTCTTTTTCTTGTCTCTCTACCATCCTGCCTTCCTGAACTTCTTTTTTTTCCGTTTAAGTAACCTTTCAATCTCCTTCCCCAACTTCCTCATAAACATTTAGAGTTTATTCCTCACAAGTTAGACAGCGGTTTATGAATGGGCAGGCATAATGGACTCAGAATGAGTTGGCACCACCGTGGTACC
Organism: Mesoplodon mirus; assembly: GCF_964341445.2. Lineage (NCBI taxonomy): Eukaryota > Metazoa > Chordata > Mammalia > Artiodactyla > Ziphiidae > Mesoplodon > Mesoplodon mirus. Next base: position 108,425,748 of record NC_138986.1, on the reverse strand, counting down.
TGTCTTGCTGGGGAGCCACAGGTGAAGGGCCCGCGTCAAAATAGCAGCTTTCAAACTTTTTTCCCCCCAGTGATTGATTCCTTTTACAAATATAATTTTCTCTAGAACTCCAAAGTATAAACTATATTATGAAAATACTGATTTGACAGGCAGGTAGCTGAAAATGGTAATGGACTGCTGTGTGCTCTCAGGACACTCTGCAGTTATTATTTACCCAGAAACCCATGGGAGGTATAGTAAGAAATCCCATTTCAAAATTGCATCACCAACAATGCCTAACTACTGCCTGTATTTTTTTTTTTTCATTTTTATATTTTGCGGTACTCGGGCCTCTCACTGCTGTGGCCTCTCCCTTTGCGGAGCACAGGCTCCGGACGCGCAGGCTCAGCGGCCATGGCTCACGGGCCTAGCCGCTCTGCGGCATGTGGGATCTTCCCAGACCGGGGCACAAATGCGCATCCCCTGCATCGGCAGGCGGACTCTCAACCACTGCGCCACCAGGGAAGTCCTTGTATTTCTTATCATAAGCATCAAAGTCAGGGAAGAAGCACACAAAACTTCCAATAAGTACTAAAAGATTTATAACTAAGTAATATTAAAACATTATCTGTTAGAAATTAGTTATTGAGTAATTGACTATTATGTGATAAGACTGGGTTCCAGGTAGATGAGTCTGAATTTTACATGGTATAGAAATTGGAGGGGCATGTTATTGTAGAAGTGGGTTACTGATAGGGGAAAACGGAATTCTCTTATTATATAAATCTTAGAGAAGGGACAGTTTACCGTGATAAACTTAGATGATATGTACTTAGCCAATTGTACCAATAGGCCAGTCTGTGCGATGTTCAAGGAACATGGATGTTCCATTCTCTGAGGTCCTATCCAGTTGCATGAAACCCAGAATGGTGTCTCATCTAACCCTTTATGATCCTGAAAACTGTTTGTCACCCTGAAAATCCAGCATGATTCCCCAACATGATTGCAAAATCTGCCATTAATCAAGCAGCCCTTGTAACCTGGCTCTAGCAGTTTCTCACTATACCACTAGCACCATCTTGCCTCATTGCCCAAAGGTTGCATGATAAGACTAGGTACTGCACATGCCCCATATGGACTGGTTTAGCATGTAGGCTTTGACAAAGGCTTTCACAGACATGAGGACTTGATTACACATCTTTAGAAATGAGAGCAAACCAGGTACTGCTGTTTTAAAAAAATGACCAGGGCCAATCTACACACTTACTAATCAATAACATATTTAAAGTAAGGTCATTTATATACACACATTTGGTAGGAGTCTTACACTGAGATTTGCAGACAAGAATGAGTTAACCAGACATGCCTTGCAAGGGGGTTCACCAAAATGTGTTAAAACCTAATATATATCACTTGTGAGTCAGTGACTCCTAGAATATTCCCACAGTGTTAAAATATACATTAAAAATAAAAAATTTGGACTAAATTATTTGTATGTAACACCTGAAACAACTATGCAGAATTTTAGGGCTTCTAGAAACATAGCTTAAAAATAAATCCTAAAATGAGGTCCCTGGCTTGGAGAATTTGGATTATTGCCATTTTACCAATGGAGAAAAAGCAAACAAATCAAAAAATGACTTAGGCATGATTACATAGTAACTCAATGGCAGGCCTGAAGAGTGGAACTCAGGGTTTCTGTGCTGAAATCCAGGAATCCAATGAGCTAAACTTCCAGGAAGTAGAGTATAGCACTGAAGTTCCAGACGACAGCTATATCATTGAGTTTGGTGTAAAATAAAATTCATTTCATTCAAGTGAGAACTGTTAGTTGCTCAAAAATAATATTGGGATATAACTTCCTATTACTTTGACTTTGCTCCTAATCCATGTCTGATGGCTTGGTAATGATAAAAAATCAAAGTGTAAAGTTATGTGCAGGAATACTCATTAGACTTGGAGGACAGAACCAGTAATGGGAAGGAATTGTAGGCTACTGTCTTAGGCTGTGAAGTCATTCATAATAAGCTTCTTATTAGCTTTTGGGCCACCATGTTGTACTGAATATCAAGCGTTAATCAACTCAGCTTGTAGACTGTAAAGTGTCTATAGGAAACAGTGTCATTTGATTTTCCCTAAAGTGATGCTGAAGCACATTGGCAATAGATTAACATTTTAAAGGACCATCATTTAAAGAAATGCTTTTCCTCAAAGAGTGAAATTCAGAACAACCTATTCTAGCCTTAAAGTTCGGATGGCTCTTTGTTTGCATCCAACTTCATTCTGATGGAAAATTTTGGACAGTCCCCTTCCCTCATTGTGGAGAGTCAGGGGGAGCTCAGATAAGGTGTTCGCCTTGAAAATGCATGATGAAGTTTGTGTAGTGAAGGAAGATGTAGGGGTGAGTATTCACTAAAGGCATTTAGTTTTCTCATTCAGAAGATAAGTTCAGATTTTCCCAAAAGGTAGGAAAAGATCTAGAAATGGAAGACAAAGCTGAGAGTAGAAGTAGGACAATGTGAGATCAGGTGGGCATGGAGCATGGAAGGATCTCTTTTTCTCTTTGTTGATTTTCAACTGGTTTATTGGCTTTATTGGTGTATTAGTTTTGGAGAGAAGGTGTGAATGTAGGCTTTGTGTATGTACAATCTTCTCATTCCCTTTTACTGAGAATCTCTGGTACAGGGTGGGATTAGGATCAGTGATAGTGGGTATGAGTCAGCAGAGGAACAGATCTCAAGAAATAGTTCAATTGAAGCATTTTAATAACGAACTAATAATTTCATAAGAAGATAGGGCATGTTTCAGCCCACAAAGGGAATATTTTATTGAAAAATACACTCTCTCCATAGTATGTGCTTGTACCCACTGGGGTAATTCTGGGAGTTAGATAATGCTTTGAAGTTAGTTGGGTGGTTTGAAGGTTTCTACCACTCTGTTCCTGAAAAGGTGTTTTTCATCTTTCTTTTGGATAATAATGCTTACAGGCTTTGTAGAGTAGATACAATGATGCAGAATAAACTCAATAGATAGAACAAATAGGTAGCTAAAATACCTCTCAATGGAAGGGGACCAAATGCATTGTGAATAACCAAGTGTTCATTTTATTCCAAGGAGGGGGTTGGGTAAATGACCCTGGTTCTGTGCCAGATGTTGTTTCAAAACTGGAGCTAGTGGCGATGGAGTCTTGCTGTGTCACTTCAGAAAGGACGTGTTGACTACCATTGTCAGTCTATCTGGTGACAGTCTTTGTCGTCATTCGCCACAGCCGAGAAGGCAGGCGTCTCACACAAAGTTGTTTAGTTGACAGATGTTTCTTGCGTGGAAGCTCCGAGTTAGCTACCTTTGTAGAGTTTCCTATCCAGCTCAAGCTGGGACTATAGGAACCATTCAGCAAATGAACACTGACTCTACCAGCTGTTCCATCTACAGCACACGGAGGCTTTTCAGCTTGTCTGAAGCCTGGTACAATTTGTCTGCACAGGTGCTGCAGGTGGAAAGGTATTTTAGACTCTCATTAATGCTGGCATTTCACTAGAGGCATTCAAGCCTCCCAGAGCTGGAAAGGGTTGCACTCTTAAATGTTAGGATTCAAAGGACATTCAGATCTTAAGGAGAGAAGCAGGGACATGTAGGCAATGGCCCTCTTTGTTTATAATGTCTCCTTGGTTTCTGAACTCATTCAGTGTTTTGTCCTCCCCTGCCGCTCTGGATGCTGCCGTGCCAGATTCATTAACTGATTAACCCCCCTTTTCATTTTCATGTGAAATGATTCTAACGTTTAAGTAATGAACCCTGGTCTCACTGGTGTGCTGCTGACCTTGGGCTTGTTTTGAATTTGCTAGCTGGCTGCAGTTTACTCTTCAAGCCTTGCCTAAAGTTATCATTCTGTGATGAGATATGAAGAAAATCGGTTAGAAATGGTCCAAAAGACTGAACCAATACAGGAATGGATGATTTTTTTTCACCCAAACAGAGACGGAAGAGAGGGAAGTAGGATAACTGCATCTTGGTGGGACATGGCATGTCTGAAGTGAGTGGGAAAGGGAGACGAATATGGAAATTCTTTAGCCCTTGCAGTAGAGACTGGGGGTAGAGGGATAGCTTTAAGTTCCCTTTAGTTTATTTAAGAAATGATTTTATCCTCACATCTGAATGGTCTGAGTACAAATCCAAGTTAATTACAGTGGAACCCGTTGGACTCCTGATGTTATGGTGGGAGTCCTATACCTGCTTTATGAGTTGGCTGCATAAGATGGGTCTTCGATTCTATTCTGTGTTTCTGTTAGAAAGGATGTTAGGATAGTGACGTATCTTAGGGGTATCAGTGCATTGTGCTGTGATACTCCTTCTTTTCTTTCCTTCTCTCCCCACCTTCTTCCTTCTCCTCAGCACATATAGAAGCCAGAAATGTCCTAACCTCTTTTTACCTTCAATTTTTAAAACATTGGCCCTGTCCCTGGCTCTGTGCCAGGTAATGTTGATTCATTACCCCATTTAATATCCTCAGCAAGCAGCAGAAGTAAGCATTATCAGCACCATGTTACAGACAGAAAATTGAGGCTCAGAGAGGTAACGACACTAATGCCAGGTCATGTAACTAATAAGTGATAAGGCTGAGATTCAGATCCATATCTCACTACAAAAGCCACCTTTCCCCCACATGACTGATGTGCATTGACTTTCAATCCGTGTTTTCTTTAAAAAACTTTGGAGAGAGACCAAGTCCTTGACTTGGGTTAGAAAGGAGTTTCATAGACCTGAATCTCAAAATGCTTAAATTACTGAAATAACAAACAGTATGAAGTCCAGACCTTCTCCACATTTGGAATCGTTGTTCTTCCCATAGTCTTGTGTCTGTTTCATCAAATATGAGTTGATTATGTTTCAATAAGAAAGGCCACTGAAACATAAAGCTGGGTGATTTAAAGTCATCTTTCGAGGCTTGACAGTCAGTGAATGTTTTATTCTCCTCTGTTGCTATGTCACAAGGACAAACGTAGATCTGATTATAAAATGCAATTGTGTTCCTCTCCGTATTCTACACAGAAAGTGTTATTAAGCCGTGGTGACCTTTACTCACAAGAAACGTGGTTGGCGAGTCACAGAAAGTGTGAGCAATTGCTCCCCCATGAAGCCCTGCTCCTGTGAATGGAGAGACGTCTTTTGGTAAAATGTAGCCATCTGGGAGGATTTAGGAAGGTTGAATACTGAGAAGTAAAGTGATGTGGGTCTTACGGATGGTTGTTGTGAAGTAGATCATTTGTCTAAATCCCAAACCCTGAAATGGCTATCTCTATGAAATGGAACATAGCTTTTATGATATGAATATTCAGTGACCTGACATCAATAAAAAGAGGAATGAAAAGAAGAAAAGCACATAGGTCAATTACATTTTTCCCACCTGGAGAGGTCTTTGCCGCTGAAGCTTGGCATGTCTCTGGACGCAGAGCATCCTTCTGGTGTGTGCTTCAGGCATTGTGCGCAGGTGTCTGGTTCCCATTGTGCTGCCAGTGGGCTGGGGGGCCACTTGCTGATGGAGCTCATTGGCAGCTCTTTGTGTATCTTCCTGCTCCCACGAAGCATCATGTCTTTGTCTTCTTCCCTCACTGCCTACCTCAGGCACAGCAGGGGGATTGGATCCTCTAGCACCACCATGAACTTGAGAGCTTTGCCTCTGCTCTTAAATCTTGCCAAAAGCTTAATTGACACGTTTTCTTGAAAATTCTTTTTTACGTTATAACTAAATCTTTTGGAGCTTTTTCCAGGTTCCTTTGTTGGAGCTTTCTCTTACTTGCTGTGAATTTGCTCTTAGTTCTCAATTCGTGGAAGTATCAAATTTGGTCTGTCTTTTATTCATGGTTAATTTTACGTTATTCATTATCCGTTGATATTGTAACTCCTTTAAGCATATTTAATGGTGGTACACGTCATGCCAAACACGTCTGAGTTTCTCAGATCCATCTGAAGCAGAGAGGATGAAAAAAAAAATCAGCATCTTCACTTTTCCAGAGGAAGGGGGGCCAGACCTTCTAATATTGTAAAATGTGTGAAATCATTGCTGTCTCCAACCGCAAGATTGTTTCAGCATCCATGAGGCAATTTTATGTGTTTTTGGAATGAGATCCTTTAGTTTCTCTCTGTATTACATTTAGTGTCTGATAAACAGTCCCTACTGTCTACACTTTTGTCCTGTTAGTAGTCTAAAGACTTCATTCTCACAAACTGTACCAGTTGACTTTTATCTCCCCTGTTATAATAAGTAGTTTGATGTCTGTTATAAGTAGCCTTGCCAGTAATGTTCGAGAATCATCAGGTTCACTAAAATCCCTTTGGGCTGAAATGTTTTCAGTATTCCTGCTCACCTCATTGTGTTCAACCAGCCCTTCTAAGCTTTCTTTAATGTTTCCATTGATTTCCTTCCTAAGTCACAGTCCCTATGACCAGTCCTGCCATTGCAGGTGCACTCAGAGTTCACCCTGGTGGATCACAGGTTCTCATGTCTATCAAATGAAGTGGGATGATATTGTAAAGAAGAAATACGTTAAGTCCGTATGGCTGGCATCTCATGAAACTCACTTGGCATGTGGGCTAACATGCTTTCATGATTTTATAGTCTTTGTTTTTAAAAAATGTTTGAAAACATTGTGGTAAAATATACATAACATGTAATTTACCATTTTAACCATTTTATAAAGAGGTATACACTTCAGTGGCATTCACACTGTTGTGCAACCATCACTACTATCCACTTCGAGGACTTTTTTCATCTCGTAAGATGGGAACCCGGTACTCATTAAACAATAACTCCTCTTTCCTCCCTTCCCCCAGCCCCTGGCAACTAGCATTCTACTTTCTGTCTCTATGAATTTGACTATTCTAGGTATCGTGTATAGGTGAGGTAATATACAGTATTTGTCCTTTTGGGACTGGCTTATTTCACTTCACATACTATCTTCAAGGTTCATCCATGTTGTAGCATGTGTCAGAATTTCTTTCCTTTTTAAGGTTGCATAATACTTCACGCTAGGTGTATACCACATTTTCTTTATCCATGCATGCGTTGGTGCACAATTGGGTTGTTTCCTCCTTTTGGCTATTGTGAATACTACTGCTATGAATGTGGGTGGGCAAATATCTTTTCACATCCTTGCTTTCAATTCTTTTGGGTATATATCCAAAAGTGGAATTGTTGGATCAGATAGTAATCCTATTTTTAATTTTTTGAGGAACTGCCATACTACTTTCCACAGTGTTGCACTGTTTTATATTCCCACCAGCAGCGCACAAGAGTTCCGATTTCTCCGCATCTTCACCAATAGTTATTTTCCGTTTTTTTGATAATAACCATTCTGACGAATGGGAAGTGGTGTCTCACTGTGGTTTTGATTTGTATTTCCCTAATATTAGAGATGTAAAGCCATCTCTTCATGCACTTATTAGATATTTGTATATTTTCTTGGAAGAAATTCCTATTCAAGTCCTTTGCCCATTTTTAAATTGAGTTGTTTGTTTGTTTTGTTGTTGAGTTGTAGGAGTTCTGTTTATATTCTTGATATTAACCCTTTGTCAGACATATAATTTGCAAATATTTTGTTTCATTCCAAGAGCTGCCTTTTCACTTTGTTGATAGTACAAAAGTTGGATGCATAAAAGTTTTAAATTTTGATATAGTCCAATTTACCTATTTTTTTCTTTGGCTGCTTCTGCAGCCTTTGTCTTTTTAGATTCAATCTTTTATAGTGTTTTTATCTTGAAAGAATAATCTTGGTTATTTTACTCTTTCCTCAAGATTCATGTTATAGACCTTTACTTAACCTCACTGCTAAGCATGCTTTTCATTCTCACAGACACTAAAATCTAGCCTGGAGTGATGCTCCACGTGGAAGGTGAGTGGGCAGGCTGCAAGGGACCTTACATCCCCATGCTTTTACTTAGGCTTTCTCTAGGTTGAAGTTGTGTTATAAACAATAACGTATGATTTGGTTTGTTGGATAGCCTCAGAATTCCACTTTCTTTTCCATCCATGTATTCACTGTTCATTGGTGCTTGTATTTTCTATTTGTGCAGTTACTTTTCTATTAGTGTTATCTGAAAAATTAATGAGTATTCTAGATACCCTCATCTAGGTCAGGGTTTTTTTAACTTCTTTCTTTAAAGCACTTGAACCCCTTTTCTAACAAAAGCTTAAGTAGAAGCTCAATACAGTGGGTAAGAGCAGTGGTTACTCAGGAGCAGGGAATGAAGATGTTCAGCTCACTGCTTTCCCTCCTCCAGCCCTTGAACCTTTCCCTTTGAACCTGGATGGAGGCTCTGTGGAGCCGAGTTTGCTCAGGACAGAAAAGCCTGTTGATAAGGCAGGAGATGAATTACAGTCATTCACTTCCCACTTCTCCAGTCCTACTTACATCAAAGCAATTCAACTTTTGTATGGTAAATGTATTTAGGAATCCATGTACTATTCAGCTTAAACTACAGGGTTCTCTCAAACTGGAAATCAAATAAACAAACATCCCCCCACCCCCTCAAAACAACCAGGTTTCTCTGCCTGAAATTGTTGTTCAGAAACCTCCAATCGACTTTACTGACCAAAACGATAACCCACACATGCCAAGGACTTGTAACCATGATACATGATACACTTCTTGGGACACCCCATTGTGCATAGTGACCCATTTTATTGATGAGTATTTCACATAGGAAGATTCAAAAGCCAGAGGAGAGTCCCCTGGTAAGGAGGCCACCTACTGAGACACAGGAAACTTAATTTTGATCCACAGACATTTTAAACTAGAAAGGAACTTGGAGATCGGTAGCCCAAGAGGCAGCAAGAGTGGTGTGTTTGGTTTGCACAGAATTTAAAAAATTAGTTGCCAGCATTAAAAAAAAACCATCAGTGTTTATATAAACATTACAAATAAAGATAAAAATCTTGATTTTAGCCTGTCTTGGAAAAATCATAACATGTGACACTAGGCCCATGGTCCTGTATGGCACTGATGAATTACAGGAGGCCTTTAAAAACTCCCAGTGTCGGGCTTCCTTGGTGGCGCAGTGGTTGAGAGTCCGCCTGCCGATGCAGGGGACACGGGTTCGTGCCCCGGTCTGGGAAGATCCCACATGCCATGGAGCGGCTAGGCCCGTGAGCCATGGCCGCTGAGCCTGCGCCTCTGGAGCCTGTGCTCCGCAACGGGAGAGGCCACAACAGCGAGAGGCCCGCGTACCGCAAAAAAAAATTTAATAAAATAAAATAAAATCCCAGTGTCCAGTCTGCATCCCAGACAAATTAAATGATATTCTCTGTGGTTAGCACTCAGACGTCAGTATATATTTAAAAAATTGTACTAAAAACACATGACAGTGATTATCATCTAAGTCATTTTAAGCGTACAGTTTAGTGTTTTAAGTGTATTCACATTGTTGTGCAACAGACTTCTAGAACTTTTTCATCTTGCAGAACTGAAGCTCGATACCCATTAAACACTAATTCCCCCACCCTCCTTCTTCCAGCCCTTCCTTGGCAACCACTTTTCTACTTTCTGTTTCTATGATTTTGAGTACTCTACATACTTCATATGAGAGGAATCATACAGTATTTGTCCTTTTGTGACTGGCTTATTTTGCTTAGCATCATGTCCTCAGGATTCATCCATGTTGTAGCATTTGACAGGATTCCCTTCTTTTTTTTTAAGGCTGTATAATATTTCATTGTTTGTATGTCCATTCATCTGTGAAGGAATATTTTGTTTGCTTCCACCTCCTGACTATTGTGGATAATGTTGCAGAGTGTGCAGATTTATTTCTGAGATCCTGCTTTGAATTATTTTGCATATAAACCCAGAAGTGGGATTGCTGGATCATATGGTAATTTTATTTTTAATTTTTTGAGGAACTTCTGTACTATTTTCTATAGTGGCTGCACCATTTCTCATTCCCAGCAAGAGGGCACAGGGTTCTAACCTCTCCGTGTCCTCTCCAACACTTGTTATTTCTGTTCTTTTGACAGTGGCCATCCCAATGGGTGTGAGATAATGTCTCATTGTGGCCTTGATTTGCATTTCTCTTAAGTTTAGTGATGTTGAGCATCTTTTCATATGCTTGTTGGCCATTTGTATATCTTCACTGGAGACTTGTCTATTCAAGTTCTTTGCACTTAAAAAATCAGTTATTTGTGGGTTTTCTTGTTGAGTTGTGGAAGTTCCTCAGATATTTTGGATATTAATCCCACATTAGATATAAGATTTTCAAATATTTTTTCCCATTCCAATAGGTTGCCTTGTCATTCTGTTGATTGTTTCCTTACCTGCATGGAAGTTTTAAAATTTGATGTAGTCCTATTTGTCTACTTTTGCATTGTTGTATGTGCTTTTAGTATCGTATCCCAGAAGTTATTGCCAAATGTAATGTCCTAAAATTTTTACCCTATGCTTGCTTCTAGGAGTTTTATAGTTTTGGTCCTGTACTTCTTTCTTTCTTTTTTTTTTTGCGGTATGCGGGCCTCTCATTGTTGTGGCCTGTCCTGTTGTGGAGCACAGGCTCCACATGCGCAGGCTCAGCAGCCATGGCTCATGGGCCTAGCCGCTCCACGGCATGTGGGATCGTCCTGGACCAGGGGAACGAACCCATGTCCCCTGCATCAGCAGGTGGACTCTCAACCACTGCGCCACAGGGAACTTCTGTACTTCGTTCTTTAATTTATTCTTTTGCAAGTAGATATCCAGTTTTCCAATATCATTTGTTGAAGAGATTGTGTTTTCCCCATTGTGTATTTTTGGCACCTTTGTCAAAAATCGTTTGGCCATATAAGCAAGGGTTAATTTCTAGGCTCTCTACTCTGTTAAACTGGTCTAAATGTTTTTCTACAAGTACCATACCACTTTGATTGCTGTTGCTTTGTACTGTGTTTTGAAATCAGGAAGTGTGAGGCTTCTAACTTTGTTCTTTTACAAGATTGTTATGGCTACTTGAGGCTCCATAAGAATCATAAGATATTTTTCTGCTACTGGGATTTTGATCGGAATTGCATTCAATTTGTAGATTTCTTTGGGTAGCCTGGCCATTTTAACGATATTCCAATCCTTGAGCATGGGATGTCTTTCCATTTATATACAAATACAATCTTCCTTGATATCTTTAAGCAGTGTGTTGTAGTTTTCAATGTACAAGTTCTTCCCCTTCTTGGCTAATTTTATACCTAAGCATTTTCTCCTTCTTGATGCTGCTGTAAGTGAGATTATTTTCTTAATTCTCTTTCAGATTGATCATTGTTAATGTATAAAAATGCAACTGCATTGTGTTTGTTAATTTTGTATTCTGCAACTTTACTAAAATTATTTCTTGGGTTCAGCAGGTTTGTTTGTGTGTGTGTGTGTGTGTGTAATCTTTAGGAATTTTTGTGCCTAATATGTCATCTGTAAACAGAGGTCATTTTACTTCTTCCTTTCAAATTTGGATGCCTTTTATTTTTTTGTGTGTCTGATTTCTCTGGCTAGGACATTTAGTACTATGTTGAATAGTAGTGATGAGAGTGGGTATCTTTTCCGTCTTCCTGGTCTTAGAGGAAAAGCTTTAAGTCTTTCACTGCCGAGTATGACGTTAGCTGTTGGTTTTTCATATATGGCTTTTATTATGTTGAAGTACTTTCCTTCTATTAATAGTTCACTGTGTTTTTATCAGGAAAGGGTATTAAACTTTTGTCAAATGTTTTTTCTACATCAGTTGATATAATCACGTGGTTTTGTCTTTCCTTCTGTTAATTTGCTGTATTACAATGATTGATTTTCATATGTTTCATCATCACTGCATTTCATTTGGGCATGGTATATAGTACTTTTGTTTTGTTTTTTTTTTTGCAGTATGTGGGCCTCTCACTGTTGTGGCCTCTCCCGTTGCGGAGCACAGGCTCCGGACGCACAGGCCCAGCGGCCATGGCTCACGGGCCCAGCCGCTCCGCGGCACGTGGGATCCTCCCAGACCGGGGCACGAACCCGCCTCCCCTGCATCAGCAGGCGGACGCTCAACCACCGCGCCACCAGGGAAGCCCGTATAGTACTTTTAATGTGCTGTTAAATTCAGTTCTCAAACTTTTTGGGGTTGTGAATCCCATTGAGAATCTATGAAAGACATAGACTCTCTCTCGGGTAAATGAATTTCAGCACATAGAGTATTTTAGAAATAACTTGGAAGGCTTTGTAGAGTGCCCGGAAGTTCTTCTTGGGGTCCTCTAAGGACAACTAACCTTTGTTGTCTGATTACCATGCTAAGAACTATGTGATGCATGTTACCTGAGTCATCTCAATTAATTCCAGCAATGACCTGATGAGACAGGTTCTATGTTATACTCATTCTATAAGATGAGGAAATGGAGGAAGTAAGCAGAGGAGCTGAGATGAAAACGTAGACAGTCTGGTGCCAGAGCTGGAGACCCATGGAGTTCAGTTTGAGACCCCTTGGTTTGGAGAATTTGATTTGATTCTAGGCTGAATTCTAATCTGAAGGAGCATCAAGAGTATTGGACAATTATGGGGGTTCTGAGTCACCAAGGGACTCAACGGTGTGATCCATAGATCAGCAGCTTTTGACATCACCTGAGTGCTTGTTACAAATGCAAGCACTCAGTTAACACCCCAGAACTCTAGAATTTTAACAAGATCCTTCAGGAGATTTGTGTGCACATTAAAGTTTGAGAAGCATTGGCTTAGGCCCTGCAGCATTAACAATTTTGACACCCTCTGAGACCATTTCGAACTTAAAATTAAAGTTTTGGTAGCTTTGGGTGATGTTGCTTATTGGTTCCTGGTGAACTGACTGATAGTGATGGTTGTGGGGAAGGTGATATCGGGAGAGGTGGAGTCAGCCCTAAATGAGCGTGTGTGACAGCAACATACTTGCACCCAGTATGTCCCCCTTCTCCGAGGTCACTGTAAGATCTCTTTCGAATATTCTTTTAAAATGATAGCATTCTAGAATCGAGAAACAAATGGATGAAAGTGCCATTCTCACTTTTTAGCTGCATGCCTTCCAGCAGCACAGGCTGATTCTGGGTAGTACTAGGCTATGGAGAGCCATCAAAGCTTCAAAAGGAAAAGCTTTCATCTCTCGTGAATATTTCCTGCCAGGCACCATTGCTGTGGTGGGTCTTTAAGGACCAGTGGGGGTGTGTCACTCCTGGGGAGCAGGTGTCCTCTGAGCTGATTGCCTGCGGCCCCCTCCTGATACCCTTACTCTATGACCCGATTTCTGACCTCCAATGTTGGCTATTGTCTTAGAGCCCTGCTCAGCTTTGGCGTCAGTGCCTCCCTTGGAATCAATTGCCTCTTGGATTGTTAGCATCTTCAGTTGGATTCTGCAAGTAATCCCTTTCTTGTTTTTGAACTATAATAAGTTGAACTTCCTATGGCTAAGTGATGGCATATCCCTAAGCCAGAGCTTTTACCAAGCAGTAGTTCTTACACTCAGATCTCTCCTCATGTGGGACCTTCTTTGTCATCGAGAGCAGTCATTATGATTAATTCAGAGGATCACAGGAAAGGACTTTTTTTAACCCTTTCAGGTACATTCTGGAATGTAGGAACATCCTGTAGAATAGTGAGGTTAAATGAGTACAGTGTCCTCACAGACAGGCTTTTTTGATGAGACCTCGAGTCCAGCAAAGAGTTTGTAGTTAATTTAATAGGTTCTGGGATAGAGATTGGACCTTTGTGATGATGAGTGAAGAGATTATCATTTGGGTACTAGGAGAGCTGTGTGTGCTTTTCTTTCTCTGAGCGTGGAGCGTGAAATCTATTTAGAGGTGCAACCATGAGCCCCAAATGAGAAGTCTCTTAGAACAAGAAACAAAAAAGGCACCGCTAATCATTGTGATTCCTGTACCGAGAGTGCTCTGTGAAAGTGGTGCTAAGAATTCCCCTTTACAAGCATCATATGTCAGTAGATTTTAAAGTTCAGTACAACTTCCTCAACTGATACAGCTGGAGGACACACTGTTTCAGAATGTTTAAGATGGGGTTCTATATTTGAGGTAACTAGACGGGGAACACAGAGAGAAAATTGAAATTATAGACATCGATATGATTACCACTGAAGTATATTGATATTTGGCATGGAAATATTATCCCCTAAAGTGCAAGGAAATGCACATCCTGGACATGAGACAAACACAGATACCATTGAATATGTGGGTCCTGAGAATTTTGCTTTTCCTTTAATTACTCATTTGAAACAAGTGATGACTGAAAGAGTAGGCAATATGTAGTCAGCTCTTCAGCTGGGGGAATATTTCAGTGTGAGATGTGGATCCATTAAGGTCTTTTGATGTGTAGATTAATTTTTTTTATTAATTAACCATTGTGCAGAAGTCAGAGCAAATGGCTGTTTTCCACAGGAATAGAGGAACCAGTGCAAACCTTGGAAATGTCAATGTGCCAACCACCTTGAAAAGGTTGTTCAATGGAAGGTCTTTTTTAAAAGAAATTTCGGTATAGTTGATGTACAATATTATATAAGTTATGATGTAGTGTTTCACGATTTTTAAAGGTTATCCTCATTGACACTTATCATAAAATATTGGCTATATCAATGGGAGATCCTAAATTGCAAGTTTACTTACAGTGCCTGGGAATGTTTCTTCATTGGGAAACACCTAATATAATTAAACTAAACTAAATTAATTCATACTCGGCTTAGTTCCAAAGAAGAGTCAAGCTGTTACAGATGTTGCTTTCCTAAAACATAGGATAATTCAAGGTTGCCTAAGGAGACAAAGTGCATCAGTTGTGGAATCATCTATGTGTCATCTGCTGATGTTTCACTAGTGATCATTGAATCATTCAGAATTCTATAAACAATATTCTTCCACCAGGGTAAAGAAGTCCGCACTGCAGTTCACTGTTTCTTGGCAGTTGTGAAAAATGCAATCGGAGAAGTTGTCAGGGACCTTAATTAAAGCTCCCTGAGTGAATCTTTTGCATATGCAAATTATCCTCACTGGAGAAGCCTCTGTTTACATACTGAAGGGTCTGACAAATACTGATTGCAACTGTCCGTGTATTTTGGGGTGTTTGTCTCAAGTACCACAAACACGTTTATTCTGGTGATATTCTGAAGGGAATGGTATGAAAATAAACTCTCTAATGTTTCACAAGCTGATGTGTCAGCAGCCTTGAAATTGAGAAAAATGAGCTTTGAAAGGAAGAAATGGGTGTAGTTGGAGCAGGTGATTGGGGACCAGGAACAAGGGAAAGATAAAACATCAGTGAGTCACAGTGGTGGAAGGGCACTGACATTTTAATGGAAGAGAGTCCAAGAAAAAAGGAAATTAGAGAAACAAAGATAAATGAACAGAGAAGAAGTATTTGTCAATTTTTTCATCAGGATTTAAACTTTTTAAAAAGTATTTTTCTTTCCTTTTTGCGTTAATGTTCATAAGCACTTGTTGATGCAACTGGCACTGTGCTAGATGCTTTATTTTAAATTTTATTATTACAGCCCTGTGAGGAGGCTAATAGTGTTTAAATGTGTTTAATAATGATTAAATGTGTGAGCCCTAGAGTTTGATCGTCTGGGGTTGGAATACCTGAGGTGTCACCTATTGGCTCTATGATCTTGGGCATAGTAAGCTTTTTGTACCCCAGTTTCTTCATCTGCAGAATAGTGGCAATAATAATAATATATAATAATTATTATTATTAATAATAGAATACCAACATTATCATAGTATTATGATATACTATATAACTATATATTATTATTAACCTAATCTCTTAATATTATTATATTAGTAATACTATTATTATTATGAATATTATTATTACTATATCTCGCTTTCCGGGCGGCTGGGACGCAGGTGGGCCTGGCGGGTCCGCGCGGCCTCGGGGCCGGAACCCGGGGTCCCCGCCCACCCCAGCGTCCGCCGCGCGCCCGCCGCGCGCCGAGCCCCACGCCCCGCGCTTCCGTCCTGGGTCGCGGTGGCCGGAGGCGCATCCGGGTCCGCGGGACAGGCAGGCGCCGAGGTCGCTTGTGTTGGGGGTAGTGGTGCGGCGAGGATCCGGCGCCTCCGCGGAGCATGGCGGGTCGGGGGCTGGGGGTGCCGCGCCTTGCTCTGCCCTCCGCACTTTCCCGGCTCTGAAGCCTCGAGAATACGGCCAGGCAGCGGTAGTTGAACGGGGAGTTTGCCTGCTGGGAACTAGGGGCCTGCTGGGGTCTCAGTTCTTGGCTGGCCCCGAACACGAGGTTGCCAAGCGTGTGACGGCAGCAGGTAGGAGTGAGCCGCTGGTGCAGTGATGAGCAGGGAAGGAAGGACACTGGCTGTTGGCCTGTGAACCTAGACAAGAATGACCAGCCAACACAATCCAGACCAAGGTCCGTGGGCCCAGCTCGGTCCTGTGCGGCTGGTCAGTGGAATAGACCTGCAGGTGTGGCTCTTGTCACTCTAGGGCTGGCTTCAGGACAGATGAGGCCAGGGAACCGTCCTGGATTCTCCAGGAGGGTGCTCCGGAGTGGAGCCGGGGGGGGGTGTGTGTTTGCCCGGCTCAGCACGGTGGCCACGCACGTCCAGTCTGCCGGCAAGGGCAGTGGGGAGCCGGGGGAAGTCATGGCCTTGGGAGTCTCCTCCTGCTGTAAAAGAACCCGCAGGCTTATAAAATAACTTTTGTGTGGAACGTTGGTGGGTTGAAAAGCAGTTCTGTGTGCTTTTCCCCCTTGGTGTGGATCAGCAGTGCTGAGGCAGCAGGCGTGACACAGAAGTGTGAGCGGAGAGCGTCTGGAATCCCCGAGCTCCAGGGAAACTAGAGGCGACAGCCAGCCTAGTGAAGAGGACAGGAGCTGGGGGCGGGGGCGCTGGCAGCAGCCCAGCAGGCGCCCCTCGTCTCAGGGCCCTAGTCCTGGATCCAGCCGGGTGGTCAGGGGAGCTGCAAGGTCTTCTGGGTGAGCAGAGCCCACAGTCCTGAGCTGTTCTTCGCTGTGTTTGCGTCGTCTCCCCCCATCCAAGGGGAGAAATCTAGATGAGGTTTAAGAATCAGTGCTTTAAGAATGTGGATCTCATAGGTGAAACCTCGGAACACATGTTTTCAGCACAAGGTGTTAAAGTGAATGGAAGGATTCAATGCCTTTTCCAGGAGAGTGTCTCCATGTGGGCAGAATTAGAGAATAAATGGGTCTTGAATTAAATATATATATATATATATATATATATATATATATATATATATATATATATATATATATATATATATATATCTCATAAGGTTACGGTGAGGATTAGAAGGTTAACATATACAAAGAGTGTACACATGGAAGCACTCAATAATGACTGGCCATTGTTATTACCATTTATATTAATATTCCAGTTAAGTGGTTGAGCATCAGAAGAATCAAGTCACATTCTTAAGGTACACCAGTTAGTTTGAGACCCAGTTGAATGTGACTTTAGTGCCTGTGCTTTTAATCACATCCCATAAGGAGACAGCAGAGCTATTTTCTAACTGCAACGTTAACTGACTCTTTTTTAAGTTACTTAAACTCTCTGATTTTGTTTGGGTTCCCCCCTAAAGCAGATTCTATGACAAGGGCTTGATGAATGGTCCCTAGGGAATGTGATTTTTCTTGAAGTGTATATTAACGATTTATTAATTAACGACTGTAGCCAAATCTGATAAAGCAGGATAAGCACAGCAGATTGGGAAGAGTGGAACAGGGAAGAAAGGAAGCCAATCCAAGGATGCAGTTTTAAGAGGGTGGCCGGGTGCAGCTGGGGCTCAATGCTAGCAGGGCCGCACTGGAGTTATACAGAATATGCCTCAGAATCGTCCACCAGGGATGGGGAAAGGTGAGTGTTTATTTCCCAGTTCCTATCCTATGTTAATCAAGCGTTGCTCCAGGGGTGTTAATTTCCTTGTACTTACAGTTTTGCACATGACCCATCACAGCCCAGAATCTCAGTGGACAGAGAAGCTTGGGCCAGAAAGCAAGTGACGGGCAGTGCAGCAGAGGTGTGTCATTTTGTCAAAGGTTATATCTGCGGCACAGCTGGTTGCCACAGCCATTTGAGCAAAGCCGTGCGCCAAGGGGTTATAAAGGTGTTTAGCACCTTCTGCCTACAGGAATACACATATTGATTCCATGAGATATTTGCTTCACGTTTGCATAGGTAAATTTTCTGTCATTCACACTCAGTTATTGAGGTGATTCAATGAGATGTGTGTACAAGTGCTCTGAAAGCTATGTCATGTAGACTATTACACTACCCATGTGATATTGAGATCTCCAAAGCTGAAGGTCAAGCAGTGGTTGAACAATTTTTTTAACCCATTATTCTGTAGGTACTTTTGAACTCAATACCTCTCATTTCATGTAAGTAATAAACCTTTCATACCTTCTTGTTGTGTGTCATCAGTCTTGACTTTCCAACCAGATTTTGGGTGGGGGGTTTATTCTGTTTCTTCAGAGTGGTTACAACACAGAGAAATCTGGATTTCAGCCGAAAAAAAATCACCTCAAGACCGCAACAGGGCATACTTCACTGAATTCCAAACTGATTGCTGATGTGATCCTTTGGATTGGAAAAGTCCAAACAGTTCATCTGCCCCATCCCTGGTCATTTGGCTACTGGCTGTCTTGGATGCTGGACCCTAATATTCTAAGGTAAAAATAGAAGAGCAGAGAATAAAAGTTTATGCTGACTAGGTTAAAATCTGAGCCAGTCTGGTACTTTCTGTCTTGAGTGGAAATCAATCTGTGTTCTAGTTTCAGAGCTAAAATACAGTTATGAAATGTTGAATTTTCTTTTTTAAAAAAATATCTGTCTGTCTATTTATTTGGCTGTGCCAGGTCTTAGTTGTGACCTGCAGAGTCTTTGTTGCAGCATGTGGGATCTTTTAATTGCGGCATGCGGGATCTAGTTCCCTGACCAGGGATTGAACCTGGGGCCCCCGCACTGGGAGCAAAGAATCTCAACCGCTGGACCACCAGGGAAGTCCCGAAATGTTGAATTTTCAATGTTATTTTTCTGCTTTGTGTTTGAATTCTCACTTCTTCACTTACCTGCTGTGGGATGTTGGTCACATTACTTCACCTCTTTGGGCTTCAATTTCCTCATTGCAAACTTGAGATAATAGTAAATCCAAAGAACTGTTACGAGGATGACTGTAATGTGTTTGGAACATAAAGACATTCAATTCATGTTAGCTGCTAATATTATTGTTATTATCATTATATGTTTTGACAAAGATCTGTAGGTTTATTTTTTGAGTGTTTAAATGTAATGGTTATTTCTATTAATTGAATTTAGTGATGAGCTGCTCTAATCTGACATTTTTATGAAATACAGAGGCTCTTAGAATTATCTTGATGTCTTGACTGAGAGAGAAGTTTAAATGCTTTTGACCCTCTGGGGAGCCCTCTGACATCATGAAATCACATATCCTTTCTAAAGTTGATTTTCTAAACAGAAAATTGATAGCCCGGTCCATAACTGATTTAGAAACAATTGGAAAATGTCAGGTAACTTGCAAAGGAATAATGATTTTGCTGCTGCTACTGTGTATTAATAGAGGTTGTTTCCCACTTAAAGAGCTGGAAGTGCCTTGTGTTCTTATTCCAGGTACTTGACATGTACCCTGTGAAGGTGATTTGGGCACACATGGTACCTATGTAACAGATCTCTATCTCATAGACTTATGTAAAAGAATGTAAGTGTAGCCCAGTGTAATAGTCTGACCGCATTTGTAAAGCATTTTAATTAATTTATTTTGATTTTTTAAAATTAAAAATACTTTTAAAAATTTAAATTTTTTTCTATTTTTAACGATTTTTAAATTAAACAAATTTTAAAAATATTTTAGATTTTATTTACTTTAAATTTTATCTGACCCCATTTATTTGATGTTTGCTGACATCTTAAACCTCATCCTTCCCTCCTCCCCTTGTGCCCCACTTCCGGGAAATCTGATAAGAAAGTCTGAGTGAGGGCTTCCCTGGTGGCGCCAGTGGTTGAGAGTCTGCCTGCCTATGCAGGGGATGCGGGTTCATGCCCTGGTCCGGGAAGATGCCACATGCCGTGGAGCGGCTGGGCCCGTGAGCCATGGCCGCTGAGCCTGCGTGTCCGGAGCCTGTGCTCCGCGACGGGAGAGGCCACAACAGTGAGAGGCCTGCATACCACACACACACACAAAAAAAAAAAAAAACAGAAAAAAAAAGAAAGTCTGAGTGCTTCCACCTTTGGTGTTGATGGGAAGTTCAAGCCACACAAGCCCCTGCCTGTGCACAGAGGCCCTCATACCAGCCTCACCCTCTAACCACCATAAAAGCCCCCGCAGGTCTTCTTCCAGCTCTCACAAACCATTTTCAGTCCAGCTTATGAAGACTACCCTGCTCTCCCCAGAAAGCCTCATTAAGTAAGTAATAAACCTTTCATACCCTCTTCCTGTGTGTCATCAGTCTTGACATTCCAACCAAATTTGGGGTGGGAGATCCATTCTGTTTCATCAGAGTGGTTACAACGCACAGATATTGGCGTGTACTGAAAGGAACCAGGGTTTCTTGGAGAACTAAGTCCAGGTTTGGGGCAAGGACAATACAAGGTAAGTCTGGGATATCTTGTCATACTGTAAAGCAGGGAAGTGCTCCAAGACTAATGGGATCATGTCAAAAGAATAACAGAAGCCAGGATGAAGGGGCTTCCACTTGTCAAAATGGGACAATTTGAGCATTGAAAAGAATAATGATGGTACGAGATTATATCACATTGAACATAAATCTAGAGTGATAGAAAGAAGAGGGGAAAGAGAGGGAGAGAGAAGAAATAAGTAGGAAAGCTCTTCTTTACAGAAGATTATAGTAAATGTAGAAAAAGGAGAGAATTTTTTTAAAAATCACCATTTTGCACCTGAATGCAATTCAAGCAAAGATCATCAAAGAATACTAAAACTTTTGAGTAAAATGTTGTTGGAGGTGGCAAGAGGTATTATCCCATGGATTATGTGTTTCCATTGCCAAGGAAAATTAACCTTTAGAATAGATACCTGACACAATGGGAGGCATACAGTGTCCCCTGTGTGCTATGTAGTACTTATGCCAAAATATTTAACCTGATTCTTGTGGTGAAGAACAATTAAATATAGAATGTGGGGCATAATATAGGACAACTGTCCTGAATTTTTCAATGTTGTGAAGATAGAAACAGAAACAAAAAGAATGCTCTTCAGGAAAAGATGTAAGATACTAAAAGACAGGGCTTCCCTGGTGGCGCAGTGGTTGGGAGTCCGCCTGCCCATGCAGGGGACACGGGTTCGTGCCCTGGTCTGGGAAGATCCCACATGCCGTGGAGTGGCTAGGCCTGTGAGCAATGGCCACTGAGCCTGCGCGTCTGGAGCCTGTGCTCCGCAACAGGAGAGGCCACAACAGTGAGAGGCCCGTGTACAGCAAAAAAAAAAAAAAAGATAAGATACTAAAAGACATAATCAAAGGCAATGTGTGAACCTTGATTTGACCCTAGATTGAAAAAGTAAAACAATTAAAAAAAACAATTTTGGTCAACTGGGGAAATTTGAATGTGGATATATGAAAGTGATACTCTGAATATATAGGAGAACACTCATTCTTAGCAGATGTGTGATATTTAGGGATGAACTGTCATGGTGTCTGGAACTTATTTTCAAATGGTAGAGCAAGAAAGTATATATATATATATATACATATATATATATATATATATATATATATATATATATATATATATATATATGTATATATATATATATATATTTTTTTTTTTTTTTTTTTTTTTTTTTGCGGTACACGGGCCTCTCACTGTTGTGGCCTCTCCCATTGCGGAGCACAGTCTCCACACGTGCAGGCTCAGCGGCCACGGCCCACGGGCCCAGCCCCTCTGCGGCATGTGGGATCTTCCCGGACCAGGGCATGAACCCGCGTCCCCTGCATCGGCAGGCGGACTCTCAACCACTGCGCCACCAGGGAAGCCCTGAGTATATAATTTTGAAAAGCTCCTCCCATCCAAGGAGTTTCTTCAGACCCCGAGGAAAAGTCTCTAGTTGGGAGGGGAGATGTTTTCCCGTACATGTATTGAGCACCTCATATGTAACAGGTGCAAGTCACCATTCAAAGCGTCCTTTATGTGTGTCATTTAATCCTTATTGATGATAACACACACTTGTATAGAACTTCCTCTGTGCCAGACTCTGTTCTAATTAGTTTACATACATTCACCCATTTAAATCCTCATCACGAAGTGTATGAAGTTGGTAATATAATGATCTTCCTTTTGCAGGTGACCACTGAACCTTAAAGGAGAAACAAACATAGTGCCCTATGGCCCAGGGCTGATCTCAATATTCATAAACCAGCACAGGACAATCACCTTCTCTTGACAGATGAGGAAGATGGGGCTCTAACAGGCTAAGGAAAACTGCCCACAGTCACAGAACAAGTAAATAGCACACTTGGAAATCAAACTCACGTCTGATTTGTTCCAGAGCCCCCATTCTTTCCATTTTGCTGCTTTGCCTCCCAGAGACGTTTTTGCTTTGTCATAAACCGCAGAGCAGAGTGTGGCACTTTCAACGAAGGAAGAGTTTGCCAAATGAAAAGCAGATTAATGAGATATTTGGGATGCTTTGCAGTAAATAAATCTCTTTCAGAATTCTCATGTTCTCCCACTCACATCGTTAAAGCCATAACAGTAACAATTACCTCAGCCTGGTTGAGGCCGTGTGGGAGTGTCTGTCGCCCTGGGAAGACACTGGGGACCCACAAAACTTTCCTTGAGCTGACTGAGCCATAGGTCAGAAATTGGATATATCAGAGGTTGGCTTTCCCCGTCAGAGCCTCGTCTTGCCCCTCCTGTTTCTGGCTGTGTCTTGAAACGCGGTTACCTGAGGAGAGGAATAGAGCTTAAAGTTGGGTCAACATTAAGAATATTAGAAATGTCAATGTCAACCTGTTCTCCGAGACTTAGAGCACCATTTGAACACGATTGCCCGAGACTTGAGTAGAGTCTATCTTTTTTCTTTTTAATAATAGGTAATCTTAGCTATTCCCTGGGAATTAAAAAATACCCCTTTGAAACTGAGAGGCCAGAGCAGAAATGTAATTATTTCTAGATGATACACAACTGAATTTAAAGCCAAATGCTCGCATTTATATTCAAGAGGAATGTGTGTCTACTTAACGCTGGTGTTGAGGGTCTGGGGGATGTGAAGACAAGCAAGTCCCGGGCCCTTTGTCTAAGAGCTGGGAATCTACTAAGGGAAATGGGGTGTAAGCTGTAATAATCTGTGCTGCGAGGGGAAACGTAGCATTTACTGCCCATCCGCCACAGGCCAGGCATTGTGTCAAGTACTTTATACAAGGCCATGGCAAGATGGATGTATTAGCCCCATTTCTAGGGGAGGAAAGCAAGACTCAGAGTAAGTTGTCCTGGGCCAACAGCACTTTATGAATATGGCTGAGATTCAGACTCAGGTGACTCTAATGACAGACCTGCACTCTTTCCCCTAGGATTTGCTGTTAATTAGGCAGGATCCACTTAATGGTCTAACGTATTAGGTATCCTTCATGGGATTTAAAGATTCACGAAATTAGCTCACCGAGTTGCATAACGTTTTGAGATGACAATTTTTGATGTGGGGTATTTTTTTTTCTTTCTTTTTTTTTTTTTGTGGTACGCGGGCCTCTCACTGTTGTGGCCTCTCCCGTTGCGGAGCACAGGCTCCGGACGTGCAAGCTCAGCGGCCATGGCTCACGGGCCCAGCCGCTCCATGGCATGTGGGATCTTCCCGGACCGGGGCATGAACCCGTGTCCCCTGCGTCGGCAGGCGTACTCTCAACCACTGCGCCACCGGGGAAGCCCCTGACCTGGGGTATTTTGAGGAGTCTTGGGCGAATCAAATAATTTTCAGCTTTTTCCAAGGAAAGTACAAAACAGAAAACTTTACCCATTTCTTGTGCTTTTATGTTGGTGGGGTGAGGCTTATGGATGGTCTTTGGGTGAGGGATAGAAGAGGTCTGGATAACCCAGATAGCTCCATTACTTGGTGAGAAATAATGGTTTTGAAGTATGACTTGGCTACTTTAAAGTGGCTGTATCAGCTCAGTAGGAGTTAGCAGTTTGATGTGGCTACCAAAAAGCCAGTCTTAAGAGAAGTATCTCTGGTGGGGGAGGTAAGAACCCCACTCTACTTTGCCTTGGTCAGACCTTAGTTGGAATACTGTGTTAAGTTCTGGGGACTGTAGACTAAGATAAATCTAAAGCAACTAGGACCCACATTCAGGAGAA
Organism: Mesoplodon mirus; assembly: GCF_964341445.2. NCBI lineage: Eukaryota > Metazoa > Chordata > Mammalia > Artiodactyla > Ziphiidae > Mesoplodon > Mesoplodon mirus. The sequence goes on along the minus strand of NC_138986.1, from coordinate 108,401,480 downwards.
AGTTTGGATCACAATGAGGAAATGAAATCTGGACGTTTAGGGAAATAGGGCTGTGCAGCTGAAGAAAAGACTTGAAGGGCTGAGATAACAGTCTTCAAATATTAGAAGGATTGTCTTGTGGAAGAGGAATGTTGATTTTTTTTTCTCTGTGGCCCTAAAAGATGCAACCAGAAGCCACAGGCTCTGGGGAAGTGGATTTGTCCTTACAAGGAAGAATTTTTTGTTCTATCTGCCTAAATATGTTTTATCTGCCTAAATATGTTGAGTTTTGCTGTTGTTTTAGAAAGTGGTGGATTCCCAGTCCCTGAAGGTCCTAGGACATGTGCCAAGTAATTACTTGGTGGAGCCATGGCAGAGGAAATTCAAAGGTACCGTGGATTGGATTTCACAAGCATCAAAGTCCTTCCCAACCCTGAGCATCTCAGTACCTGTGGACTGTCCTTCCAGGCTTTGCCTCCACCTTTGTCACTAGGGTTGGGGTATGTTTTGGGGGGATGGATAGATGGATGGGTGACGGGGAATAGGAAGAATGTACAATGACAAAGCAGTTACTTGGTCCATTCAAGTTTGGTCTGCCATTTTTAAATTTTGCCTTTCCTATATACTCATTTGCTTGCCCTAAACTCTGGGCACCTGGAGGCCTTTGCTGTAACTGCTTGTGATCCTCAACATCGTACCCCATCTCATGCAATTGGGTTCTTATAAATGTTATTTGACAGTGATTTTTATCAGGTATCAAGTATTGTCAGGCTCCAATAGTAAGCGAATCTAACTTCGCTGTATGTACAAACGCTAGGTCTGTAAAGCTTGTGGCTGCCTCCCCTCTCTGGGGAAAGACAGAACCTGAATTCTTTTCCAAATTTCAGTGAGATGGAAATTTTGGGACACCCATGAGACAGAGAACCAGTCAAAGGGCTTCACACTTAAAAGTAGCCTTAAAAATTACCCATATGCCCGTTGCACTACTCCCAGCCCCCCCCCGTCAGGTAGCAATCTTCAACTGTTTTGAAAGATCTCTAGCTCTTTTTATCCAATTAAGGACTGAAAGTGATTGACAGAAGGTTTTTGCTCATAGTCTACAGCTGAACTCTTGTGTCAACAGTAAATATTCCAGCAGAAGGAGTGGGGGTTTGATCATTTTACTGCTTTCTGCAGGGCAGACTCTGTGGGCTCATGGCAACATCTAATCTTCAGTGACCCCAGTTGTCACACCCAGGAGTAGGTTTCTCTCTAATCCTTTTCAGAGCTATGAACAGCAGGGAAACATGATTTATAGACCAAGAGGCATTTTCATCATGGGATTTGTGAGCATTTCATATCCCTTTCCTCATTATGGATACACTGCCCATCCTTTGGAAGAGACACTAAGGTGTTGGTCAGATCCTGTTAACCTCATTTACTTCCATGAATTCATGTCAAGTGTATTATGTTCATGGAGGAGATTTTCAAAACCCTACCAAATGGGGTTAGAGGAAGATGGGGCTAACTTCAGATGACTTCTTTAGGCCAGAGGTTTTCCTAGGCACCAGTAATCATCTGATTCTGCTTTCTAAGGCTGCTTCCCTTACTTACAATTCATACATAGAAGCTAAGTCCTTGATGCAAAGATGTTCTTTACAGCTGTGGGTTTTACCTCAATCTCTGGGCTCCTTTAAAAATAAACTTCGAATATTCTTCTCAACCCTAGTTATTTGAACTCTCTGAGTCTCAGCTCAGTTTATTAACATGATTAATTTGCAGTGGATCTCTGTGGCTTATGTCCTTAATACATTGCTTCACACAGGGGCACCAGCTCAGGAAGATTTTGTCTGTTGCAAATTTATGAGGAAGTTGAATATTTATTTTTAGTACTTTTTCACCACCTCCCCAACATCTACCTCCTGATCAGATACCATTTCTTCTTCTTCCTGTCTCTACATTTCCAATGCCATTAAAAAATGGCCCAATTCTCAGCCTGTTTTCCCCTAGTCCTTGCTAAAACAGTGGCTGATGATGGTGTAAGTTAAGGCACCACTTCTCATGAGGTTACTTGTATTTTAATAAAAATCTTTGAAGGGTAAACATTCAAAGTCCTGATTCTCTATGGTTAAATTTTAGGGAGTGTAAAAAATAGTTTTAGATGGAGACGAAGGGAGTTGGGTGGATTACACAGGACATGGGATGAACAGGGCTGTCACTTTTTTTGTTTTTTGCGGTACGCGGGCCTCTCACTGTTGTGGCCTCTCCCGTTGCGGAGCACAGTCTCCGGACGTGCAGGCCCAGCGGCCATGGCTCACGGGCCCAGCGGCTCCGCGGCATGCGGGATGCTCCCGGACCGGGGCACGAACCCGTGTCCCCTGCATCGGCAGGCGGACTCCCAACCACTGCGCCACCAGGGAAGCCCGAGGGCTGTCACTTTTGTTCAGTTACATGAACATGGTGACAGGCAAGCATAAATGCAGAGATGGCATTCCTGTGCTGGTATGGGGAAAAGGAAGAGAGGCCACTGGTCAGGACATTGTTTTGCCTAGGGAGGAAGAAGATCCAGTACTTTGGTAATTTATTTAAGCTTTTGTTTTTTTTTTTTGCGGGATAGAGGAGCAAGTAGGGGAGCTCATACTTGAAGCCGAATCCGGCCTCCATACCCTGACACTGAATTAAATCTCAAGACAGAGTTGTGGGTGAAGTAGAAAAGAATAGCTTTATTGCTTTGCCAGGCAAAGGGGGCTAGAGCAGGCGATTGCCCTCAAAACTCTGTGTCCCTGACCTGGAGAGGGTAGTGAGGAGTTTTATAGTAATCGTTCAAAGAGGAGAGCATGATCAGCTCATGGACATTTCTCTGATTGGTTGGTGGTGTGGTAAGTGGGTGTCAGCATCATCAACCTTACGGTTCCAACTGGTTCTGGGGTCTGCGTGTTTGTGGGTAGCACACCATTAACTTCTCCCACCTAGTGGGGGTTTCAGTATCTGCAAAACAGCTCAAAGATATTGTTATGTGTATCCCTTAAGGGGGAACCAAGACCCTGCCCGAAGGCTGCACTAGTGTTTCTTTTGACTATTCCTCCCTTGTCTCGCATCCCCTCCCTTCTCTAATTAGCAACTGTTTGAACCTGCTCCTTGGAACTCAGGGAAGGTCATGGAGGCTGAATGAAGCCTATTTCCTGTAATCAAGAAATGGGGGACACCGATACAGGCTTTGTGCCCAGGAGCCCACAGGGTCCTGCTAGGGATCATCCTCAGTGCAAGGAGATGTGGAAAATCCAGAGATAAGGAATCATGGCCTCTTACTTTCCAAGGGCTCCTACTCTATGTTGTGGGGGAAATCAGACGCATTCATTAAGAGTCTGCCCGATTGAAGGATGTGAAAAGAGTTATCACAGAGGTACAACTAACATGCTGGGAAAATGTGTGGTCCATTCTCACTGGGATATCTGGAAGGGCTTCCTGTAGAAAGTGGGATTTTAATTGAACTTAAAAACAATTTGTACTTTGAAAAATTATGCTCTTGAAAGAAATGAGTTGAGCAAGCGCCTGTCCTCTGATGGAGGGAGAGAAGTCTGGCCTAGTTGAGTGGAGGCGGGAAGGTGAGTGTTACGCTTAGTCTGGAAAACTCGGCAGGGTCTTCAACCCTACGGGGCTTTGAACGTTCGGTTGACTCTTTTCGGTTTTCTTCTTCTCGCACTGGGAAGCCATTTAAGATTTAAGCAGGGGAATAATATTCTTAAAGAAAATAACTATGACCAGGATGAATTGAAGGGAGGGAGAAACGACATACTCATTTACCTACAATTTGGGGAAGAGAGGAAGATTATCTCTAATTCATTAGATGTGCATTGTATCAGCAGGAGGGAAATAAGCAGCATATCTTGATACATAAATCCTCCTCCCATATATGCATTCTTTTTCACCAGGGAGCAAGTATTTGGCAGCCAAGTTATCTTTAAAGTAATAATAAGAAAGCTATTTGGAATAAATGTTTCAGAACCATTTGTTACTTTACACAGACCTATGAGCAAGTAGGATTGAGCTAAAGCATTTACAGTGGTATGTGGTTCTGCAGGGGCCGCCACCCTATTATATATACTTATATCTTGGCTAAACTCCAGCTGTTGCCACTGCTATTAGTCAAAGAACTGAAGTGTCAACGAGCTAATCAAAATAGCAAAGTGGGAGTCAAGAGTTTTTCCGCCTGTTTCCTAAAGTCTTAGGAAGATTGTTTCCTTTTTATTCCTTATATTCAGAACATAAAAGCCTCCCAGACATCTAATCTTTACTAGGTCAAACATTTCAAAAGGCAGTGGGATTATTTTCCAGTTGCTTTTCAGTTTAAGGCAAGTGTTTTAGGGGCTTCCAAAGCCTCCCTCCTGAATCCATTTATGAAAAAAAAAAACAAAAACAAAAAATGAAAGGCATTATTAACCCAACTACATTGTCTTGGTGTAAAAATCCTAACATATAGCATAGTGGGCAAAGGTTCTGAATCATGACCTAAGAGATGTGAGTTCTAGACCCAGTTTTGTGAATGCATAGCTTGGTGGTTTTGTCAAGTCTCCTATTTAACAGGGAGGGATTAGAATTTTTCTGTATGGTTTCTGTACTATTCAGTAGTATTGTTCACAATTACTTTTGCCTAAGGAGTTTAGAAAATGGAGAGACACATGATACTGTTGCAGGAAGAGGGACCTCTTCCAGGGCCCAAGAGTGGGCTCTTGTCTACCACTCAGAAAAGAATTTTCTGAGGAGACACACGTGCTGACAAAGCAACAGACTTTATTTGGAAGGGGTGTCCGGGTGCAGAGCAGGAGGGGAAGGGAACCCAGGAGAACTGCTCTGCCATGTGGCTCGCAGTCTCAGGTTTTATGGTGATGGGGTTAGTTTCTGGGTTGTCTCCGGCCAGTCATTCTGACTCAGGATCCTTTCTGGTGGTGCACACATTGCTCAGCTAAGATAGGTTCCAGAGAGAAGGATTCTGGGAGGTTGGTAGGACATATGGACAGGAGTCTCCTCTCTCCTTTTGACCTTTCCCTAATTCTTCCGGTTGGTGGTAGTTGGTTAGTTCCGCGTTCCTTACCAGGACCTCCTGTTTTAAGATAACTCGTGAAAGTGGTTACTGTCGGGCCTGGTCAGGGCAGGCAGTTTTGGGCAGTGGTTTCCCTAAAAATAAGATTGTGGTCAACAATTTTGGGTGGAAGTGATGTGTGTTACTTTTGGGCGAGAACTCACACTGCCAGTGTGAGGCTCCAGAATTCTTTCTCTCTACAAAGATGACTGAGAGAGGTGGCTTTGTCAAGCTGGGGGCAGGAATAAGGAAAACGAAGAGCAGAACTCCTAGGCAGCCCATGATGGGCATGTACAACGAGCGGGAAATGAAACTTTGTTGTTTTAAACCACTGAGATTTGGAGGAATTATTCAAGCTTATTCCTTTTTGTTTGTTTGTTTGTTTGTTTGTTTTGCAATATGCGGGCCTCTCACTGCTGTGAGAGGAAGATAATAACAATGACAAGTAGCAAAACCTCTAAAATGGAGACTATACTCCATTATAGCAAATTAATGGGAGTGGGAAGCTCGGGCTCACAGTCCAGGACATAGAAATAAAAGCTGAGGATGCTCTGAGGCATCTCTTGGATCTCTATAAGCCTCCAGCATTTCTGCTGAGTAGGGTTGACAGATAAAATATAGGCTCTTCAGTTAAATATGAATGTCAGAAAAACAACGAGTACAGTTTTAAGGTAAGTATGCCCCAAATAGTACATAGGATCTACTTATACTAAAAGTGATGACTTATTATCCATGTGAAGTTCAAGTTTAACTGGGTATCCTGTATTTTTATTTAGTAAAGGTGACAGCCCTACTGATGATCCACAATGAAGGCAGTTCAGGAACGGTACATGCTGGCTCTTGGACAGTCAAAAATGGCATCAGCAGATCCAGGTACAGTATGAAATTCTTTTTGGATGTAGCTCAGAAGCCATGGCCAGCCCTTGACTGCAAGTACTGCCTCGGGTTTCCCTGAGGTGGGGTAAACCTTCCTCTTAATGGACTTTTGGTAAGTCTGGAAGACCATATCCAAGGGGAGCCCCAAAGTCAGTTTCATCCTCACAACCATGTGTCCAATTCCTGGAATTGGCTGCATGTGACTCACAAGAGCTGAGGAGGTTTGTGAAAATTGGGAGTGTCATAGCTTGAACCCTTTGTAGGTAAAGTTTTGGTGCTCTGAGAGTCTTAACAGGAGCAATGTGAAAGACTCCAGGTCCCCAGGTAGATAGAAACAATCCTGTTTTACTTCTGTGTATGTGACAAGTCTCTAATAGTTCACAGAGCAAATATCTGCTCTTAGAAAGACTGATCCAAGCTTGGATGTTTCTGGTGGCAAGGCAAGGCCGTGAGTCTGAAGTTGAACTTTTATGGTTGAGGAGACAATAAGGTGGTTAGAAGGTCAATCATGGAGGAGACGTTGGCTTCATCCATTGTGCAGGCTTGTATATGTGGTTCTATGTAGATTGTGTTTCAAAGGTGGAGCTTGTTTACAACTATGAACATTCTCTGATGTGCTTTTGGACCTTCATTCCCAGAGCGTGAGCAGTGCCGAGGCTCTAGAAATGCCATGGATATTCTGAGCTGTCAGTGGCATTTCCCTGGTACTGTTCCCCTGGTGCCGCTCCTTGAAATGTCCAAAGGGATTATCATCTGTCTTGTGGCGGGTCCTAGCATTGTGAAAGGAAGCTGCTGCACCTGGCTCAGAGGATTTCGGATGTGGTGGGAGGAGTAGTATTACTACGACTATAAATTGTATCACAGCATATCTATTCCATCTTGAGAGTGGGGTTGGGGGGTTATGAAGGGGGGCTTTTATTGTACTTTTATACATTGTACCCTTGAAACTAATTCAATTTTTTTAAATTAATTAATTTATTTTGGGCTGCATTGGGTCTTGTTGATGCTAGCGGGCATTCTCTAGTTGCAGAGAGCGGGGGCTACTCTTGGCTGTGGTGCACGGGCTTCTCATTGCAGTGGCTTCTCTTGTTGCGGAGCATGGGCTCTAGGCATGCAGGCTTCTGTAGTTGTGGCACGTGGGCTCGGTAGATGTGGCACACGGGCTCTAGAGCGCAGGCTCAGTAGTTGTGGCGCGTGGGGTTTGTTACTCCATGGCACGTTGGATCTTCCCACACCAGGGCTCGAACCCATGTCCCCTGTATTCCCAGGCATATTCTTAACCCCTGCTCCCCCAGGGAGGCCCAATAATTCAGATTTTTATAAAGAGAAGATTCCTAATATTATTCCAAAATTTTAAAAATATGTAGTTGGATAACACTATGAAAAATTAACTGATATATTCTTTTTTTATTTCTCTTTGCTCCCTGGATTTTTTTCCTCATCCAGTCAGCTAGGCACTGTGAGTTCACTGCATTAGGAAGGTAAAGACTCATCAGAAATGAGGGAGAAAAAAAGAAAATTCTCAGGTTTGGAATGTTCAAAACAGAGGCCACAGTAGAACAGGTGAGAATTCTGTGAACAAAAAATAAATGTCGTCTCAAATGCAAAAAAGTATTCTCTGCACTGGGAGGCAGGAGAGGGAGGGAGGGAAGGACTGAAGGAGAGAGATCAGTGTGGCCAGGGACATGGAAACTGTGCTTGAGGACGATAGGCCCAGGAAGAGGATCAGAATCTGGAGAAGGTTCAGCCTGCACGTGATCATTGCCTCCAGCCAGCACCCTCATCTCAGACGTTGGGAAATTCAGAGAGAGAGTGGGAGTACGTCAGGAGGGCCACGCACAGAGTCTGTGTGGCAGGGGTTGTGGCCGTTCCCTGTTTGTGAGGAGTCCCCAGCAATATGCAGGCCTCTTCTGGAAAATGCTGGTGGACGTCTCTAGTGCTTATGTGAAAGATTGTTCACAAACCTTGAAAGACACAGATGTAGATGACAGATAGATGCATAGATAGAAAAATGTCATTAAATAAAAGCTCCAGGAAAGGTTTGGAAAATGCCCTTTATTGCATAGGACGTTCCTATTGTCATATGTTGTTAGACTGAGTGCCGGTCCCTGCATCCTCCTTCAGACCATGGCATTCTGTATGCTACGCTCCCGAGGGTCCTTTCTTCTCCCTGGAAGGGATAAAGCAAATGAGGTAGAACAGGAAGAGACAAGAAGCACTCCAAGCTCTGCTGGTCAGGGTTGCCCTCCAGCATTGCCTTAATGCTCAGAGCCACACACAACACAGTGAGCTTGGCTCCAGATCAACTACCACGCAACGAAGGTTCTGGAACACTTCCATATCTCGGGGGACCTCATTTCCACCTGACTCTCTTTCCTATTCCCCTTTGTCACAGAAGGCTAGGTACAGTGGTCAGGGTGAGATCTCGGCTCAGGCCCAAGGCTCTCAGACCTCAAAGTTCTGGTCCTGCAAGGGCCCCTGTCCTCTCTTGAGACCACTCCTGGCTCTCTCTGCCGAGAAGGAGCTGCTGGCAGTACGTCCTCTAAGAGTTGAGGTCCATCGTGCAGACCCTGAGAAAACTCCTAGGAAAAGGCTCCACCTTCTTGTTTATGTCAAGAGAGGTCAATGTCTTTGGAAGTGCTGGGTGTGTCCCATTTGATGCAACTGCAGAGCCATTAGGTAAACCAGCACATGTGTGTGGCCCCTTCCCTTAGACTCCTCTGGGCCCTCGTGACATAGGCTCAGAAGACTGCCAGCCTCAAGCCTTACCTCTTCCAAGGGATGGCCACACCGTCTTCCAGGATCTTCGGTCCCATGAATCTCAGTTGCTGTTTGGAACTCAAAGGAGAGAAAAGACCCTGCCTGCGGGGTCTCTTTGGGCTGGGGCCTTCCCCCGTGTGCTGCTCTCCCTCATTCTCCTTTTCTTCTTGCTTCTCTTCCTCCTCCTCCTCCTCCTCCTCCTCCTCCTCCTCGTTCTCCTCCTCCTCCTCCTCGTCCTCCTCCTCAGGGGTGCTCTCGGATTCCACATTGCCCATCCACTGGGCCATGTTGAGATGAAAGACACGGCAGCTGAAGCCCTGCAGGACGCCGAAATTCACGTGCTGCTGGAGGATCTCCAAGGTGGGGAAGACCCGGCAGCAGGCCATGCACCTGAAGCCGGTCTCCATGGTCAGCATCCAGTCCGCTGTCTTGGCGCTGGGTCTCTCCTCGACGGCAGGTGGCCCTGATGGGCTGCCTGGCTCTGCCCTTTCCTCATACTCTTTCTCCTCCCCAGTGGGCTCACTGTCAGACAGGAGGCTTTCGGTGGACACATCAGAAGAGGGGTCTGTGGCTCCTCTGCACACATCCTCAGGAAGGGTCACTTCTTCTATCCTCAGCTGTTTTTCAGGCAACTCCAAGGGTTTCTTTGTCTTCCAGGAGACAGCGACACCCTTGTTCACTTGTACCTGCATGTAGTATATTTTCATGCCCCTTTCCTCTTTGTCTGGGTGCAGATAGTTCTTACAGGGTGAAGAGGGTGAGGAGGAGACACAGTGTGATGGGGAAGCGGTCTCTCCTTCTTCCTGATCCTGGGCTAGGGGTGGTCTAGGCTGGGCAGTGTCTCGATGAAATCTCCGGATTCCTGAAAAAGGAAATTAAAATCATAATAACATGCATGGGCCATGCTGGAAGCTGAGGGAGCAGGTGTGGTAGACGAGAGAGGGACATTGGCACGACATAGCTATGTCGTGAGCTTGGTGTCTGTTGGCCGTAGGAAGGAGTGGTGTATCGGGTGTCATCTGTGGGCTTTTCATGTGCATGGAGGTGGGATACTGGAGCGGTGTCTGTATACAGGGGTGTGGAGTATGGTGGTGAGGGCTGCAGTATGTGAGGGATGCGGCTAGATGAGTGTACGACGAGGAGTGTGAGTTTGGGAATATCGGTGGTGCATTCCTTGTGGAATGGGGCTGTGGTGCAGGAGAGTACTGTGGAGCACGTGCTTGGGGTTGATGTGCACTGAGAAGGGCTGTGCCTGGAGGGCGCGTGTATGTGTGAGCTGTGTACACCTGAGCTGGATGGTCCTGCTCTCAGGCTGGAGGTGTATGATGCAGAACTCTGTCCTTCTCTGGAAGCAAAGGCAAAGACAAAGCCTACATTTTCCTCTGAAGATGCTTAATCTGGTCCCTCTTCCCTCCACCTCAAGCCCAGACCTTTCCGGCCCCTGCTCCTTGACTTCCCCACCATGGTAGTAGCAGTATTCACGCACAGACACCCAGATTCAGCTGGCATCCATGCCCTCGGTATAGCTCAGCCATCCTTCCCAGGCTCCTCCACAGAGCCCTCATCACCTCTGATGACCCTGGATTTCCTCTCAGCCTCCCTGGGGTCTGTGTGCCTCCTGCCTCACAGCCAAGCACCCCCCCACCTGAGGAGCCCCGCGCCCTTACCAGCGTAGCTGAGCTTGCGCAGAGTAGAAGTACAGAAGAAGTATTTAGAGGCAGAGGAGACCTCCCCTGCCCCTGGGCTGCAGCCTTGGGCCACCACAGTGGATCCAAGCCGAGGGGGATCCTCTTGTGACTTCGAGAGTCCTGAGGGAGGAATGAAAGGCTCAGGGTGGGTTCATCAGTCCTCTGTCCACAAATATTTACTGAGTGTGTGACACGTGTCAAGTGCAGTGAATACACACAGTTGAGTGTGGTTCCCCGTGGATCCTCCAGGATTTAATTCCAATCAATACTTATTCTCTCACTGTCTAGTTGGTAATGTAGGCCTCGGTGGTGACTGTGAGTGTGTGGGAAGAGTGAGTGATGTGTATCAGTTAAGTCTGTGGTAAGTGTGGGGTTGGCATGGGGAGCACAGTGCAGACGTGTCTATCTGTGTCTGTGGCCTTTGTGTGCATGGTTTCTGTTCACAAGTCAGGAATTCTGGGACATGTAACTTTTCCTCATTACATGGTGTGGCTTGTATTTATGGTGCGTGTTCATTCATTCATTCACCAAGATTCAGTAAGCAGCTACTCCTGTGTATCCGGCACTCTTCCATTGTTGTAGTCTTTGGTAACGCTGCACATTCTAGTAGGGGAAGACACACACTAAACAAAACTACAATAAATATATAATACATCACCTGGTGGTAAGTATATAAGGGTTGCCAGACTTAGCGAACAAGAATACAAGGCACCCAGTTAAATTTCAGTTTCAGATAAACCCAGAATAATTTTTTAGTGTAAGTATTCCCATGCAGTATTTGGTCTGACTTAGTATTAGTGTAAGTAGGGCCCATACAATATGTGGGACATACGGATACTGAAAAATTACTTGTTGTTTATCTGGAATTCAAATTGAACTGGATAGCCCATATTTTCTCTGGCAACCCTGACATGGGTTACTGAGACTGTGGTTTCCTGTGGTTTGTACAAAGCGGGTCTGGCATTACTCAAGAATGTGTTATAAGTGTGGTGTGTATGACACGTGACTGGTTCTTACAGAGGTATTTAGAGATGGCTGAAGTTAGCTGTGTTTGTGCAAGAGTTGAGGAGATACATGTATATATAGTGTGTGTGTGTGTGTGTCCTATATATATAGTGTGTGTGTCTATATACATATCTCATCTCCAGCGTTTGGTGTTGGAGGAGAGGATTGTGATACAGGTGGTTTGTATGAGAACGTAGTATAGGAGGGATGCGTGTATATACCTGCATGTGCTGTGTGTGGTTTACTAAGGAAGTTATATGTGGGGTGTGTGATATTTTTGCTGTATTAGAGTGTACATGGGTGTATGAGATACTGTCTCATAAAACACCCCTAACAAGAATTCTGTATACACTCTTACGTACACCGAGTGTCAGCCAGGTCCAGGCAGGGTGAGAAGAACTTTACCACGCAGACTTTATATCTGGTAAGCACTCTACCCCCATTCATCTCGCTCTTCTCTGCACTACCACACACACACACGCACACACACACACACACACACACTCACTCTCTCACACACACTCACACAGGAACATAGAGCAAAATATTCTGAATGGTCAGGGGCAGTCATTGCCTTCCCCAGCCTGTCCCAGCCACTGCCTGGAAATCTGCCTGCTGTCTAGAGCTCCATTCCCAGGGCCCATCCTACAGTCTCCAGAGCCCTGGGCCTGGTAGGAGCTACTGAGCTCTAATCTGGGGCAGAGGCCTCTAGCTGGAGCTCTGGGGTGACCACCCCTCTCCCAGGGCAAGCTACTCGCCTACATTTAATGCATGCAGGCACCACGTGGCCCGTGGCTCTCAGAGCCCCCCGCAGGACACTGAGGCCCTTTCTCACCCCCGCTCACGCGGTCTCAGTCTCTGGAAAACCCTTCCCTTCCCTTGATCTCCTTTGGGAAATTCTTCCTGTTGAAGGAATAAATCCTCCTTGCTTTCAATATGACACCATCCCTAGACAAACAATCTTCTTTCAAAGTGCATTCCACTTGTCAAGATATTTTTCAACAGGGCCTTCAACTCATGGGGCTTCTCTTTCCACTTTGGTAAAAGAGGCCAAGCAACTCATGGGTCTCTCTCAGCATCCTTGCATCCTTCACATCCCCCACCTCATGACCCCAGTGAAAGATCCAAGAGAATAAGAGAGAAATCGGGGACTGAGAAAAGCTGCAACTCTAGGTCTGTGCAAGCAGGATGCAGCCTGCTTTGAGTCCGACAATCCTCCAGGCCCGGCTGCCCCAGGAGAGAGTCCTCAGACCAGCGGAGCTGACCTCCCATCTCCCAGGGGGCATCTGGCCGTTCTGTGCCGTCTCACAACACAGGGGCCCTCCAGATAGATATGGCAGCATCAGTGAGATAAGGTCTCTCGCTCCCTGCTTCACAGGTGACACGTTCTCAGTCCCCCGCTTCCTAGAGAAGGTTCAGTTTGGCAGAAAGCCATGTGCCCCAGACAAGTTGCCCCCCACATACCTCCTCCGTTCTCAGCAGTTTCCTGGGACTCTTCATTTTCCAGATGTTTCCTCTTTTGTCGCCGTTCCATCGTACCAACTAGAAGTCTCCCTTAGAAGATGCCTCAAGAGATGTCCAACTCCTCCTCTTCCCTACAGGTTGGCCCTTCTTGGCTCTTGGGCAATCCGTTGAAATGATTCAATACAAATAAAAATGGTCAAGTCTCCTAAATGGCTGAAAAACCTGTACCACTTAGTGAACCAGCAGTACTGCCTAGTGATCACCAGGGCTTTTATGTTTGCAAGGTTGCCAGGCGCACAGTGGAATTCTGTGACCTCAGTGATGACATCAGAGCATTCGGTGGACCTAGGTTGAGCACAGTGTCTGCAGTAGCACAGGCCCCATTTTCAAGAACAATTCCTTTTTCCCAGCCGAAGCTTTCCCTTTGAAATAGAAAGGTTCATACCATATCTATTATAAATTGTATCATACCATGTCTATTATAAAATTCACATTTTGATTGGAGATCTTTTAATGTCTTTTCTAGAGAGATTTAATATGAATATTTTAAATGGTCTCCAGTTTCCCTGTGGATTATTGACATTTTAAACTCTGCACTTCAATTTTCCCTCAATACGTGTAATTTTGTCATGGCTATTTCTGTACTTAAAGATGAGGAACTATATAATTGATTTCTTCATTTTTTCCCCATCTCTTTCCAAGGTACTGCATTTGATTGTGTCTTGCGACTGAGTGAAAAATGCTAGTCCTTGAGTCAGGACATTGGGCACTTTAGCAAGTAACTCAACCTATCTGGGCTTCAGCTTCTGTATGTGCGATCAAGAGGCTTGGACTAGCTGACTTTTCAAATGCTGTGTTTCTTTGATTCACTCTCACTTACTGATCTGCTCCTTAAGAAGAGGGTCTGTTCTCACAAAGTAACAACAGTCTTTTCCTAACCTTGGGTTGGGCGGAGTTTATCTGTTCGTACTCAGTTTGTTAGTTTTATTGCCTTCTACATATGCTTAGCTCTAAATAATTTATATGGCTCTTGTGACTATTTTTAGATCTTCTTTTTTTCTTATTTTTCTTTTACAGTTTCTAATTTGTAATCGCCAGTGTAGAGGAGCCTGATTGACTTTTAAAATTTATTGATCTTGTATGTGTGTGCCTTGTTGAACCGTCTTATTAGTTCCTGCTAGTTTATCTGTGGGTACTTTTGGGTCTCCTAGATAAATGAGCATATTAAATGTAAATAATGTGTTCTTTGGATAAAGTTTATTTTCTTGCATCTCTATATATAGAAGCAATATGTTGAATTGATTTAAATATTTAAATACTTACATACCTGTTATCACAATCTAACATTCTTTATCTTATTTTCTTTCAATCAATATTATGTTTTCAAGATTTATCCACGTGAATCCATATAGATCTAGGTCTTTGATTTTTGACTGTTTGATATTATTTGATCACATGCATATAGCATCATTTATTTTCCATTCAAGCATTATTGGACAATTGGATTGTTTCCCTCCCTTCTCTAGAACAAACAACATTTCCTAGAATATCCCTGAAGATGTCTGACAGTCGAGAAGGGCCAGGCTGCCCGAAGGATTGCTACTTGCTTTTAGCCACCTTCCAACAGGCCGTCTCCAGCCAGCAATTTGAAGCACCGCTGAAATGAGAACTGCCCCAAATGTGAAGATCTTAGGAGCTTCCTAGAAGGTGGGAGGTTAATGATAGGCATCCTGCTGGGATCCCAGGGGAGTCTGAGCTGGCCTGAAGCTCATCTTCCTCCTCCACCTCTCAAGAGAAATGTGGAGGAAAGAAGATTTCAAAAACTGTGAGCAGGCAGAGGGAGAGATATTGGGGGCCGAAGCTGTAACTGAGGTCTTGGAGTGGGCTGTGAGCACGCAGAGCCTCTAGAGAGCCAGGCTCTGCCTTCTGAGAACTTCTCCCCTAAGGCTGCTCATAATTCACGTGATACCAGCCATATAGAGCCGACTTGGCCCACACTGTCACACAAAGCCTTATCACAATCTCTTCTTCTTCATACACTCTTGTGTCTGTTACTTGGTTATTGCCTTTGGTACTCCACTGATGTGAACCACAGTCGCCAGGGTATGGAGGACACTAGTGACCCATCTTGCTCTGTGGCCTCCGTCCACAGCTTGAGGGTAAGGGAAGAGGCCAAATGAAGGTCAAGAATGAAAGATGGAGTTTGAAGAGAAGACCTGATTTAAGGGTGTCTTCTCAAATCCTGATGACTGAAATGTAGCTCCAATACCTGAAGTCCTGCTTGTTCTCAAGGCTGACCGCGGGGCTGGGTGCACTCAGTGAAGGAACCGTATACACTTAGTATTTCCTTGCTTGCTCACACTTGCCCTCCTCTGATACACCCTCTGCAAGACTGATCTTCCCCTGAAACAACTTTCCACCTGCCACTGTCATCTCATGAACATTTGCTTCCCCTTCCTAGTGTCCCCCTAGAATGCCATTGCAGCCAATTCATAATTTGATAATCATGCTGCTTACCATAGTCTCAGCAACTTCTGATAAATTTTATTCACTTTATTCCATAGTCTTCACCCATCAATAATCTTCCTTAACTTCCTAGCTGCAGGTTAACCCATTCGGAATCATTTCTTTTTCTTTCTCTTCTTTGGCAAATCCTTTCTATCTTTTAAGGTCATTTTCTTGTCTCTCTGCCATCTTCCCTTCCTGAACTCTTTTTTTTTTTGTTTATGTAACCTTTCAATCTCCTTCCCCAATTTCCTCATAAACATTGAGAGTTCATTCCTCACCCGTTAGACAGCGGTTTATGAATGGCCAGTCATAATGGACTCAGAATGAGTTGGCACCCCCGAGGTACCTGTCTTGCTGGGGAGCCACAGGTGAAGGGCTGTCTGCTGGACACATGTTTGCATGGAGTCAGGCTGAGTGGCCTCAGGGTGTTTGCCCTGCACTTGTGTGTGTTTCTCCCTAGTTGGTTTCCTTGTCCAGCCACCTGTGACCTCCCTCCATCCAGCCCAGGGAATCCTTCTCATCACAGGGGTAGGATGTTTGTCTCATTTTCCATCACATCCTTTCCCCAAAGTTTGGTTGTGAGTTGTTCCCATTCCAAAGACCTTTCCTCTTTGAAGAGAAAAGAGAAAATCTTTTCTCTCCTTTCCTCTCACTTCACTTCTGCTCTATTATCTCCTCCATCCAGAATGGCCCACTGACTCACATGGGTGTACATCCGAAGATGGCAAGAACTGCCAGCAATTCTGAGATAATAATACGGATGGATCAGGAAAACTTGAAAACCTTTATCCCGCCACATTAAAAAAAATTGCACTTCCAGTGTATTCAGAGTCTCAGTGTATTAACACAAATGATAGAGAAATTGAATGACACTCAAGTATTTCTTTGCTCCTTTCCTGATTTATTCTAATCCTCCATGCTAACATGATGAACTATTTGTTAGGTAAAGTTTCAGACATTTTCTACCCATGCACACTTTTCTTCTTTTCACATAAGAGTGTGAACTAGGTCACTTTCAACATGCTGTGATTCTGTGATGCACTGTCTCCCACCGAGTCATCCACTGATAAAGTCATCTGTTTCAAGGAGAACTATTTCCAATAGCTAATAGCCAATGTCTGTGGAGTGCTTACTCTGTGTCGGTTTCTTGTAACTACTTTACAGATCATTTGTACAACGTACCCATGGAGCAGGTACAATTATGACCCCCAAGTGACAGATAAGTGCAGATAAGTACACATAAATACAGAGGCCAAGCGACTTGCCCAAGACACTGGAGCAAATCAAAATCCATGCCTCTGTAAGCATTTTGCTCTATTGCCTCTGTCTGGGAGGCTTGATGATTTGGCAACTAAAACCTTAAATATCATGTTCCATTTTTATATCTGTGACACAAGCGTGGGGCTGTGATATGGGGTAACTAACCTGACTACTTTTGAAAACCCTTATGCACCTGGATGAAAGTAAGCCAGGGACTGCAAGCTATAGATTTAAGGTTTCCTACCAACTTTTAAAAATAGCTTCTTGAATGCAATTTACGTAGTGTCAAGTCTAGGATGTAGTCCAAATAGTAACAGAAAAATGGAGATATGTAGAAAAATACTTAAAGTTGACAAGTATTGGGAGTGTAGTGTTTTGGGGGCCAGTGTGTAGACCACAGGAAAACTTGCTGTTTCCATCCCAAAGGGAAGAGCCGTACGTTGCAACTGCCAAGGTCCCTGGGGCAGCAAGTGTGCTCACTGCTCAATAAAGAAGCATCCTCTGTTTGATAGAATCATATGGGAGCCTTACATTTGGTTAGCAGTTCTACCTTCTTGATGTAATAATATTTTCAGGGTGTGGGAGGGTATCAAGCTCTGAAAATACCCTTGGAGAGATTTGCTTATTAAGTTTGGCTTTTTCAATCTCCCTACTACTTCTTGACTAAACACCAGGCGGTTTCCTTCACTTTTCAGAACCATGTTGTTTTTTCCTTGTCTAATGAACTTTGAAATACTTTTGGATGAGCTATTAAGTTTGGAAGAAAATAAACATCTCTTTCAAATAAGGAAGATAATAACAATGACAAGTAGAAAAATCTCTAAAACAGAGAATATCCTCCATTCTAGCCAATGACTGGGAGTGGAAGGTGCGTGCTCGCTGTCCAGGACGTAGAAATAAAAGCTGAGGAGGCGCTGAGGCGTCTCCTGGATCTCTATGAGCCTCCATCATTTCTGAAGGGTAGGGTTGACAGATAAAATAGAGGCTGTTTAGATAAATATGAATGTCAGAAAAACAACAAGTATATTTTTAAGATAAGTATGCCCCAAATAGTTCATAGGATCTACTTATACTAAAAATAATGACTTATTATTCATGTGAAGTTCAAGTTTAACTGGGTATCCTGTACTTTTATTTACTAAATCTGACAGCCCTACTGATGATCCACAATGGAGGCAGTTGAGGAGCGGTACATGCTGGCTCTCGGACAGTCAGAAATGGCTTCAGCAGATCCAGGTACAGTATGAAATTCTTTTTGGATGTAGCTCAGAAGCCATGGCCAGCCCTTGACTGCAAGTACTGCCTCGGGTTTCCCTGAGGTGGGGTAAACCTTCCTCTTAATGGCCTTTTGGTAAGTCTGGAAGACCATATCCAAGGGGAGCCCCAAAGTCAGTTTCATCCTCACAACCATGTTTCCAATTCCTGGAATTGGCTGCATGTGACTCACAAGAGCTGAGGAGGTTTGTGGAAATTGGGAGTGTCATAGCTTGAACCCTTTGTAGGTAAAGTTTTGCTGTTGTGAGAGTTTTAACAGGAGCAATGTGAAAGACTCCAGGTCCCCAGGTAGATAGAAATAATCCTGTTCTACCTGTGTGTATGTGACAAGTCTCTAATAGTTCAGAGAGCAAGTATCTGGTCTTAGAAAGACTGATCCAAGCTTGGATGTTTCTGGCGACAAGGCAAGGTCCTGAGTTTCAAGTTCACCTTTTATGGTTGAGGAGACAATAAGGTGGTCAGAAGGGAAATCATGGAGGAGACCTTGGCTTCATCCATTGTGCAGGCTTGTATATGTGGTTCTATGTAGATTGTGTTTCAAAGGTGGAGCTTGTTTACAACTATGAACATTCTCCGATGTGCTTTTTGGACCTTCATTCCCAGAGCGAGAGAAGTGCCGAGGCTCTAGAAATGCCATGGATATTCTGAGCTGTCAGTGGCATTTCCCAGGTACTGTTCCCCTGGTGCCGCTCCTTGAAATGTCCAAAGGGATTATCATCTGTCTTGTGGCGGGTCCTAGCATTGTGAAATGAAGCTGCTGCACCTGGCTCAGAGGATTTCGGATGTGGTGGGAGGAGTAGTAGTACTACGACTATAAATTGTATCACAGCATATCTATTCCATCTGGAGAGTGGGGTTGGGGGGTTATGAAGGGGGGCTTTTATTGTACTTTTATACATTGTACCCTTGAAACTAATTCAATTTTTTTAAATTAATGAATTTATTTTGGGCTGCATTGGGTCTTTGTTGCTGCTAGCGGGCGTTCTCTAGTTGCAGTGAGCCGGGGCTCTTCTTGGCTGTGGTGCACGGGCTTCTCATTGCAGTGGCTTCTCTTGTTGCGGAGCATGGGCTCTAGGCACGCAGGCTTCCGTAGTCGTGGCACGTGGGCTCGGTTGATGTGGCACACGGGCTCTAGAGCGCAGGGTCAATAGTTGTGGCGCGCGGGCTTAGTTTCTCCGTGGCACGTGGGATCTTCCCAGACCAGGGCTCGAACCCATGTCCCCTGCATTCGCAGGCATATTCTTAACTAATGCTCCACCTGGGAAGCCCAATAATTCAGTTTTTTATAATGAGAAGGTTCCTAATATTATTCCAAAATTTTAAAAATATGTAGTTGGATAACACTATGAAAAATGAACTGATATATTCTTTTATTATGTCTCTTTGCTCCCTGGATTGTTTTTGCTCATCCAGTCAGCTAGGCACTGTGAGCTCACTGCATTAGGAAGGTAAAGACTCAGAAGAAATGAGGGAGAAAAAAGAAAATTCTCAGCTTTGGAATGTTCACAATGGAGGCCACATTAAAACAGGTGAGAATTCTGTGAACAAAAAATAAATGTCGTCTCAAATGCAAAAAAGTATTCTCTGCACTGGGAGGCAGGAGAGGGAGGGAGGGAAGGACTGAAGGAGAGAGATCAGTGTGGCCAGGGACATGGAAACTGTGCTTGAGGACGATAGGCCCAGGAAGAGGATCAGAATCTGGAGAAGGTTCAGCCTGCACGTGATCATTGCCTCCAGCCAGCACCCTCATCTCAGACGTTGGGAAATTCAGAGAGAGAGTGGGAGTACGTCAGGAGGGCCACGCACAGAGTCTGTGTGGCAGGGGTTGTGGCCGTTCCCTGTTTGTGAGGAGTCCCCAGCAATTTGCAGGCCTCTTCTGGAAAATGCTGGTGGACGTCTCTAGTGCTTATGTGAAAGATTGTTCACATACCTTGAAAGATACAGATGTAGCTGACAGATAGATGCATAGATAGAAATATGTCATTAAATAAAAGCTCCAGGAAAGGTTTGGAAAATGCCCTTTATTGCATAGGACGCTTCTATTGTCATATGATGTTAGACTGAGTGCCGGTCCCTTCATCCTCCTTCAGACCACGGCATTCTGTCTGCTACTCTCCCGAGGGTCCTTTCTTCTCCCTGGAAGGGATAGAACAACTGAGGTAGAACAGGAAGAGACAAGAAGCTCTCCAAGCTCTGCTGGTCAGGGTTACCCTCCAGCATTGCCTTAATGTTCAGAGCCACACACACCACAGTGAGCTTGGCTCCAGATCAACTACCACGCAACGAAGGTTCTGGAACATTTCCATATCTCGGGGGACCTCATTTCCACGTGACTCTCTTTCCTATTCCCCTTTGTCACAGAAGGCTAGGTCCAGTGGTCAGGGTGAGATCTCGGCTCAGGCCCAAGGCTCTCAGACCTCAAAGTTCTGGTCCTGCAAGGGCCCCTGTCCTCTCTTGAGACCACTCCTGGCTCTCTCTGCCGAGAAGGAGCTGCTGGCAGTACGTCCTCTAAGAGTTGAGATCCATCGTGCAGACCCTGAGTAAACTCCTAGGAAAAGGCTCCACCTTCTTGTTTACGTCAACAGAGGTCAATGCCTTTGTTAGTGCTGGGTGTGTCCCATTTGATGCAACTGCAGAGCCATTAGGTCAACCAGCACATGTGTGCGGCCCCTTCCCTTAGACTCCTCTGGGCCCTCGTGACATAGGCTCAGAAGACTGCCAGCCTCAAGCCTTACCTCTTCCAAGGGACGGCCACACCGTCTTCCAGGATCTTCTGTCCCATGAATCTCAGTTGCTGTTTGGAACTCAAAGGAGAGAAAAGACCCTGCCTGAGGGGTCTCTTTGGGCTGGGGCCTTCCCCCGTGGGCTGCTCTCCCTCATTCTCCTTTTCTTCTTGCTTCTCTTCATCCTCCTCCTCCTCCTCAGGGGTGATCTCAGATTCCAGATTGCCCATCCACTGGGCCATGTTGAGATGAAAGACACGGCAGCTGAAGCCCTGCAGGACACCGAACTTCATGTGCTCCTGGAGGATCTCCAAGGTGGGGAAGACCCGGCAGCAGGCCATGCACCTGAAGCCGGTCTCCATGGTCAGCATCCAGTCCACTGTCTTGGCGCTGGGTCCCTCCTCGACGGCAGGTGACCCTGATGGTCTGCCTGGCTCTGCCCTTTCCTCATACTCTTTCTCCTCCCCAGTGGGCTCACTGTCAGACAGGAGGCTTTCGGTGAACACATCAGAGGGGCAAGTGCCTACTGGGCACGCATCCTCAGGAAGGGTCACTTCTTCTATCGTCAGCTGCTTTTCAGGCAACTCCAAGGGTTTCTTTGTCTTCCAGGAGACAGCGACACCCTTGTTCACTTGTACCTGCATGTAGTATATTTTCATGCCCCTTTCCTCTTTGTCTGGGTGCAGATAGTCCTTACAGGGTGAAGAGAGTAAGGAGGAGACACAGTGTGATGGGGGAGCGGTCTCCCCTTCTTCCTGAACGTGGGCTAGGGGTGCTGTAGGCCAGGCAGTGTCTCGAAATCTCCGCATTCCTGAAAAAGGAAATTAAAACCATAATAACATGCATGGGCCATGCCGGAAGTGAGGGAGCAAGTGTGGTAGACGAGAGAGGGACATTTGCATGATGTAGCTATGTCGTGAGCTTGGTGTCTGTAGGCTGTAGGATGGAGCGGTGTATCTGGTGTCATCTGTGGGCATTTCATGTGTGTGGGGGGCATACTGGAGCGGTGTCTGTATACAGGGGTGTGGAGTATGGTGGTGAGGGCTGTGGTATGTGAGGGATGCGGCTGGATGCGTGTACGACGAGGAGTGTGATTTTGGTAATATCGGTGGTGCATTACTTGTGGAATGGGGCTGTGGTGCTTGGGGTTTATGTGTGCTCTGAGAAGGGCTGTGCCTGGAGGGCAGATGTATGTGTGAGCTGTGTGGACCTGAGCTGGATGGTCCTGCTCTAAGGCTGGATGTGTATGATGCAGAACTCTGTCCTTCTCTGGAAGCAAAGACAAAGACAAAGCCTACATTTTCCTCTGATGATGCTTAATCTGGTCCCTCTTCCCTCCACCTCAAGCCCAGACCTTTCCGGCCCCTGCTCCTTGACTTCCCCTCCATGGTAGTAGCAGTATTCACACCGCCCCCACAGACTCAGCTGTCATCCACACCCTCGGAACAGCTCAGCCATCCTGCCCAGGCTCCTCCACAGAGCCCTCATCACCTCTGATGACCCTGGATTTCCTCTCAGCCTCCCTGGGATCCTTGTGCCACCTGCCTCACAGCCAAGCACCCCCTCACCTGAGGAGCCCCACACCCTTACCAGCGTAGCTGAGGTTGCGTGGAGTAGAAGTACAGAAGAAGTATTTAGAGGCAGAGGCGACCTCCCCTGCCCCTGGGCTGCAGCCTTGGGCCACCACAGTGGATCCAAGCCGAGGGGGATCCTCTTGTGACTTCGAGATTCCTGAGGGAGAAATGAAAGGCTCAGGGTGGGTTCATCAGTCCTCTGTCCACAGATATTTACTGAGTGTGTGACACGTGTCAGGTGCAGTGGATACACACAGTTGAGAGTGTGGTTCCCAGTGGATCCTCCAGGATTTAATTCCAATCAATACTTATTCTCTCACTGTCTAGTTGGTAATGTAGGCCTCGGTGGTGACTGTGAGTGTGTGGGAAGAGTGAGTGATGTGTATCAGTTAAGTTTGTGGTAAGTGTGGGGTTGGCATGGGGAGCACAGTGCAGACGTGTCTATCTGTGTCTGTGGCCTTTGTGTGCATGGTTTCTGTTCACAAGTCAGGAATTCTGGGACATGTAACTTTTCCTCATTACATGGTGTGGCTTGTATTTATGGTGCGTGTTCATTCATTCATTCACCAAGATTCAGTAAGCAGCTACTCCTGTGTATCCGGCACTCTTCCATTGTTGTAGTCTTTGGTAACGCTGCACATTCTAGTAGGGGAAGACACACACTAAACAAAACTACAATAAATATATAATACATCAGCTGATGGTAAATATATAAGGGTTGCCAGACTTAGCGAACAAGAATACAAGGCACTCAGTTAAATTTCAGTTTCAGATAAAACCAGAATAATTTTTTAGTGTAAGTATTCCCATGCAGTATTTGTTCTTACTTAGTTTTACTGTAACTAGGGCCCATACAATATTTGGGACTTACTGATACTGAAAAATTTCTTGTTCTTTATCTGGAATTCAAATTGAACTGGATAGCCCATATTTTCTCTGGCAATCCTGACATGGGTTACTGAGACTGTGGTTTACTGTGGTTTGTACAAAGCGGGTGTGGCATTAATCAAGAATGTGTTACAAGTGTGGTGTGTATGACACGTGACTGGTTCTTACAGAGGTATTTGGTGATGGCTGAAGTTAGCTGAGTTTGTGCGAGAGTTGTGGAGATACATATATATATATATAGTGTGTGTGTGTTTGTCCTATATATATAGTGTGTGTGTCTATATACATATCTCATCTCCAGCGTTTGGTGTTGGAGTAGAGGATTGTGATATAGGTGGGTTGTATGAGAACGTAGTATAGGAGGGATGCGTGTATATACCTCCATGTGTCGTGTTTGGTTTACTAAGGGAGTTATATGAGGTGTGTGTGATATTTTTGCTGTATCAGAGTGTACATGGGTGTATGAGTTACTGTCTCATAAAACACCCCTAACAAGAATTCTGTATACACTCTTACGTACACCGAGTGTCAGCCAGGTCAGGCAGGGTGACAAGAAATTTACCACGCAGACTTTATATCTGGTAAGCACTCTACCCCCATTCATCTTGCTCTTCTCTGCACTACCACACACACACACACACACACACACACACACACACTCACACACACACACACACAGGAACATAGAGCAAAATATTCTGAATGGTCAGGGGCAGTCATTGCCTTCCCCAGCCTGTCCCAGCCACTGCCTGAAAGTCTGCCTGCTGTCTAGAGCTCCATTCCCAGGGCCCATCCTACAGACTCCAGGGCCCTGGGCCTGGTAGGAGCTACTGGGCTCTAATCTGGGGCAGAGGCCTCTAGCTGGAGCTCTGGGGTGACCACCCCTCTCCCAGGGCAAGCTACTCGCCTCCATTTAATGCACGCAGAAACCACGTGGGCCGTGGCTCTCAGAGCTCCCCGCAGGACCCTGAGGACATTTCTCACCCCTGCCCATGCGGTCTCAGTCTCTGGAAAACCCTTCCCTTCCCTTGATCTCCTTTGGGAAATTCTTCCTGTTGAAGGAATAAATCCTCCTTGCTTTCAATATGACACCATCCCTAGACAAACAATCTTCTTTCAAAGTGCATTCCACTTGTCAAGATATTTTTCAACAGGGCCTTCAACTCATGGGGCTTCTCTTTCCACTTTGGTAAAAGAGGCCAAGCAACTCATGGGTCTCTCTCAGCATCCTTGCATCCTTCACATCCCCCACCTCATGACCCCAGGGAAAGATCCAAGAGAATAAGAGAGAAATCGGGGACTGAGAAAAGCTGCACCTCTAGGTCTGTGCAAGCAGGATGCAGCCTGCTGTGAGTTCGACAAAGCTCCAGGCCCGGCTGCCCCAGGAGAGAGTCCTCAGACCAGAGGAGCTGACCTCCCATCTCCCAGGGGACATCTGGCCGTCTGTGCCGTCTCACACCACAGGGACCCTCCGGATAGATACGGCAGCATCAGTGAGACAAGGTCTCTCGCTCCCTGCTTCACAGGTGACACGTTCTCAGTCCCCCGCTTCCTAGAGAAGCTTCAGTTTGGCAGAAACCCATGTGCCCCAGCCAATTTGCCCCCCACATACCTCCTCCGTTCTCGGCAGTTTCCTGGGACTCTTCATTTTCCAGATGTTTCCTCTTTTGTCGCCGTTCCATCGTACCAACTAGAAGTCTCCCTGAGAAGATGCCTCAAGAGATGTCCAACTCCTCCTCTTCCCTACAGGTTGGCCCTTCTTGGCTCTTGGGCAATCCGTTGAAATGATTCAATACAAATAAAAATGGTCAAGTCTCCTAAATGGCTGAAAAACTTGTACCACTTAGTGAACCAGCAGTACTGCCTAGTGCTCACCAGGGCTGTTATGTTTGCAAGGTTGCCAGGCGCACAGTGGAATTCTGTGACCTCAGTGATGACATCAGAGCATTCGGTGGACCTAGGTTGAGCACAGTGTCTGCAATAGCACAGGCCCCATTTTCAAGAACAATTCCTTTTTCCCAGCCGAACCTTTCCCGTGAAAGGGAAAGGTTCATACCATATCTATTATAAATTGTATCATACCATGTCTATTATAAAGTTCACATTTTGTTTGTAGATCTTATAATGTCTTTTCTAGAGAGATTTAATATGAATATTTTAAATGGTCTCCAGTTTCCCTGTGGATTATTGACATTTTAAACTCTGCACTTCAATTTTCCCTCAATACGTGTAATTTTGTCACGGCTCTTTCTGTACTTAAAGATGAGGAACTATATAATTGATTTCTTCATTTTTTCCCCATCTCTTTCCAAGGTACTGCATTTGATTGTGTCTTGCGACTGAGTCAAAAATGCTAGTCCTTGAGTCAGGACATTGGGCCCTTTACCAAGTAACTCAACCTATCTGGGCTTCAGCTTCTGTATGTGCGATCAAGAGGCTTGGACTAGCTGACTTTTCAAATGCTGTGTTTCGTTGATTCAGTCTCACTTACTGATCTGCTCCTTAAGAAGAGGGTCTGTTCTCATAAAGTAACAACAGTCTATTCCTAACCTTGGGTTGGGCGGACTTTAAATGTTCGTACTCAGTTTGTTAGTTATATTGCCTTCTATGTATGCTTAGCTCTAAATAATTTATATGGCTCTTGTGACAATTTTTAGATCTTCTTTTTTTCTTATTTTCTTTTACAGTTTCTAATTTGTTATCGCCAGTGTAGAGGAGCCTGATTGACTTTTAAAATTTATTGATCTTGTATGTGTGTGCCTTGTTGAACCGTCTTATTAGTTCCTGCTAGTTTATCTGTGGGTTCTTTTGGGTCTCCTAGATAAATGCGCATATTAAATGTAAATAATGTGTTCTTTGGATAAATTTTATTTTCTTGCATCTCTATATATAGAAGCAATATTTTGAATTGAATTAAATAGTTAAATACTTTCATACCTGTTATGACAATCTAACATTCTTTATCTTATCTTATTTTCTTTCAATCAATGTTATGTTTTAAAGATTTATAAACGTGAATCCGTATAGATCTAGGTCTTTGATTTTTGACTGTTTGATATTATTTGATCACATGCATATAGCATCATTTATTTTCCATTCAAGCATTATTGGACAATTGGATTGTTTCCTTCCCTTCTCTAGAACAAACAACATTTCCTAGAATATCCCTGAAGATGTCTGACAGTCGAGAAGGGCCAGGCTGCCCGAAGGATTGCTACTTGCCTTTAGCCACCTTCCAACAGGCCATCTCCAGCCAGCAATTTGAAGCACAGCTGAAATGAAAACTCCCCCAAATGTGGAGATGTTAGGGGCTTCCGAGAAGGTGGGAGGTTAATGATAGGCATCCTGCTGGGATCCCAGGGGAGTCTGAGCTGGCCTGAAGCTCATCTTCCTCCTCCACCTCTCAAGAGAAATGTGGAGGAAAGAAGACTTCAAAAACTCTGAGTAGGCAGATGGAGAGAGATTTGGGGCCGAAGCTGTAACTGAGGTCTTGGAGTGGGCTGTGAGGACACAGAGCCTCTAGAGAGCCAGGCTCTGCCTTCTGAGGACTTCTCCCCTAAGGCTGCTCATAATTCAGGTGATACCAGCCATATAGAGCCGACTTGGCCCACACTGTCACAGAAAGCCTTATCAGAATCTCTTCTTCTTCATACACTCTTGTGTCTGTTACTTGGTTATTGCCTTTGGTACTGCACTGATGTGAACCACAGTCGCCAGGTGATGGAGGACAGTAGTGATCCATCCTGCTCTGTGGCCTCCGTCCACAGCTTGAGGGTAAGGGAAGAGGCCAAATGAAGGTCAAGAAGGAAAGATGGAGTTTGAAGAGAAGACCTGAGTTAACGGTGTCTTCTCAAGTCTTGATGTATGAAATGTAGCTCCAGTACCTGAAGTCCTGCTTGTTCTCAAGGCTGACCACGGGGCTGGGTGCACTCAGTGAAGGAACCGTATACACTTAGTATTTCCTTGCTTGCTCACACTTGCCCTCCTCTGATACACCCTCTGCAAGACTGATCTTCCCCTGAAACCACTTTCCACCTGCTACTGTCATCTCAGGATCATTTGCTTCCCCTTCCTAGCGCCCCCCTAGTATGCCATTGCAGCCAATTCATAATTTGATAATGATGCTTCTTACCATATTCTCAGCAATTTCGGATAAATTTTATTCGCTTTATTCCATAGTCTTCACCCATCAATAATCTTCCTTAACTTCCTAGCTGCAGGTTAACCCATTCGGAATCATTGCTATTTCTTTCTCTTCTTTGGCAAATCCTTTCTATCTTTTAATGTTTTTTTCTTGTCTCTCTACCATCCTGCCTTCCTGAACTTCTTTTTTTTCCATTTAAGTAACCTTTCAATCTCCTTCCCCAATTTCCTCATAAACATTGAGAGTTTATTCCTCACACGTTAGACCGCGGTTTATGAATGGCCTGGCATAATGGACTCAGAATGAGTTGGCACCCCCGAGGTACCTGTCTTGCTGGGGAGCCACAGGTGAAGGGCTGTCTGCTGGACATATGTTTGCATGGAGTCAGGCTGAGTGGCCTCAGGGTGTTTACTCTGCACTTCTGTGCGTTTCTCGCTAGTTGGTTTCCTTGTCCAGCCACCTGTGACCTCCCTCCATCCAGCCCAGGGAATCCTTCTCATCACAGGGGTAGGATGTTTGTCTCCTTTTCCATCACATCCTTTCCCCAAAGTTGGGTTGTGAGTTGTTCCCATTCCAAAGACCTTTCCTCTTTGAAGAGAAAAGAGAAAATCTTTTCTCTCCTTTCCTCTCACTTCACTTCTGCTCTATTATCTCCTCCCTCCAGAATGGCCCACTGACTCACATGGGTGTAGACCCGAAGATGGCAAGAAATGCCAGCAATTCTGAAATAATAATACGGATGTATCAGGAGAACTTGAAAACCTTTATCCCGCCACATTAAAAAAAATTGCACTTCCAGTGTATTCAGAGTCTCAGTGTAGAAACACAAATGATAGAGAAATTGAATGACACTCAAGTTTTTCTTTCCTCCTTTCCTGATTTATTCTAATCCTCAAAGTTAACATGATGAACTATTTGTTATGTAAACTTTCAGACATTTTCTACCCATGCACACTTTTCTTTTTTTCACATAAGGGTGTGAACTAGGTCACTTTCAACTTGCTGTGATTCTGTGATTCACTGTCTCCCACCGAGTCATCCACTGATAAAGTCATCTGTTTCATGGAGAAAGATTTCCAATAGCTAATAGCCAATGTCTGTGGAGTGCTTACTCTGTGTCAGTTTCTTGTAACTACTTTACAGATCTTTTGTACAACATACCCATGAAACAGGTACAATTATAACCCCCAAGTGACAGATAAGTGTAGATAAGTACAAATAAATACAGAGGCCTAGTGACTTGCCCAAGACACTGGGAAGGGCTTCATGTGGAGCCTGAACCTCGACATGCATCGGAAGGTCCCCACAGGAGAGAAACCATATACGTGTGGGGAGCGTGGTAAGCACTTCAGTCAGGCCTCAAGTCTTCAGCTTCATCAGAGCATCCACACTGGAGAGAAGCCATACAGATGTGATGTGTGTGGTAAAGTCTTTAGTCGGTGTTCACAGCTTCAGTATCACAGGCGAGTTCATACAGGGGAGAAACCTTACCAGTGTGAGACGTGTGGTAAAAGCTTCAGTTGGCGCTCCAATCTTATAAGTCATCACAAAATGCGTACTGGGGATACATTTTATGAAAGCAGCGAGAGTGGTAAGAACATCAAGGAACTGTCAGAGGATAGAAGTTCTACAAAATGTTGTTTTCAAAAAACTCACGTGCAACGTGAATTCTTGCAAGCGTCAGGTCTCATAGGAGAGAAAGTATTTTAAATTAGTTGGTGTTGAAGCAGTAGCTAAACAGATCCTAGTGTTCAGCAGAGCACACAGCAGAGATCCCTTCTGAGTGGTGCAGTAAGGGCTGCATTCAGAACTTTGACATTTATCAGATGTCACTTAGGAGATAGCACTTAGAAAGGAAAAGAGTTTGGTCTGGGCTTTAACAAAAGTGTAAGGATGAGCTAGTCAAAATTGATGTCCATGAGAATGTGCGCTCCATGAGGGCAGGGACTTGGCTGCTGAATCTACACAACCTTATCATTGACTAGTGCTTTTAGGTGTGCTCAGTACTTGTGTTTTAAATAAACCAAAAGGGGGAAATGTATAATATATGAAAGTTGTATCCAGATGGGGAAACCTGCAAAATAAAATTAATTCAGGACATGAACTTTTGTTGAAATACTGAAAACCACTGCAGAAAACCAATCTGCAATATATATTTTTTTAATTTATTTTTGGCTGCCTTGGGTCTTTATTGCTGCACGCAGGCTTTCTCTAGTTGCAGTGAGTGGGGGCTACTTTTCATTGCAGTGTGTGGGCTTCTCATTGCAGTGGCTTCTCTTTGTGGAGCACGGGCTCTAGGTGTGCAGGCTTCAGTAGTTGTGGCACGCGGCTGAGCTGCTGTGCAGCATGTGGGATCTTCCTGGACCAGGGCTCAAACCCGTGTCCCCTGCATTGGCAGGCAGATTCTTAACCACTACGCCACCAGGGAAGGGAAGCCCCCCAGTCTTCAATATTAATATGCTATTAGCCTATCGCAACTGGCTCCTTGCCTCCCGCAGCCTCTGTTCTCAAGTTGGGTGGTTATTTGAGACCCCATCTAGTTTTCCAAGGACTGTGTTCAGTAGAAATTGAACTACTTTGTGATTTTTTTTTCTGATGGTACAGAGTGAAAAAACATGATTAACTTTGCAACAACAGTAACTGCATGGTATACAATTGATTTTTTGTCTGTCAATATTAAGGCAGGGTTTACTGTAACACTTTGAAAGTGTCACAAAAATTGTTTGTCCCTAGAAAAAAAATTTTTAGTTGACCTTGAACTTACTGATTTCTAATTCTCTGCATTTTCATCCAGACTTTGAAATGTTTGCCTTCTAATTATTGTAGCATTTCTTCTAAACTTCTCAGGTAGGGGCTATGCCATATTCTTCCCCCACATCCATGAGGCAAATACCCAGAAAACTTGTAGGAATTTGATAAAATTATCCAGTGTATTATTGAGACAAGACTGACATTTATGTGCTTTTCCCTATTGGTTGCAGTAAAGCATGGTTTCAGGAAAGGAGTATATATATCAGAATATATTAGATCTCTTTGATTTAGAAATCATAGAATTGGAAGTTATTGATTATGAGATTAAAATACCAAAAAGATGAACACCACATCAATGATGTCACTAAATTTTTTAATGGAAATTAGTGTACAGCTGTAAGAATTTGAGTTTTGATAGATTCCTATATTAATCTGAAGCCGGTAAAATGATGACAGGGACTTCCCTGGTGGTACAGTGGCTAAGAATTCGCCTGCCAATGCAGGGGACACGGGTTCGAGCCCTGGTCCAGGAAGATCCCACATGCTGTGGAGCAACTAAGCCCGTGTGCCACAACTACTGAGGCTGTGTGCCACAACAACTGAAGCCTACGTGCTTAGAGCCTGTGCTCCGCAACAAGAGAAGCCACTGCAATGAGAAGCCCGCGCACCGCAACGAAGAGTAGCCCACACTCACTGCAACTAGAGAAAGCCCGCACGCAGCAACGAAGACCCAATGCAGCCAAAAATAAATAAATTAAATAAAAATTTATTTTAAAAATTTATGACATATCATAATCGCAGGAGATACACAATATGGGCTTTGAGAGGTCACAGATTGTAGCCTTCATAGTATAATCAACCATAAATCTTTGTTAGTGTTTGTGTATGTGTGCATGTGCACACATGTATGTGTACATGCATAAGATCATGTGTAAAGGGATACTCTTCCAGAGTGGTTTTCCTAGGCAAGGAGCATTTTGTGATATTTTTCCATTTTATAACTTCATGTTATATTTTTTTCATTGAATAGTGGGTATTGCCAAAGCAGGAAATTATTTTAATAGAATTTGAAAAAGTATTAAATAATTATCCCTTGCAGTTAAGACCTCATATGATTGTTCTATATTGTCATAAGGCATATAAGATCAAAATTATGGTATGAACTCTGGAAGCCAATTTCAAAAACAAAACAGTTCTCAGATTATTTTGCATACACAGAAAAATTCATGAGTTTCAACAGTTGAAGCTTTATTATTTATGCTGTGCTTTAACTACAGATCCATAATAGGGAGAGGGAAAATCCTGGAGCTAGAAACAAAAGTGGATATACCTACATTGTGGAGGTTTAAAAAAAAAAGTCTCTCTTGTTGAAAAGATGCACATGAGGAGAGAACTGAGCATAATAGCAGAGGACCCTCTGGATGTGGAACCAGTAAGGACAAAGCAGGTTTGGATGGCATTCCATACGCAGACCAATGGTGGTATTTTTAATATAGTTGGTTAAAGGGCTTTATTTAGCAAGTTACAGTTGACCCTTGAACAATATGGGTTTGAACTGGGCAGGTCCACTTATATGCAGGGTTTTTTTTAATAGTAATTACTACAGTACTACATGATCTGTGGTTGGTTGAACCCATGGTTGCAGAATTGCAGATACAGAGGAACCACGGATATGGAAGTCTGACCATAAGTTATTTATACAGATCTGTCTACCCATCCATCCATCCGTCCACCCATCTGTAGAGAGAGAGAGGGAGTGAGTGCACGTGCTAGGTATTTACAGAAGTAGATATGGAAGTGCGAGGATATACAAACACACACATGTGCATGTGATGTATATAAGCATGTATATCCACGTTTCTATTTCAGGGCTGGAGCAAGGAAAGTGTAGAATGATCCTGGAGAAAATTTACTGTGCCAGAAAGTAGGAAAGAGTGGTGGGACGTGTAAAAAGATCCAGCTTGAAGAGACTCACACTGGGTAAATCTGAGCAATTTGACCCTAAAATAAATAATTATCATACAGAATATGAATAAAAAAAGAGGAAGGGAGGGAAGGAAGGGCTCTCATAATAGAATGCCAAACCATAAATATATAGAAGGAATGACGTAATGTAAAAATCATTATTTACAACCATCATAGTAATGATAGGTTCTGGCAAGAGTAATCAATGAATTATAAAACTACTGGTTGAAAGTTTACAAGGAGCAGGATGCTACAAAACCCAAAATATCTCTCCACAAAGTATTGATCACAACAAGAAATAGAGTAGGTATAAATTTGGTGAACACTACCTTAGCCAAGAGGTGAACATTATCAATAACAGAACAAACGAACGTTTTAGATCTCTGGGGTATGATATACTGAGAAGGACGCAACGTTGCTTCAGTATTATTTCTGACAGAAATAAACAACCCGATCTTATCACAAGGAAGCATCCACGTTGTCTCCTGTTTCACAGTTATGACCACAGGGAGCATAACTGGCCAAAGGTCCCAGCTGCTGCTCTTAAATCCATCACCACGTTTGCCTGGAGGCCGGCCTTGCCCCTGATTGCTCCTAGTCAGCACAGCAGGGATCCTAAGGCAGGCCATTTCTTGGAGACCAGGATTCCTCTGTCCAGTGACCTGTTTTCAAGGACTCTGACAGCCTTGAAGGATTTTACGTAGATGACAAGGCAGTCTCGGATGATTTACCAAATCTTTCTTCCAAATCTTCACTCAGGGTCAGACTTGCACTATGCGCTGATAGTTCTGCCAGCCTTCCAGAGCTCCCTGCCATTTTCTCTCCGATGTTTCCCCTAATGAAATATTTGTTCATTAAAGTCTTTCTCAGCACTTTGCCGTCTAGTTCTTGGAGGACCAGGACAAACCCCAAACCCTAGAAGCATCCCTTTTTGGCTCTTTCTAGTAACCTTCCTTTCCATATGGTAGCCACTAGTTTGTAATGGTGTAGATTCACTTAGCCTATTTTGTACTTGATATAAATGGAGTCATGTAATAGGTGCTATTTTGTGTTGGCTTCATTTGCTCCACAGTATATCCATGACATTTATCCATATTGATGGGAGTGGATACCGTTGATTCATTTTCATTGGTGGATATTATTGCAGTGTGTAAACATATCAAAATCGATTTATTAATCCCATTATTGGTGGGTATTGGGTACTTCCCCATTCTTGGCTATCACAGTTAGTGGTGATGTGAGCAATCTAGAATGTGCCTTGTGCACTTGTTTGAGGGATATTTCTATGGGTGGAACCAAAGGGTTATAGGGTATATGTTCAACTTTGGTAGATACAGTTGACCCTTGAAGAATGCATGGGCATGAGGGATGCATCTGAGTCTTTTATTCCATAGATGTTTGTAAAATCTCTCTCACTTTTGGCCCAAGAGTGCTGCGTTTGGGTTTACGGTGTTTCTTAACTTTGAAATAGTCTAATTTTTCAATTTTTTCTTTCACAGTTGGTGATTTTTTTGGTCTTAAGAAATTCTTCCTACTCCAAGGCAAAAAGGCTGTTATCTTACGTTTCTTTCCTAAAGCATCATTGTTTACTTTTCAAATTTAAGTCTGCAGATCTTCTGGAATTTATATTTTTATATCCTTTGCAGTAATGATTAATATTTTTCCCATATGGATATCCAGCTGACTGAGAACCAATAGTTGACCCTTGGACAACATGGGTTTAAACTACACAAGTGCACTTATACGAGGATTATTTTTTTTTTTAAAGAAGATGTTGTGGGTAGGAGTTTATTAATTAATTTATTTATTTTTGCTGTGTGCTCTTCGTTTCTGTGCGAGGGCTTTCTCCAGTTGTGGCAAGTGGGGGCCACTCTTCATCACGGTGCGCGGGCCTCTCATTATGGCGGCCTCTCTTGTTGCAGAGCACAGGCTCCAGACGCGCAGGCTCAGTAGTTGTGGCTCACGGGCCTAGTTGCTCCATGGCATGTGGGATCCTCCCAGACCAGGGCTCGAACCCGTGTCCCCTGCATTAGCAGGCAGATTCTCAACCACTGCGCCACCAGGGAAGCCCGAGGATTTTTTTTTAATAGTAAATACTGCACTACTACACGATCCAACGTTGGTTCAATCCTCAGATGCAGAATTGCCGATTATGGAGGAACCATGTACGTACAGAGGACTGGCTATAAGTTATACTTGGATTTTCAACTTAGCAGAGGGTTGGCACCCCTAACCCCCTTGAACCCTAGTTCAAGGATCAACTGTATTAACAAGAGTTCTTTCCCCTCTCTGCTGCAGTGTTTTCTTTTCTTTCTTTTTTCTTTTGGCCGTGCTGCGTGGCTTGCAGGATCTCAGTTCCCTGACCAGGGATTGAACCAGGGTCACCACAGTGAAAGCGCCAAATCCTTACCACTAGACCACCAGGGAGTTCCCTGCAGTGTTTTCTTTTTACACTTTGTTATAATGTCTGTTTCAACATGGATTTTGATGTGTATTATCTTGTCTATCCTTGAGCAAACACCAGACTATCTTATATTGTAGATTTATAGTAAGATTTAATGTGACTCATATCTTTCTTTTCATTCTTCTTTCAGATTGTCCCAGCTCTTCTTTTATTTTTTATTTTTATGTTTTTTTAGATGTTGGGGGTAGGAGTTTATTTACTTATTTTTGCTGTGTTGTGTCTTCGTTTCTGTGCGAAGGCTTTCTTTAGTTGTGGCAAGCGGGGGCCACTCTTCATCGTGGTGCGTGGGCCTCACTATCATGGCCTCTTGTTGTGGAGCACAGGCTCCAGACACGCAGGCTCAGTACGTGGCTCACGGGCCTAGTTGCTCCGTGGCATGTGGGATCTTCCCAGACCAGGGCTCAAACCCGTGTCCCCTGCATTAGCAGGCAGATTCTCAACCACTGCGCCACCAGGGAAGCCCCCAGCTCTTCTTGTAGCTCTTTGCTTTCCCACATAATATTTGTAAACATCTCATCAATTTCCAAGGGAAAAAATGCTGATGTTTTTATTGGGGTTTGATTGAGCCTATAGATCATTTTGAGGATTACTGATATCTTTGTAATATTGAACCTTCAAGCCATGAATATCACTATTTTTAAGAATTTCTCTTGGAGAAAAGTAAAAGTGGATCCCATGTAATAAAATGTACATAAATAGACTCCAAAATATTTAAAGGACCTACATGTGAAAGATAAGTCTAGAAAGTTAATTTTTAAAAGGTAGAAATATATTTTTTCACCTGAGGAGTTTCAGAAGCACAGATATGAAGAAATTATTGGTTGATTATCTTATAATTAAAGATTTCTATTCCATGAAGAACACAATAAAAAAATTTTAGAAACACGTGCCCAATTAGGAAAGGATACTTGTAATTGGTAAAACTGAAAAGGTATTAATAATCAGAATATGTAATAGAAATGAGGAAGAAAAAGATAGCATCCACATTAGAAAATGGGGCAAAAGTTGTAAGTAGACACTTATAGATGAAGCTACCAAGCATTTGAAAAAAAGATCAAACTTATTAGAAATCAGAGAAATTTAACTAAAACAAGATACTACTATACATTTAATACACTAGCAAAATGGTGATGAGTCGTCCAAATGAAGGTAAGTAGTTGCACAAAAACCTGACGTGCAACTCTTTGATAATCTGGACTGGTGTAGCCGTTCAGGAAGTCAATCTGGCTATATTATTAAGGTATACATATTTGCTATGAAATAATTTCCCTCGGGTATGTACTCCAAAGAAATTCTCAGATACGTCTATAAACAAATGTAAGAAGATGTTTATTTTATTATCATTGGCATGGCAGTTGGAAGAGTACAGGTAAAATGTGGGTGCAGAAAATGGAACTCTATGAAACAAATTAGATAGATGGGTGAATGTTTTTTTGTTTGTTTGTTTTTCTGCGGTACGTGGGCCTCTCGCTGTTGTGGCCTCTCCCGCTGCGGAGCACAGGCTCCGGACGTGCAGGCTCAGCAGCCATGGCTCACGGGCCCAGCCGCTCCACGGCATGTGGGATTTTCCCAGACTGGGGCGTGAACCCGCGTCCCCTGCATCGGCAGGCAGACTCTCAACCACTGTGCCACCAGGGAAGCCTGGATGGGTGAATCTTAAAAATATACTCCTGAATGAAGGAAATAAACACCAGAATGAATTTTATGACACAATATTATTTATATGAATTGAAACTATACACAAGTGCACATTTTGCACAAGAACACACCCAAAAGAAAACACATCAAACAAATTAGAATGGTAGCTTACGGGGTAGAGAAGGGAGTGGAGGGTGCCATAGGGAACAGGAGGTGAATAAATAAAACTTAATCATGTTACCGTATTTCATCATGCTATATCCAAGATTTCACTTTACTTGTAGTGGAAAGAAATCCTGTGTGCTATGTTGGCTTAAGTCAGGAATAGTTCTTGGAGGATATTCTCCTGAAAGAATTTGGAACACATTTTTGAAAAAATCTTTGTTTATACTATGGATGATCTTTTTTTGTTTGTTTTGTTTGTTTCTTTAATTTCTGTTTTGTGGGTGTGTGTGGGATCTACTTTATTTTGTATTTCATTCATCTGATCTTATATTTTTCCATCTGCCTTCTTCAGTTTTATTATTCATTTATTAATTTCCTGAAATGGATGTTTTCTGAATCAATTTTCAACTTCCTTTCTACTTTGTTTTGTTTTGTTTTGTTTTTGTTTTCCTTGCTGTACGCGGGCCTCTCACTGTTGTGGCCTCTCCCGTTGCGGAGCACAGGCTCCGGACGCCCAGGCTCAGCGGCCATGGCTCACGGGCCCAGCCGCTCCGTGGTATGTGGGATCTTCCCGGACCAGGGCACGAGCCTGTGTCCCCTGCATCGGCAGGCGGACTCTCAACCACTGCGCCACCAGGGAAGCCCCCCTTTCTACTTTAATATATGCTTTTAAGGCTCAACATTTCCCTCTATGTATGTGTTCAAATCTCCAGATCCAATTATGAATTTGAATGTTTCTCTTCATGGTTCTGTCAATGTTTGCTTTATAAAGTATCAGCTGAAGTTATTAGTTTCTGAGAATTTGAAACTTTTATGACTGTGAAGTGTCCCTCCGTATGTCAAGTAATGCTTTTTCCTTCCCCTTAAAGTTCACTTGGTCAAATAGCAATGTCACAGATTTTATAATTACAGAAATAACTTGAGACCTAGGATGTTGATGTCTGTCTCTAGAAAGGATTTTCCCTTGCTTCTGCACGGGTTGTAAGATGCTAACAAAACACGTTCACCTTTACACAATTTCAGGGAATGAGGTGTTTTGGCGTTTGGCTTCAGTCCCTGCCAAAGAAAGCCCAGTTTCCTTCTCCCCTTATTCCAATGGTGAAACTCTTTGGGGTTTACCAGGAAGCCTTCGTGGCTGGTAATGCTTTTATGTCGCTTAGCCTCTGGAAGACGTCCAAAATTCTACTGAGTTTGTACGCCTTTCAATGAACAGAATCTACACTCTTCTGAGGCCTACACAGTAGAACGGCAAGACGGCCTGAGACCTTCTCAGGGATTCCGGAAAGTGAAAACCAGAGTGAAAACATGTAGTCCAGAGCTCGTGCCGGTAGACACCCCCGCAACCACCCTTGCATTCTGGGACATGTAGTCCAGAGCTCGTAAACTCGTGTAGTCCCATATACTGCAGCTACAGTAACGCCTCGCTGTAAAGGTTTACCCGCGGAATTCTGGGAAATATGGTCCAGGAGTTCCGGGTTAGTCGCAGGCACTTCCGCCCCAGGAGGACACGCAGCAGCCATGTTTTGCCTGATGACGGTGTTTCAGGTCCGCTCTTCACGACCCATTCAAGCTTCCCCTTTGCAGACCTTTCGTTTGGGGAGAAAGAGGAGGAGCGGCTAAAAGCGGAGGTTTGAGGGCCTGGAGTGGTGATGTACGTCCCGCGGGCGGAGCTTCTTTGCGTTTGGTAACGTACCCGGGATGGGGTGGGCTCAGGTCGTGCCTCCTGGGGTTTGAGGGTCTCCCCGGTTTTCTTCACCCCTAACCTGACCCCGTCCCCCACCTATGAGCTAGCCCTACCGCTTCATACGGCGTCACACTGGGTGAGTTGCTTAACTCCTCTGTGCCTCCGTTGCTGTTCGGTAAAAGGGGGGAAAAAGGAACGCCTTGTTAATATAGTGTTGTGAGAAGAAACGAGATAGCACAAGTAAAAGGTCTACAACTGCCTGATACATGGTTGGTATTAATACTACGCTAATTCGGGAGGCACCCATTTCGCAGCGGGATTCTGTGAGCCCAGGAAGCTGAATTGTCCTGGACTCCTGGCCTGTTTTGGGAGGAGAGGACTTGTAGCTGGTACGGGGGCGGAAGGGGGTGCGGTATGAATTAGTGGGGATGGAAACACAGCCCTGGTATTTCACAGTCTCCTTTCCTTCCCCAGCCCTGGCTTCTCACAAAGCACTGCACGGAGGAAGAGGCAACAGAGCCCCACGTGAGTAGGACTTGGCATTCTTCTACTTAAGGTATTCCTATAAATTGTAGAACGTATGAGACATGGGTAACGATGATAACTGAGCCTTGGTCACTAATTTCCATTCTAAAAGCTTTATGCAAATGAACACTTTTCCATCAGGCGGTGGCTCTGTGAATTGGTACTGCTGTTTTCTCTACTTTAAGGCTGAGGAGCTGGGGGCAGGGAACACAACCCTGTTGGCCCATCCTCACCCAGATGGTAGGAGGCAGAGCTGGGGTTGGGACCCAGGCAGTTTGAGTCCAGCAGCTGAGTTTGCTAATCCCTTTGGTATATTCTCTTTGAGCATAGGGAACTGGCTAGAATCATATCATGAAAGGAGGTCGGGACTTAATTGTGGGGACCTTGAGAGCAAGGTGTAGGCTATTTTATGAGTTTTTAAGATAGTTTTCTCAACTGGGTCATTTATTTTATTTCAAATAATATGTATATCATAGAAGTAGCATAATCATTATGGAAAAATGCAGATATATACATAAAGAAAAATTTTAATTATCTGTAACTTTAGGATGTAAAGATACCAGTTGTTAATGTTTTCGTGCCTTTTTGTCTGGTTACTCTTTGTGTATGTTTCTGTGTAGTGGAGGCTGTTTTTTGTGGGACTGATGTTACACTGCAGGGCTACTCAAATTGTGGTCCACAGACCAGCGGCCTTGGCATCACTTGGATAGAAGTGCCCAGGCTTGAGCCCCATTCGAGACCTTCTGATTTATAATTTCTGCGTAGGGGGTCCAGGAGGCTGCGTTCCAACAAGATCCCGCAGTAATTCACATGCACGTGAAAATTCGAGAAGCTCAAGAGAGGGTCTTTTCTGGAAACTGAGGCCGAGGAAATTGACCCTGCTGGATGTCACAGATAAAACTGAGCTGGACTCACCAAAGGCCTACTTAGTCCAATGATTTTATTCCCCCACTAATTATTGTCAACTGTCAGGGCCCCTTTCAGAATCCTGAATTGAGCAGAAGACAGCTAGCAAGTGTAGAGTCAAAATGGAGGTCGTTAGAAGTTGTGAAGATATCTCTCTCCCAAGCTTTGGGGAGTGGAATCATTGCCATCTTTTGTACTAGATCGAACCCGGGCCCCCTGCATTGGGAATGTGGAGTCTTATCCACTGCACCACCAGGGAAGTCTCCCATTTATTTCTTAAACTTTCCTATATTTATAATGATATAATTACAATTCAGATTCCTGTCTTTTTTTCATTTGAATTAGGTATGGACTGTCAAACTATTTTTTACTGTTGTTGCAGAATCCTGGCTTTTATTAGTTCTCTTTACCTCTGTGCATAATTGTCAAAAGGGTACTTCCTGTTTAAAAGGAAACTTAACGTCTTTTTATACCTTTTGTAAAAAGTTGTCCATGTCAATTTAAATATTATTGTTGCAGTCACAAAATCTTTAGGAAGACAAGCAGAGATTTTCAGAAGTCTATAAAGACTCTCACATAACAGGGCAACAACGTAGGACCTCCACATGTCTGACAGTCTTCTGTTGGTAGAAATCACATCTCTAAGGATAATTTCTAACTAAAATATCATCTGCTTTACCGCAGTTGCTAAGAAATAAGAAACCCTGACAGTGGTGTTCTCAGAGCTTCCTACCTTATGACGATCTCACGAGTTGGATGCCCGTGTTCTCCCCTACTGGCAGAGGACAGAACTGAGGCGAAGAGATGTGAATAACTTGCCCAGGGTGACACTGCTCGTGAATGGCGTAGCCTGATCAGAGCCCACGCATATTGACTCCAAAACCTACTCTGACTTACATGGTCTCTGTTTACACCATACCCAGAATAAGAATGACCCCTGTGGAAGCTGCAGGCACCCTGTGAGGGGGCCACTGTGTATGGATGGGCAGGTCATTCCTCACACAGCCACTGAGGGGGTTCACGGGGGCATCTGGTATCTGCGTGGGGCTCTGCTCATCAAGCATAATCAGCTGTAGCCACCCCGAGGACTGGGAGCCTTGGTAATTCACAATGAGCACCACGTGGGTTAGTGACTTCTTTTTCTTTAAACCAGTTTCCAGTTTGACTTCTTCTTTCCCTGTCTGTCTTGCTAGGACTCTGCACTGCCCCAGAAGGAGAGAGAAAATGAGCACATTCCAGGTGAGTAGAGCTTGCCTTTCTTGCTGTTAAAAACGCCATTTTTGTACTCAGGTTGGACACAGGTTTTCCTCTTTTTTTTTCTTTTTCTTTTTTTTTTTTTTGATTGGAGTATAGTTGATTTACAATGTATTAATTTCAGGTGTACAGCAAAGTGATTCAGTTATACATATATGTACATGTATTTTCAGATTCTTTTCCCTTATAGGTTATTACGAAATATTGGGTATAGTTCCATATGGGTTTTCTCTTTCAAGGAGAGTCTAAGCATATGAGGACCTGAGTGTGCCATGTGTGCTTTTTTTAAAAATTCCTGTTAAATTTAATTGGTTTCGGTTTTAATTTTTGTTTTATTTCATCTTTTTTTATTTTACAAGTAAAAGAAAAATTAAGGGAAATGAAGGACATCTTCCAGTCTACTGCTTACCTGCTTACAAATTAGCTGCTTTTATATTTCTGTAATCTCTCCATCATATGTATTCATGGATGTGTATTTGTATTTATAACAGAGATACAGTTTTAAATTGTTTTTTTCATTTAATACTAGCTAACGTTCACTTTTAATTGCTTTATCATGTTCCTGCAAACTTATGCACCTTTTTTTTTTTTTTCTGGTATGCTGGCCTCTCACTGTTGTGGCCTCTCCCGTTGCGGGGCACAGGCTCCGGACGCGCAGGCTCAGCGGCCGTGGCTCACGGGCCCAGCTGCTCCGCGGCATGTGGGATCTTCCCGGACCGGGGCACGAACCCGTGTCCCCTGCATCGGCAGGCGGACTCTCAACCACTGCACCACCAGGGGAGCCCTGCACCTATTTTTTAAACTATTCTTTATTCACAGACATTTAGTTTAAAGACTTCTCCTGTTTCAGGAGCACTACAGTGACGGTTTTCCTGATTTAACCTGTTTCTCAAAATATCTGTTCTGAAGAATATTGCCCATTTTGCCCTTAACATAGTAGGTTTAGGTATTCAGAATTTAAGAGGTATGTTTTACATGTGGTGCCTTGGATGTTTTTTGGTAGAATACGGCAGAGCACAGCAGGATCAAACT
Organism: Mesoplodon mirus; assembly: GCF_964341445.2. Classification (NCBI taxonomy): domain Eukaryota; kingdom Metazoa; phylum Chordata; class Mammalia; order Artiodactyla; family Ziphiidae; genus Mesoplodon; species Mesoplodon mirus. The sequence goes on along the minus strand of NC_138986.1, from coordinate 108,359,893 downwards.
GCTGCTTCACGCAGAAAAAGTCATGTATTGTTAGAAGTTTTCTCACGACCAGAGTTAGATTCAGTCTTCCCCATGCTTGAGTCAGACCCTTTGTGTATTTTATTTACTGGTTTGTTTCTTTTTCCATCTTATATTTTTTTCTAATCAGAGTAATACATGACCTTAGTTGAAAAAGTCCAGTGGTACTTAAAGCACTTGTCACTGCATAGACAGCTCAGAACAATTGTATAAAGAGGTGCTTGGTTTCATCTTTGTTTTAAATATAAAGAATCGGGGTTGTGAAAAAAGGAGGAACCAACTCAGACTCACCCAGAAAACCAAGGGTCTGGAGTCAGAGTATTGCATTCAAGCGAAAGACAGGAACGGGGAAAGAGAGAGTTTTCATTCAGAGACCTGGCACGGCCTTTTGGTTAGTTTCCACATATAACACTCCTTCTCAGCTGGTTCCCACCTCAGTGAGAAAGCAGGTGCCATCAAATACTGCCAGTACTAAATTGGTAACTGTTTCTGGGGCACTTGGCAATAATAATTAAAGAGTGAAAGCTTTTTAGTTCAGGATCCAGTGGTTAGAATTCTAGGGAGTTTACTTATGAGTTGTCTGAGAGCCCCAGGTAAATACACAAAGCTTTCTCTTTCATAGCTGCACGTCCGGTGAGGCTGAGGAAAGTCAGTGTGTGGCATTGGCAGGATGGAAGGAGGGGGTGCTGGGAAGTCTGCACACCTCACAGGAGCCGGAGCAACTTCCCATCCTCCTCGTCTCCTCGGGGCTGCCCCTCTTCCACTGGCCACTGGGTATAAGATTGAGGTGGTGTTGTTTGTCGTAGGAGGCGGTGACCTTCAAGGACGTGGCCGTGGCCTTCACAGAGGAGGAGCTGGGGCTGCTGGACTCGGCCCAGAGGAAGCTGTACCAGGATGTGATGGTGGAAAACTTCCGGAACCTGGTCTCAGTGGGTGAGGACAGCCTTTCTCTGCGAGTGTCTTTGTGACCTTGGTGTTTCAAGGCTTTGGGCCTCTTGAGGTGGTTCCCTGAGTTTGGGGACCAGACTTTTGCAATTCCTGTGGGACACGAGAGGATGTCTCTGGTCTTTCCAAACAGTGTGTTTCAGGTCCTTTTCAATTATTTTGTAAAAGAACTGTAAATCGACAGTATCTTGCTGTACCTTGTGTATTCTTCTTCAGATTTCCCTCCCCGCCATTAGTGGATCATAAAGCCAATTTATTGAGCCCTACGTGTGATTTTTTAATGAAATAAAATAGTATAGAAAATATCAGAGTTTCTTAGGAAGAGTACAACACATTGCAGCAGAAACTCTGGGCGATGGCATGAGTGGTGTGAGAGCCAGTGGGAACAGATTTCATGAAAGGAGACATTGGTTAGATATAGGTCATTCAAGCTTCGTTTTAGTAATGTATACTTTTCTACCTGTGTATCTAGGTTGTGAAATAAATGCTGTTTCTTCAGGGGGTCGTGATACAAAGTTTGAAAAACACAGCTTTCAATACCTTGAATATGCAGTTGGAACTCAAATTTCTAGTAAACTTTCGCTCTAGCCCGTTCATGTGAACTTGTGACTTTGCATGTTCTCATTCTTCAAACGAGATACAAAACATATAGAAAGAGAAGAGAGGCTTTGGTTGATGAATTCAGCAACCCAGATAGAAATTTAGGTGAGAACCAAGCAGCCGTGAGTTCCTGTGGTTAGCTCTCTATCTGTTTTGCTTCTCACCAGCCCTGTGCTGTCCATCACCTGGTCCCAGTTGGAAATCTCTTTCCAGGATTATTGCATAGTCTTTGTACTGGTCACCTGTTGCCACCCTTCTCCTCCCACAGTTTGTTCTTTAGGTGGCAAAGTGATCTTTTGTAACTTTAAGTCAGGTTATGTTCTTGTTTCAAAATTCTCTTGTGGCTTCTTTTACTTAGAATAAAAACCACTTAAAGTGGCTTCTAGAGCCTTCTGTGGGCTGCTGTTCGTTCTCCACCACCTCCCTGAATACACCACCTCTCCTCCCTCTTACCCTATCTTTTCCAGACCTGCAGAGGATGCTTCTGCCACAGAGCCTTTTCCTGGTCCTTCTCTCTGCCTGGAATACTCTTTCACCTGTAATCTTTTAGGCCTCTACTTCTTTCAGTCAGTCACCTTAAAGATGAGGAGGTGGCTGTCCTCTGACCACCCTATGGAAAATACAGTCCTCTCTTTCTTACTCTCTCTGCCCTGCCTTGTTTTGTCTCTAAGCGTTTCACTCATGTACATTTTGTTCACCTGTTTCTCACCTCTCTGTCTTCCACTGGAGGGTAATCCAGGAGTGCAGGAGGAATTCGGGCTGTTATATGTTTATTGCTCACTAGCCTCAGTGCTTAGCATAGTCTTGGTACATGACAGGAACTCTTAAATATTTCTTGAATAAACGAGTGAGTTAATGGATAGAGAAATTAGCCTTCCATGAAAATAGCTAGTAGGCGGTGAACAAATCCGAGTGAATAAGGGATATTGCTAAATGTTTTTTTGTCTTCAAATGAATTCCTAGCCTAATTCTAACTTCTCAGGTGCCCATGATGTGTGTATGTGTGTGTTTGCCTTTCTGTACAAGTTGGCCCTCATCAACTTGCACAAAAAATATGTATAGAACCTGTAATTATAACCAAACTGAGTAAAATGCTTTCCCTGTGACTTTCCTTGAGCTCTCAGTAGCAGAGCAAATTCATTTGGGGAGGAAATAGTGTTTGGAATGAGGATTCTTATGTCTACTTCTTAGGTAACCCTCCCATAGAAGGAAAGAAATTTCTATTTCCTTATCCCTTATACCAGGGGAGAACAGGTCTCAGAAAACAGCCAGCTGGTGAGTTAGCCTTTCCCTTAAAAGATTTGCCCCGCTGCGTCCCATTTGCCTCCTCCAAAGCCCACCTCACTAATAAGAAATCGATCTTTGTTAGCTCTACAAACATTTTGTGTGTGTGTGTGTGTGCATTTGTATGTACCTTGTAGAAGGCATTTTAGATAATGTCACCTTGAGTGCTTTGATCATTCTTCAATAGTTTCTAGTCTGTTTCTTCTCAATACTTATCACAGGCTATGGAATTTATTCCCAGCTCACTCATAAAGCCCATTCTTCACTTTGGAACTCATTCTTGTTAAAGACCAATGTATCTGTGTCCAAAAATTTCCCATGCTGTTTTTAAAGAGACAGCATTCTTCCCTAGCCTCTAAATTTTGACTCCTGCTTGGCAGGGGGAGTGGAGGAACATATTAGGCAGCACAAATGCCTGAGAAGGATCCAGTGCATAGGTCTTCATGCTCTTTTTTAACCCCACTGATTCTTAGACCCTTTTTTAAAATTAATTAATTGTTGGTTGCATTGGGTCTTCGTTGCTGCATATGGGCTTTTCTCTAGTTGTGGTGAGTGGGAGCAGCTCTTGGTTGTGGTGCGCAGGCTTCTCATTGCAGTGGCTTCTCTTGTTTCAGAGCACGGTCTCTAGGAACGTGGGCTTCAGTAGTTGTGGCACGTGGGCTCAGTAGTTGTGGCTCACGGGCTTAGTTGCTCTGCGGCATGTGGGATCTTCCCAGACCAGGGCTCGAACCTGTGTCCCCTGCACTGGCAGGCAGATTATTAACCACTGTGCCACCGGGGCAGTCCCGGTTTTTAGCCCCTTTCATATCCTCCTCAGCACTAACCCCCTTGGTGTGCTGCCGCCTCGGGTGCAGCCTTTCAACTTAAGCAAAACTGTACTTTCCAGTCCTTTTCCTGTATCTGATACCTGACTTGTAAAAGCTGTTTCGCTTCTCTGACTTGGTTCAAACTTAACCTGGGATTCAGAATTGTAGAGAATCCTAGAAATCAAACTGAGTTCACCTGTGCATGCATTTCTTGAGCCCTGACTAACTGCTAGGCACTGTTAAAGCTGTGAGCACAGCAAAATGCTTGTCTTTATTGATACTGTGTTATGGTAGGAATGACATGTAATTTTTGAAAGATGATTTAAATAGTATGTCAGAGTAGTCATTTGGTTTTAAATGGGTTTCATTAATGCTAAGTATTTGGGAGTTTAACAGACCATCTCTTGGTTTCTGTTAGTATATAAACCAGAGAACTTCATTTGTCGTGCGAAAGATAAGCTGAACCATCCTGAGGCTCATTAAAGTCTCACACTGTGTCTTAAGTGTAAAATCTTGAATCTTTGAACAAAGCTTTCACGTGTCCACATCTCTGAATTCTCTGTCCTTCTAGAAGAAAACAATCAAAGTGAGTTGAGGGCCGTTCAAGACAGAGGATCACGTGAAGAGCTTTCCTGCTGGCAAATCTGGCAACAAATTGCAAATGACTTAACCAGATGCCAAGACTCCATGATAAATAGTTGTCAGCTCCACAAACAAGGTGATTCCCCCTGCCAGATTGGGGCAGGACTCTATTCAAATTTCTGAAGGTGAGAACCGTATATGAAATGATAAAGCAGGTGATCCCAGTAGTACTGGAAATGCAAGGCTTGCAACTTTGAGAGCCCAGGATTCTTGGAGGAAAACTTCATTGGCTGAGTCACAGAATGATCAGAATAGACACCAGCAAATTTCCATGAAAAATAAACGGTGTCAGTGTAAAGAGGATGTTGACACCATCAGTTGGATTTCACACCACCTTGATGCTCATGGAGTACACAAGGGTCAAAAATCTTACGGCTACAGTGATTATAGAAAAGATAGCACGAGGGTTTCAACACTGGATCAGAATACCATGATTCACACAGGACAAAAACCTTACCAGTGTAATGAACGTAAAGAAACCTTCACCGACCTCTCCACCTTTGATCTTCACCAGCAATTGCACTCAAAAGAGAAGTCTCATACGTGCAGTGAGTGTGGAAAAGGCTTCCGTTACAGCTCGGTTCTTCATATTCATCAGAGAGTTCACGCGGGAGGAAAACATAGTGAGTGTGATGAGTGTGGCAAGGAGTTCAGTCAGAGCTCACAGCTGCAGACTCCTCAGAAAGTCCACACTGTAGAGAAACCATTCAAATGTGGGGAATGTGGGAAAGGCTTCAGCCGTAGGTCAGCACTTAACTATTCATTGTAAAGTCCACACGGGAGAGAAACCTTGTAATTGTGAGGAGTGTGGGAGGGCCTTCAGTCAGGCCTCTCACCTTCAGGACCATCAGAGAGTCCACACTGGGGAGAAACCATTCAAATGTGACACATGTGATAAGAGCTTCAGTCGGAATTCACAACTTCAGTCCCATCAGAGAGTCCATACGGGAGAGAAACCGTACAAATGTGAGGAGTGTGGGAAGGGCTTCATTTGTAGCTCAAATCTATACATTCATCAGAGGGTCCACACAGGAGAAAAACCCTACAAATGTGAGGAATGTGGGAAAGGCTTTAGTCGGCCTTCAAGTCTTCAGGCCCATCAGGGAGTCCACACTGGAGAGAAATCATACATACGCAATGTGTGTGGTAAAGGCTTTACTCTGAGTTCAAACCTTCAGGCACATCAAAGAGTCCATACAGGAGAGAAACCATACACATGTAATGAGTGTGGGAAGAGCTTCAGGAGGAACTCCCATTATCAAGTTCATCTGGTTGTCCACACAGGGGAGAAGCCCTATAAATGTGAGGTATGTGGGAAGGGCTTCCGTCAGAGTTCATATCTTCAAATCCATCAGAAGGCCCACAGTGTAGAGAAACCTTACAAGTGTGAGGAGTGTGGGCAGGGCTTCAATCAGAGTTCACGACTTCAGATCCACCAGCTGATCCATACCGGTGAGAAACCATACAAATGTGAAGAGTGTGGGAAGGGATTCAGTCGTAGAGCAGATCTTAAAATTCATTGCAGAATCCACACCGGAGAGAAACCGTATAATTGTGAGGAGTGTGGGAAAGTCTTCAGGCAGGCCTCAAATCTTCTGGCCCATGAGAGAGTCCACAGCAGAGAAAAACCATTCAAATGTGAAGAGTGTGGGAAGAGCTTTGGTCGGAGTTCACACCTTCAAGCCCATCAAAAAGTCCACACTGGAGAAAAGCCATACAAATGTGAGGAGTGTGGGAAGGGCTTCAAGTGGAGCCTGAACCTCGACATGCATCAGAGGGTCCACACAGGAGAGAAACCATATAAGTGTGGGGAGTGTGGGAAGCACTTCATTCAGGCCTCAAGTCTTCAGCTTCATCAAAGCGTCCACACTGGAGAGAAGCCGTACAGATGTGACAGATGCAGTAAGGTCTTCAGTCGGCCTTCACAGCTACAGTCTCATCAAAGAGTGCACACAGGGGAGAAGCCTTACAAGTGTGAGACCTGTGGTAAGAGCTTCAGTTGGCGCTCCAGTCTAACAGTTCATCACAGAATCCATGCTGCTGATAAATCCTATAAAAGTGAGAGGAGTGGTAAGACCATCAGAGAGCCCACACACGAGAAAAGTTCCATAAAATGAGTAAAACAAAAACAAAAACAACTCAGGTGTCATGTGAATTCTTCCAGTCATCAAGTTCAAAAGAAAAAAAAAATCATTTGTTTCATTAAAGTCGGTGTTTCAGCCATAGCTCAACATGTCCCAGTAGTCAGGAGGCCACACGGCAGAGAACTCTGGTAAATGGTGTAGTAAGTTGGAACTTTGACCTCTATTAAATATTAGGGGAGAAGCCTTAGTGTGAGTTTTAGCAGGCCTTGTACAAAAGTATGATGAACATGCCAAAATGTATGCCCATTACAACGTAAATTCCACGAATGCAGCGACGTTTGTTCTGAATCTACAGTCTGAACATTGTCAGCTACTTTGTAGGTGCTCGATATTTGTTCAGTTAATGAATGAGGAAAAACTTTTTGAAAATTATGTTGCAATCCCCTCCAAAATTTCATAAAAATTTGTATTCAGAGCAGTTAACCTAAATCTGGCCTTAAAAGTAATTCAGGGAGACAAAAATTTGAAGTGTTAGAAAACCACTCAGTATTGCAATTTGTAATATTAATGTGGCATCGTCCTGTTATGATGAGCTCCATTTGTCTCCCCCCAGCCTCGCTTCAAGTTGGATCTTATCTTGGACTTTGTCTATCTAATATTCTGTGAATCTTATACAGTACAAATTTAGTTATCTTTTGTGACAGTATAGACTTACTGAAAATGGATTGTTCATCTTGCAATACAGAAAGCATACTGTTGACCCTTTTTTCAAGAATGTCAAGGCAGAGGTTTAAGTGTCAGAAAGAGTTACTAATGACAGTGACAGAGGACAAACATTTCTTAGTAAATGAACTGATCGTTGGTTTCTTATTCACCACATTTCCGTCTAGGTTTTGATGTGATTGTCTCCCAAGGGTTTTAGCATTACTTTCATCAAGACTTCTTAAGTAGAGAAAAGAGGCTGTTTGAAGTAGATTACTTTTGTCAAGTTCTCTATCTCCTTACTCCTCTCTGGCCTGAGATAAAAAGAAAAAAATTATTTGTTGAAATCTGGTAATTTCATCAAACATATTTATTCAACGACTGACTTGCACACTTTTTCCTAGCGGTGGATTGAAAAATTGATTTTCAAAGTGAAGTTGCTGAGTACATATCAAAACATAGAACGTGTGTCCCTTTGATATAGAAATCACAGAATAGGACCTTATAATTAGGAAATTCAAATAGAAAAGGTGAGTAGCATGTCAATGTTACTAAATTTTGTAAAAGTGAAATATTCAATAGGAATGTCTTTATATTTTAAGATAGTTATGTAATAACAGGTCTGTTAAAATGATGGCTTAAACTTAATGACAGAAGCATGTAACAGTTTAATGTATTTTAGGTAGGTACATCACATACCTTAATCAAACATGTATGTGTGTGTGTTAATGCATCCTATCATCTGTAAAGGGATATTCACCCTTAGGTAAACAGTGGCAAGGTTTTCAGGGATTTTTTCCACATGTAACTTCCATATTTTAAATTTTTCATTGAGCATCAATTTTCCAGTAAAATACTGTTACTTTTATAGTAACATAGGTAGTAAAATAATGTAAAATATAATATTAAAAATTACTAAGAACATATTAATCCCTCACAGTAAGAAATCCTATCATCATGAGGTATACATATATATGGCCAAAATTAAGGAATAGACCTCTAGAAATCAGTTATAAAAAGAAAAAATGTATATGGTTATTCAAAGATACAGAATAGTAGTCAGTGTAACGGTCTATTTATAATTAATGCATTTGAAGTTTAGGATAAATCCATGCAGCCCAGAATATTCTGTTTTAATTCCAACAGTAGAAATTTACACATCCTAGTTATCCTCATCAGGCTTCCTTACTGGGTGAATGGATGGATAGCTCGGGGTACCGGCTTGTCCTTTCAAGTGCTTGGTCTGACTGGAGAAGTAGCTGGGTCGCTCCAGACACTATGACACAGAGAACCATTAGCTGTGGGGAAAAAGGAACTTACCCCCCAAAAAAACTTTTTAAAATTGTTTACAAAGTAACAGTGATTGGGCAAATCCTGAAGATAGAGAGTGGAAATAGGTAAGTTTTAGAGGTAAAATTTATCAACGATTCCCTAAGGAAAAATGTGCATAGGGAAGAAACCTAGAATGATGGGAACAAGTTGCTAAGGAGGAGGTTTGCATACCATTTCCTACTTCTTAGTCATTTCACTGATGTTTAACACTTACTTGGTTAAAGGGCTTTACTCAGCAAAAGATGTATTTAATGTGAGAGGCAGGTTTCCAAGATTGGTTTCCTAGACCACACCTTCACATGTGTATGTAAAGTCCATGCTACCTCAAATTGCATTGCATTAGATGTCAGAAATCCTAGGGCTTTCTTGTTTGGTTTGGTTTGGTAGCTATCAAACCACCAACTCTCAAGGTAATTTGTAGTTTAGTGAGTTAAGTCAAGGGCTGGAAAACTACCTCCTGTGAGCCCAACCTGGCTCATTGCCTTTAAAGCTTTATTGGAACATAAAAGCTCTTTATTGGCCCATCCATTTATTTACCATCTTTGAGTGTTTCCCATTGTGCTGACAGTGTTCAGTGGTTGTGACGAGCACTGATGGCCCACAAAACCTAAAATATTTACTTTCTGGCCCTTGAGAGAAAAAGTCTGTTGATCCCCTGTGGTAAGCCCAAAAGGTTTGTCTCTGTAAGTGAAAGACCACAAGTAGAGCAGAACTTAGACTTGGTTCAGTGAGGATTCCAGAGAGGTTTCCTTTCTGATTCTCATATCTGCCCTTCTGGTTGACCTTGTTCTTTAGTTTGGTTCAAAGACAGTGGTAGCAACTAGGGACTACCTGTTTCTTTCTTCACATTCAATGAAAGAGCTGCTCTTCCATTCTTAGTGTTGAGTAGTTCACAACTCACTCCCAGTGCATGGCTTCCTCTAACCTTGACTCCCACCTATGCTAAAGACTAAATCTTTAGCTTTGTATCCAGTTCCATTGGCCTTTGTAGGGCCTTCAGTTTCAACTCCCAGTTGATAGCTTGAGCTCGAAATCTGTTTTTACCGTTGGGGATTTTCTGTCTTAGCTTTGAGCTTGGCTACATAGCAACACTTTGGGGGACTTGTTATAATCAGCATTTCTATCTTTCTTTCCTTCCTTTTTATTTATTTATTTTTTTAAGGGGATCCAAAGTCAAATTCAGTTAGTGGCTGAATGACAACACATTGATTCACAACCTTGTAGATTCTCTTATGTCCTAGGGCATCAGTGGGAAGGAGTAGAATCCTGGAAATTTGAGGTGGAAATACATGGGCAGATTCCAACAAAGCTGAGGCCTGTGACCTCTGACCTGTGACCTCTTAGTTGAGCCTGCTGTGCTATTAGAAGGAAGTCTGCCTCTACTCTGAGATAGTTTCCTTGCAGGGGTCTGTGGATCCTCAAGACTTGCCTCCACTACCTCTCGTTTTTCCAGACCTAGTAATCAGACTAGAGTCCTTGAAATGGGGACGGGAGCAGGGAAGGGGTGGGTACCCACCGGGTATAAAGGATGACCATGAGGAGACACTCTCTGCTAAAATAAGGAATTGTATACTTTATATCAATAGAAACCTGAGAAATAATGTGTGTGGATTTTGTAGGTATTGAAGCAGGTGGGAGTAATGTAATATTGGATTAGGCTGGATTTGTTGATACGAGTGCATTCAACACCCATTCCAGACTCAGCGTGTTAGCTTGGCTACCTGGGAATGCCTTCAACAGTTTGCTCAAATGACTGACACCTGTACCCAAAGTTAGCGTATGCTAAAGTCAAAATGCCAGGACTTTCTAAGTATGTTGTAGCAAAATTTCTTGACGTTGGCATGACTGACATTTTGAACTGGATAGCTCTTTGTTGTTGGGAGCTGTCCTGTGCAATGTAAGATGGGCCAGTGGCACATACTCTTCCCTGCCACCCTAGTTGTAACAATAAAAAGTGCCTTGAGGGCTTCCCTGGTGGCGCAGTGATGGAGAGTCCGCCTGCCGATGCAGGGGACACGGGTTTGTGCCCCGGTCCGGGAAGATCCCACATGCCGCGGGGCAGCTGGGCCCGTGAGCCATGGCCGCTGAGCCTGTGCGTCCGGAGCCTGTGCTTCGCAACGGGAGAGACCACAACAGTGAGAGGCCCACATACCAAAAAAAAAAAAAAGTGCCTTGATACATCCGTGTGCACCAGCCACGTGGGGCTCATTCATAACACAGCTCCTTAAAGAAAAATGTCTCAAGGGGCATCCCCGGTGGCGCAGTGGTTGAGAGTCCGCCTGCCGATGCAGGGGACATGGGTCCGTGCCAGGGCCCGGGAAGATCCCACATGCCGTGGAGCAGCTAGGCCCGTGAGCCACGGCCACTGAGCCTGTGCGTCCGGAGCTTGTGCTCCACAACAGGAGAGGCCACAACAGTGAGAGGCCTGCATACCACAAAAAAAAAAAAAAAAGTCTCAAGACAGTGACACATATTTCCTGGGAGGGGGGACCAAAAGTGTCCCCAGCTGAGAACCACCATTGTAGAAGGTTTACAAAGGCATAGGAATGCCAGACCACTGGAGTGGGTTTATCACATAAGATCTGCTCACCCAAACCCCCTATGTGCCCTGGGAGGGCTCAGAGGACACTTCCTTTGCCAGAGGTTTAAGAAACGTATTGGTGAGAGGAGCGTTAGCAGTCTTGGAATGCTCTGTAGCTGCTCTTCTCTGCAGGCCAGGAATGAGAGGGAAATTATGTCATCATAATGGGCTCCCTAAATTCAGTGAGGCTAATGGGATCGTGGGGCATCATGGGTCAAGTGGAAACACTTCATTGGCAGAGATAAAGTGAGCGTGTTTTTCACAATGAACAGCAAAATGAAAGGGCTCATTAGAATGCTTTGATACACAGAGATTTTTTATATTTGCTCATGTGCTATCTCTAGGGCTGAAATAAATGGGAAGTCTACTAATACCCTACTTGATTTGAATCAGGAGAAAAGCTCTAGGTCTGATGAACATGTCTGACCGGAATCAACATGGGAGTTGTGCTCCCTCAGCCAATTCGATAACATGAGTCAGTTCCCATTTCCAGAGCATCTTGAATGAAGGGCAGGCCGTGTCCCCTTGAGGGAGGATATACCCTGGTTTACTACCAACTATCCCGAGGGTGCTTTCTTCTCCCTGGAAGGGATAAAACAACTGAGGTAGAACAGGAAGAGACAAGAAGCTCTCCAAGATCTGCTGGTCAGGGTTACCCTCCAGCGTTGCCTTAATGCTCAGAGCCACACACACCACAGTGAGCTTGGCTCCAGATCAACTACCACGCCACGAAGGTTCTGGAACATTTCCATATCTCGGGGGACCTCATTTCCACGTGACTCTCTTTCCTATTCCCCTTTGTCACAGAAGGCTAGGTCCAGTGGTCCGGGTGAGATCTCAGCTCAGGCCCAAGGCTCTCAGACCTCAAAGTTCTGGTCCTGCAAGGGCCCCTGTCCTCTCTTGAGACCACTCCTGGCTCTCTCTGCCGAGAAGGAGCTGCTGGCAGTACGTCCTCTAAGAGTTGAGGTCCATCGTGCAGACCCTGAGAAAACTCCTAGGAAAAGGCTCCACCTTCTTGTTTAAGTCAACAGAGCTCAATTCCTTTGGAAGTGCTGGGTGTGTCCCATTTGATGCAACTTCAGAGCCATTAGGTAAACCAGCACATGTGTGTGGCCCCTTCCCTTAGACTCCTCTGGGCCCTCGTGACATAGGCTCAGAAGACTGCCAGCCTCAAGCCTTACCTCTTCCAAGACCACACCGTCTCCAGGATCTTCTGTCCCATGAATCTCAGTTGCTGTGTGGAAATCAAAAGAGAGGAAAGAGCCTGCCTATGGGGTCTCTTTGGGCTGGGGCCTTCTTGCTTCTCTTCCTCCTCCTCCTCGTCCTCCTCGTCCTCCTTGTCCTCCTCCTCGGGGTGATTTCGGATTCCACAGTGCCCATCCAGTGGGCCATGTTGAGATGAAAGATACGGCAGCTGAAGCCCTCCAGGACGCCGCCCTTCACGTGCTGCTGGAGGACCTCCAAGGTGGGGAAGACCCGGCAGCAGGCCATGCACCTGAAGCCGGTCTCCATGGTCACCATCCAGTCCGGTGTCTTGGCCCTGGGTGTCTCCTCGACGGCAGGTGACCCTGATGGGCTGCCTGGCTCTGCCCTTTCCTCATACTCTTTCTCCTCCCCAGTGGGCTCACTGTCAGACATAGGTTTTCGGTGGACACATCAGAGGGGTAAGTGCCTACTGTGCACGCATCCTCAGGAAGGGTCACTTCTTCTATCGTCAGCTGCTTTTCAGGCAACTCCAAGGGTTTGTTTGTCTTCCAGGAGACAGCTACACCCTTGTTCACTTGTACCTGCATGTAGTATATTTTCATGCCCCTTTCCTCTTTGTCTGTGTGCAGATCGTTCTTACAGGGTGAAGAGGGTGAGGAGGAGACACAGTGTGATGGGGGAGCGGTCTCCCCTTTTTCCTGAACCTGGGCTAGGGGTGTGGTAGGCTGGGCAGTGTCTCGATGTGATCTCCGGATTCCTGAAAAAGGAAATTAAAAACATAATAACATGCATGGGCCATGCCAGAAGCTGAGGGAGCAGGTGTGGTAGACGAGAGAGGGACACTTGCATGACGTAGCTATGTCGTGAGCTTGGTGTCTGTTGGCCGTAGGAGGCAGTGGTGTATCTGGTGTCATCTGTGGGCTTTTTTCTGCGTGTTGGGGGATACTGGAGCGGTGTCTGTATACACGGGTGTGGAGTACAGTGGTGAGGACTGTGGTATGTGAGGGATGTGGATGGATGCGTGTATGATGAGGAGTGTGAGTTTGGGAATATCGGTGGTGCATTCCTTGTGGAATGGGGCGGTGGTGCAGGAGGAGAGTACTGTGGATCACGTGCTTGGGGTTCATGTGTGCACTGAGAAGGGCTGTGCCTGGAGGGCGCATGTGTGTGTGAGCTGTGTGGACCTGAGCTGGATGGTGCTGCTCTCAGCCTGGAGGTCTATGATGCAGAACTCTGTCCTTCTCTGGAAGCAAAGGCAAAGAGAAACCCTACATTTTCCTCTGAAGATGCTTAATCTGGTCCCTCTTCCCTCCACCTCAAGTCCAGACCTTTCCGGCCCCTGCTCCTTGACTTCCCACCATGGTAGTACCAGGATTGACACCCGCCCCCCACCCCTGACTCAGCTGGGATCCACGCCCTCGTAACAGCTCAGCCATCCTGCCCAGGCTCCTCCACAGAGCCCTCATCACCTCTGATGACCCTGGGTTTCCTCTCAGCCTCCCTGGGATCTGTGTGCCTCCTGCCTCACAGCCAAGCACCCCCTCACCTGAGGAGCCCCGCGCCCTTACCGGCGTAGATGAGCTTGTGCGGAGAAGAAGCACAGGAGAAGTGTTTAGGGGCAGAGGAGACCTCCCCTGCCCCTGGGCTGCAGCCTTGGGCCACCACAGTGGATCCAAGCCGAGGGGGATCCTCTTGTGACTTCGAGATTCCTGAGGGAGGAATGAAAGGCTCAGGGTGGGTTCATCAGTCCTCTGTCCACAAATATTTACTGAGTGTGTGACACGTGTCAGGTGCAGTGAATACACACAGTTGAGAGTGTGGTTCCCAGTGTATACTCCAGGATTTAATTCCAATCAGTACTTACTCTGTCACTGTCTTGTTGGTAATGTAGGCCTCGGTGGTGACTGTGAGTATGTGGGAAGAGTGAGTGATGTGTATCAGTTAAGTCTGTGGTAAGTGTGGGGTTAGCATGGGGAGCACGGTGCAGATGTGTCTTATCTGTGTCTGTGGCCTTTGTGTGCATGGGTTCTGTTCACAAGTCTGCAATTCTGGGACATGTAACTTTTCCTCATTACATGGTGGGGCTTGTATTTATGGTGTGTGTTCATTCATTCATTCACCAAGATTCAGTAAGCAGCTACTCCTGTGTATCTGGCACTCTTCCATTGTTCTAGTCTCTGGTAATGCTGCACATTCTAGTAGTGGAAGACACAGACTAAACAAAAATACAATAAATATATAATACCTGAGCTGCTGGTAAGTATATAAGGGTTGCCAAACTAAGCAAAGAAAAATACAGGGCACCCAGTTAAATTTCAGTTTCAGATAAACCCAGAATAATTTTTTAGTGTAAGTATTCCCATGCAGTATTTGGTCTTACTTACTTTTAGTGTAAGTATGGCCCGTACAATATTTGGGACATACAGATACTGAAAAATTACTTGTTGTTTATCTGGAATTCAAATTGAACTGGATAGCCCATATTTTATCTGGCAACCCTGACATGGGTTACTGAGACTGTGGTTTACTGTGGTTTGTACAAAGCGGGTCTGGCATTACTCAAGAATGTGTTATAAGTGTGGTGTGTATGACACGTGACTGGTTCTTATAGAGGTATTTAGAGATGGCTGAAGTTAGCTGTGTTTGTGCGAGAGTTGAGGAGATACATGTATATATAGTGTGTGTGTGTGTGTGTGTGTGTCCTATATATATAGTGTGTGTGTCTATATACATATCTCATCTCCAGCGTTTGGTGTTGGAGGACAGGATTGTGGTACAGATGGGTTGTATGAGAACGTAGTATAGGAGGGATGCGTGTATATACCTCCATGTGCTGTGTGTGGTTTACTAAGGAAGTTATATGTGGGGTGAGTGATATTTTTGCTGTATCAGAGTGTACATGGGTGTATGAGTTACTGTCTCATAAAACACCCCTAACAAGAATTCTGTATTCACTCTTACGTACACCGAGTGTCACCCACGTCCAGGCAGGGTGACAAGAACTTTACCACGCAGACTTTATATCTGATAAGCACTCTACCCCCATTCATCCTGCTCATCTCTGCACTATGACACACACACACGCACAGACACAGTCACACACACACACACAGAAACATAGAGAAAAATATTCAGAATGGTTAGGGGCAGTCATTGCCTTCCCCAGCCTGTCCCAGCCACTGCCTGAAAATCTGCCTGCTGTCTAGACCTCCATTGCCAGGGCCCACCCTACAGTCTCCAGTGTCCTGGGCCTGGTAGGAGCTACTGGGCTCTAATCTGGGGCAGAGGCCTCTAGCTGGAACTCTGAGGTGAGCACTCCCGCCCAGGGCATGCTACTCACCTACATTTAATGCACGCAGGCACCCCGTGGCCCGTGGCTCTCAGAGCTCCCCGCAGGACCATGAGGACCTTTCTCACCCCCGCCCACATGGTCTCAGTCTCTGGAAAACCCTTCCCTTCCCTTGATCTCCTTTGGGCAATTCTTCCTGTTGAAGGAATAAAACCTCCTTGCTTTCAATATGACATCATCCCTAGACAAACACTCTTCTTTCGAACTGCAATCCACTTGTCAAGATACTTTTCAACATGGCCTTCAACTCATGGGGCTTCTCTTTCCACTTTAGTAAAAGAGGCCAAGCAACTCATGGGTCTCTCTCAGCATCCTTGCATCCTTCACATCCCCCACTTCATGACCCCAGGGAAAGATCCAAGAGCATAAGGGAGAAATCGGGGACTGAGAAAAGCTGCACCTCTAGGTCTCTGCAAGCAGGATGCAGCCTGCTGTGAGATCGACAAAGCTACAGGCCCGCCAGCCCCAGGAGAGAGTCGCCAGACCAGCGGAGCTGACCTCCCATCTCCCAGGGGCATCTGGCCGTTCTGTGCCGTCTCACACCACAGGGACGCTCCGGATGGATACGGCAGCATCAGTGAGACGAGGTCTCTCGCTACCTGCTTCACAGGTGACACGTTCTCAGTCCCCCCCATCCTAGAGAAGGTTTAGTTTGGCAGATACCCATGTGCCCCAGACAAGTTGCCCCCCACATACCTCCTCCGTTCTCGGCAGTTTCCTGGGACTCTTCATTTTCCAGATGTTTCCTCTTTTGTCGCCGTTTCATGGTACCAACTAGAAGTCTCCCTTAGAAGATGCCTCAAGAGATGTCCAACTCCTCCTCTTCCCTACAGGTTGGCCCTTCTTGGCTCTTGGGCAATCCGTTGAAATGATTCAATACAAACAGCCTAAATGGCTGAAAAACTTGTACCACTTAGTGAACCAGCAGTACTGCCTAGTGCTCACCAGGGCTGTTATGTTTGCAAGGTTGCCAGGCGCACAGTGGAATTCTGTGACCTCAGTGATGACATCAGAGCATTCGGTGGACCTAGGTTGAGCACAGTGTCTGCAGTAGCACAGGCCCCATTTTCAAGAACAATTCCTTTTTCCCAGCCGAAGCTTTCCCGTGAAAGGGAAAGGTTCATACCATATCTATTATAAATTGTATCATACCATGTCTATTATAAAATTCACATTTTGATTGGAGATCTTTTAATGTCTTTTCTAGAGAGATTTAATATGAATATTTTAAATGGTCTCCAGTTTCCCTGTGGATTATTGACATTTTAAACTCTGCACTTCAATTTTCCCTCAATACGTGTAATTTTGTCACGGCTATTTCTGTACTTAAAGATGAGGAACTATATAATTGATTTCTTCATTTTTTCCCCATCTCTTTCCAAGGTACTGCATTTGATTGTGTCTTGCGACTGAGTGAAAAATGCTAGTCCTTGAGTCAGGACATTGGGCCCTTTACCAAGTAACTCAACTTATCTGGGCTTCAGCTTCTGTATGTGCGATCAAGAGGCTTGGACTAGCTGACTTTTCAAATGCTGTGTTTCTTTGATTCACTCTCACTTACTGATCTGCTCCTTAAGAAGAGGGTCTGTTCTCATAAAGTAACAACAGTCTTTTCCTAACCTTGGGTTGGGCGGACTTTAACTGTTCGTACTCAGTTTGTTAGTTATATTGCCTTCTACATATGCTTAGCTCTAAATAATTTATATGGTTCTTGTGACAATTTTTAGATCTTTTTTTCTTATTTTCTTTTACAGTTTCTAATTTGTTATCGCCAGTGTAGAGGAGCCTGATTGACTTTTAAAATTTATTGATCTTGTATGTGTGTGCCTTGATGGACCCTTATTAGTTCCTGCTACTTTATCTGTGGGTTCTTTTGGGTCTCCTAGATAAATGAGCATATTAAATGTAAATAATGTGTTCTTTGGATAAAGTTTATTTTCTTGCAACTATATATATACAAGCAATATGTTGAATTGATTTAAATATTTAAATACTTACATACCTGTTATCACAATCTAACATTCTTTATCTTATTTTCTTTCAATCAATATTATGTTTTCAAGATTTATCCATGTGAATCCATATAGATCTAGGTCTTTGATTTTTGACTGTTTGATATTATTTGATCACATGCATATAGCATCATTTATTTTCCATTCAAGCATTATTGGACAATTGGATTGTTTCCCTCCCTTCTCTAGAACAAACAACATTTCCTAGAATATCCCTGAAGATGTCTGACAGTCGAGAAGGGCCAGGCTGCCCGAAGGATTGCTACTTGCTTTTAGCCACCTTCCAACAGGCCGTCTCCAGCCAGCAATTTGAAGCACCGCTGAAATGAGAACTGCCCCAAATGTGAAGATCTTAGGAGCTTCCTAGAAGGTGGGAGGTTAATGATAGGCATCCTGCTGGGATCCCAGGGGAGTCTGAGCTGGCCTGAAGCTCATCTTCCTCCTCCACCTCTCAAGAGAAATGTGGAGGAAAGAAGACTTCAAAAACTGTGAGCAGGCAGAGGGAGAGAGATTGGGGGCCGAAGCTGTAACTGAGGTCTTGGAGTGGGCTGTGAGCACGCAGAGCCTCTAGAGAGCCAGGCTCTGCCTTCTGAGGACTTCTCCCCTAAGGCTGCTCATAATTCACGTGATACCAGCCATATAGAGCCGACTTGGCCCACACTGTCACAGAAAGCCTTATCAGAATCTCTTCTTCTTCATACACTCTTGTGTCTGTTACTTGGTTATTGCCTTTGGTACTCCACTGATGTGAACCACAGTCGCCAGGGGATGGAGGACACTAGTGACCCATCTTGCTCTGTGGCCTCAGTCCACAGCTTGAGGGTAAGGGAAGAGGCCAAATGAAGGTCTAGAAGGAAAGATGGAGTTTGAAGAGAAGACCTGAGTTAAGGGTGTCTTCTCAAGTCCTGATGACTGAAATGTAGCTCCAGTACCTGAAGTCCTGCTTGTTCTCAAGGCTGACCGCGGGGCTGGGTGCACTCAGTGAAGGAACCGTATACACTTAGTATTTCCTTGCTTGCTCACACTTGCCCTCCTCTGATACACCCTCTGCAAGACTGATCTTCCCCTGAAACAACTTTCCACCTGCCACTGTCATCTCATGAACATTTGCTTCCCCTTCCTAGTGTCCCCCTAGAATGCCATTGCAGCCAATTCATAATTTGATAATCATGCTGCTTACCATATTCTCAGCAACTTCTGATACATTTTATTCACTTTATTCCATAGTCTTCACCCATCAATAATCTTCCTTAACTTCCTAGCTGCAGGTTAACCCATTTGGAATCACTTCTTTTTCTTTCTCTTCTTTGGCAAATCCTTTCTATCTTTTAAGGTCTTTTTCTTGTCTCTCTACCATCCTGACTTCCTGAACTTCTTTTTTTCCGTTTATGTAACCTTTCAATCTCCTTCCCCAATTTCCTCATAAACATTGAGAGTTTATTCCTCACACGTTAGACAGTGGTTTATGAATGGCCAGGCATAAGGGACTCAGAATGAATTGGCAACCCCGAGGTACCTGTCTTGCTGGGGAGCCACAGGTGAAGGGCTGTCTGCTGGACATATGTTTGCATGGAGTCAGGCTGAGTGGCCTCAGGGTGTTTGCTCTGCACTTGTGTGTGTTTCTCTCTAGTTGATTTCCTTGTCCAGCCACCTGTGACCTCCCTCCATCCAGCCCAGGGAATCCTTCTCATCACAGGGGTAGGATGTTTGTCTCATTTTCCATCACATCCTTTCCCCAAAGTTTGGTTGTGAGTTGTTCCCATTCCAAAGACCTTTCCTCTTTGAAGAGAAAAGAGAAAATCTTGTCTCTCCATTTCTCTCACTTCACTTCTGCTCTATTATCTTCTCCGTCCAGAATGGCCCACTGACTCACATGGGTGTACATCCAAAGATGGCAAGAACTGCCAGCAATTCTGAGATAATAATACGGATGGATCAGGAAAACTTGAAAACCTTTATCCCGCCACATTAAAAAAAATTGCACTTCCAGTGTATTCAGAGTCTCAGTGTAGAAACACAAATGATAGAGAAATTGAATGACACTCAAGTTTTTCTTTCCTCCTTTCCTGATTTATTCTAGTCCTCCAAGTTATCATGATGAACTCTTTGTTGTGTAAAGTTTCAGACATTTTCTACCCATGCACACTTTTCTTCTTTTCACATAAGAGTGTGAACTAGGTCACTTACAACATGCTGTGATTCTGTGATTCCCTGTCTCCCACCGAGTCATCCAAGGATAAAGTCATCTGTTTCATGGAGAAATATTTCCATAGCTAATAGCCAATGTCTGTGGAGTGCTTACTCTGTGTCGGTTTCTTGTAACTACTTTACAGATCATTTGTACAAAGTACCCGTGGACCAGGTACAGTTATGACCCCCAAGTGACAGATAAGTGCAGATAAGTACAAATAAATACAGAGGCTAAGCGACTTGCCCAAGACACTGGAGCAAATCAAAATCCATGCCTCTGTAATCATTTTGCTCTATGGCCTCTGTCTGGGAGGCTTGATGATTTGGCAACTAAAACCTTAAATATCATGTTCCATTTTTATATCTGTGACACAAGCGTGGGGCTGTGATACGGGGTAAGTAACCTGACTACATTTGAAAACCCTTATGCACCTGGATGAAAGTAAGCCAGGGACTGCAAGCTATAGATTTAAGGTTTCCTACCAACTTTTAAAAATAGCTTCTTGAGTGCAATTTATGTAATGTCAAGTCTAGGATGTAGTCCAAATAGTAACAGAAAAACGGAGATATGTAGAAAAATACTTAAAGTTGACAAGTATTGGGAGTGTAGTATTTTTGTGGCCAGCGTGTAGACCACAGGAAAACTTGCTGTTTCCATCCCAAAGGGAAGAGCCCTACGTTGCAACTGCCAAGGTCCCTGGGGCAGCAAGTGTGCTCACTGCTTAGTAAAGAAGCATCCTCAGTTTGATAGAATCATGTGGGAGCCTTACATTTGGTTAGCAGTTCTACATTCTTGATGTAATAATATTTTCAGGGTGTGGGAGGGTATCAAGCTCTGAAAATACCCTTGGAGAGATCTGCTTATTAAGTTTGGCTTTTTCAATCTCCCTACTACTTCTTGACTAAACACCAGGCGGTTTCCTTCACTTTTCAGAACCATGTTGTTTTTCCCTTGTCTAATGAGCTTTGAAATACTTTTGGATGAGCTATTAAGTTTGGGAGAAAAGAAACATCTCTTTAAAATAAGGAAGATAATAACAATGACAAGTAGAAAAAGCTCTAAAACAGAGAATATCCTCCATTCTAGCCAATGACTGGGAGTGGAAGGTGCGTGCTCGCTGTCCAGGACGTAGAAATAAAAGCTGAGGAGGCGCTGAGGCGTCTCCTGGATCTCTATGAGCCTCCATCATTTCTGAAGGGTAGGGTTGACAGATAAAATATAGGCTGTTTAGATAAATATGAATGTCAGAAAAACAACAAGTATATTTTTAAGATAAGTATGCCCCAAATAGTTCATAGGATCTACTTATACTAAAAATAATGACTTATTATTCATGTGAAGTTCAAGTTTAACTGGGTATCCTGTACTTTTATTTACTAAATCTGACATCCCTACTGATGATCCACAATGGAGGCAGTTGAGGAGCGGCACATGCTGGCTCTCGGACAGTCAGAAATGGCTTCAGCAGATCCAGGTACAGTATGAAATTCTTTTTGGATGTAGCTCAGAAGCCATGGCCAGCCCTTGAGTGCAAGTACTGCCTCGGGTTTCCCTGAGGTGGGGTAAACCTTCCTCTTAATGGCCTTTTGGTAAGTCTGGAAGACCATATCCAAGGGGAGCCCCAAAGTCAGTTTCATCCTCACAACCATGTTTCCAATTCCTGGAATTGGCTGCATGTGACTCACAAGAGCTGAGGAGGTTTGTGGAAATTGGGAGTGTCATAGCTTGAACCCTTTGTAGGTAAAGTTTTGCTGTTGTGAGAGTTTTAACAGGAGCAATGTGAAAGACTCCAGGTCCCCAGGTAGATAGAAATAATCCTGTTCTACCTGTGTGTATGTGACAAGTCTCTAATAGTTCAGAGAGCAAGTATCTGGTCTTAGAAAGACTGATCCAAGCTTGGATGTTTCTGGCGACAAGGCAAGGTCCTGAGTTTCAAGTTCACCTTTTATGGTTGAGGAGACAATAAGGTGGTCAGAAGGGAAATCATGGAGGAGACCTTGGCTTCATCCATTGTGCAGGCTTGTATATGTGGTTCTATGTAGATTGTGTTTCAAAGGTGGAGCTTGTTTACAACTATGAACATTCTCCGATGTGCTTTTTGGACCTTCATTCCCAGAGCGTGAGCAGTGCCGAGGCTCTAGAAATGCCATGGATATTCTGAGCTGTCAGTGGCATTTCCCACGTACTGTTCCCCTGGTGCCGCTCCTTGAAATGTCCAAAGGGATTATCATCTGTCGTGTGGCGGGTCCTAGCATTGTGAAATGAAGCTGCTGCACCTGGCTCAGAGGATTTCGGATGTGGTGGGAGGAGGAGTAGTACTACGACTATAAATTGTATCACAGCATATCTATTCCATCTTGAGAGTGGGGTTGGGGGGTTATGCAGGGGGGCTTTTATTGTACTTTTATACATTGTACCCTTGAAACTAATTCAATTTTTTAAAATTAATTAATTTATTTTGGGCTGCATTGGGTCTTTGTTGCTGCTAGCGGGCGTTCTCTAGTTGCAGTGCGCCGGGGCTCCTCTTGGCTGTGGTGCACGGGCTTCTCATTGCAGTGGCTTCTCTTGTTGTGGAGCATGGGCTCTAGGCACGCAGGATTCCGTAGTCGTGGCACGTGGGCTCGGTTGATGTGGCACACAGGCTCTAGAGCGCAGGCTCAGTAGTTGTGGCGCATGGGCTTAGTTACTCGGTGGCACGTGGGATCTTCCCAGGCCAGGGCTCGAACCCATGTCCCCTGCATTCGCAGGCATATTCTTAACTACTGCTCCACCAGGGAAGCCCAATAATTCAGTTTTTTATAAAGAGAAGTTTCCTAATATTATTCCAAAATTTTAAAAATATGTAGTTGGATAACACTATGAAAAATTAACTGATATATTCTTTTATTATTTCTCTTTGCTCCCTGGATTTTTTTTCCTCATCCAGTCAGCTAGGCACTGTGAGCTCACTGCATTAGGAAGGTAAAGACTCAGCAGAAATGAGGGAGAAAAAAAGAAAAGTCTCAGCTTTGGAATGTTCACAATGGAGGCCACAGTAGAAGAGGTGAGAATTGTGTGAACAAAAAATAAATGTCGTCTCAAATGCAAAAAAGTATTCTCTGCACTGGGAGGCAGGAGAGGGAGGGAGGGAAGGACTGAAGGAGAGAGATCAGTGTGGCCAGGGACATGGAAACTGTGCTTGAGGACGATAGGCCCAGGAAGAGAATCAGAATCTGGAGAAGGTTCAGCCTGCACGTGATCATTGCATCCACACAGCACCCTCATCTCAGACGTTGTGAAATTCAGAGAGAGAGTGGGAGTACATCAGGAGGGCCACGCGCAGAGTCTGTGTGGCAGGGGTTGTGGCCGTTCCCTATTTGTGAGGAGTCCCCAGCAATTTGCAGGCCTCTTCTGGAAAATGCTGGCGGACGTCTCTAGTGCTTATGTGAAAGCTTGTTCACAAACCTTGAAAGATACAGATGTAGCTGACAGATAGATGCATAGATAGAAAAATGTCATTAAATAAAAGCTCCAGGAAAGGTTTGGAAAATGCCCTTTATTGCATAGGATGCTTCTATTGTCATATGATGTTAGACTGAGTGCCGGTCCCTTCATCCTCCTTCAGACCACGGCATTCTGTCTGCTACTCTCCCGAGGGTCCTTTCTTCTCCCTGGAAGGGATAAAGCAAATGAGGTAGAACAGGAAGAGACAAGAAGCACTCCAAGCTCTGCTGGTCAGGGTTACCCTCCAGCATTGCCTTAATGCTCAGAGCCACACACACCACAGTGAGCTTGGCTCCAGATCAACTACCACGCCACGAAGGTTCTGGAACATTTCCATATCTCGGGGGACCTCATTTCCACGTGACTCTCTTTCCTATTCCCCTTTGTCACAGAAGGCTAGGTCCAGTGGTCAGGGTGAGATCTCGGCTCAGGCCCAAGGCTCTCAGACCTCAAAGTTCTGGTCCTGCAAGGGCCCCTGTCCTCTCTTGAGACCACTCCTGGCTCTCTCTGCCGAGAAGGAGCTGCTGGCAGTACGTCCTCTAAGAGTTGAGGTCCATCGTGCAGACCCTGAGAAAACTCCTAGGAAAAGGCTCCACCTTCTTGTTTACGTCAACAGAGGTCAATGCCTTTGTTAGTGCTGGGTGTGTCCCATTTGATGCAACTGCAGAGCCATTAGGTCAACCAGCACATGTGTGCGGCCACTTCCCTTAGACTCCTCTGGGCCCTCGTGACATAGGCTCAGAAGACTGCCAGCCTCAAGCCTTACCTCTTCCAAGGGACGGCCACACCGTCTTCCAGGATCTTCTGTCCCATGAATCTCAGTTGCTGTTTGGAACTCAAAGGAGAGAAAAGACCCTGCCTGCGGGGTCTCTTTGGGCTGGGGCCTTCCCCCGTGGGCTGCTCTCCCTCATTCTCCTTTTCTTCTTGCTTCTCTTCATCCTCCTCCTCCTCCTCCTCCTCCTCCTCCTCCTCCTCCTCCTCCTCAGGGGTGCTCTCGGATTCCACATTGCGTATCCACTGGGCCATGTTGAAATGAAAGACACGGCAGCTGAAGCCCTGCAGGACGCCGAAATTCACGTGCTGCTGGAGGATCTCCAAGGTGGGGAAGACCCGGCAGCAAGCCATGCACCTGAAGCTAGTCTCCATGGTCAGCATCCAGTCTGCTGTCTTGGCGCTGGGTCTCTCCTCAACAGCAGGTGGCCCTGATGGGCTGCCTGGCTCTGCTCTTTCCTCATACTCTTTCTCCTCCCCAGTGGGCTCACTGTCAGACAGGAGGCTTTTGGTGGACACATCAGAAGAGGGGTCAGTGGCTACTGCGCACACATCCTCAGGAAGGGTCACTTCTTCTATCGTCAGCTGCTTTTCAGGCAACTCCAAGGGTTTCTTTGTCTTCCAGGAGACAGCGACACCCTTGTTCACTTGTACCTGCATGTAGTATATTTTCATGCCCCTTTCCTCTTTGTCTGGGTGCAGATAGTTCTTACAGGGTGAAGAGGGTGAGGAGGAGACACAGTGTGATGGGGAAGCGGTCTCTCCTTCTTCCTGATCTTGGGCTAGGGGTGGTCTAGGCTGGGCAGTGTCTCGATGAAATCTCCGGATTCCTGAAAAAGGAAATGAAAATCATAATAACATGCATGGGCCATGCCGGAAGCTGAGGGAGCAGGTGTGGTAGACGAGAGAGGGACATTGGCACGACATAGCTATGTCGTGAGCTTGGTGTCTGTTGGCCGTAGGACGGAGTGGTGTATCGGGTGTCATCTGTGGGCTTTTAATGTGCGTGGGGGGGGATACTGGAGCGGTGTCTATATACAGGGGTGTGGAGTATGGTGGTGAGGGCTGTAGTATGTGAGGGATGCGGCTGGATGCGTGTACGAAGAGGAGTGTGAGTTTGGGAATATCGGTGGTGCATTCCTTGTGGAATGGGGCTGTGGTGCAGGAGAGTACTGTGGAGCACGTGCTTGGGGTTGATGTGCACTGAGAAGAGCTGTGCCTGGAGGGCACGTGTATGTGTGAGCTGTGTACACCTGAGCTGGATGGTCCTGCTCTCAGGCTGGAGGTGTATAATGCAGAACTCTGTCCTTCTCTGGAAGCAAAGGCAAAGACAAAGCCAACATTTTCCTCTGAAGATGCTTAATCTGGTCCCTCTTCCCTCCACCTCAAGCCCAGACCTTTCCGGCCCCTGCTCCTTGACTTCCCCACCATGGTAGTAGTAGTATTCACACACACACTCCCAGACTCAGCTGGCATCCATGCCCTCGGAACAGCTCAGGCATCCTGCCGAGGCTCCTCCACAGAGCCCTCATCACCTCTGATGACCCTGGATTTCCTCTCAGCCTCCCTGGGATCTGTGTGCCTCCTGCCTCACAGCCAAGCACCCCCTCACCTGAGGAGCCCCGCGCCCTTACCAGCGTAGCTGAGCTTGCACAGAGTAGAAGTACAGAAGAAGTATTTAGAGGCAGAGGAGACCTCCCCTGCCCCTGGGCTGCAGCCTTGGGCCACCACAGTGGATCCAAGCCGAGGGGGATCCTCTTGTGACTTCGAGATTCCTGAGGGAGGAATGAAAGGCTCAGGGTGGGTTCATCAGTCCTCTGTCCACAGATATTTACTGAGTGTGTGACACGTGTCAGGTGCAGTGGATACACACAGTTGAGAGTGTGGTTCCCAGTGGATCCTCCAGGATTTAATTCCAATCAATACTTATTCTCTCACTGTCTAGTTGGTAATGTAGGCCTTGGTGGTGACTGTGAGTGTGTGGGAAGAGTGAGTGATGTGTATCAGTTAAGTCTGTGGTAAGTGTGGGGTTGGCATG
Organism: Mesoplodon mirus; assembly: GCF_964341445.2. NCBI lineage: Eukaryota > Metazoa > Chordata > Mammalia > Artiodactyla > Ziphiidae > Mesoplodon > Mesoplodon mirus. The sequence goes on along the minus strand of NC_138986.1, from coordinate 108,333,849 downwards.
GGGAGCACAGTGCAGACGTGTCTATCTGTGTCTGTGGCCTTTGTGTGCATGGTTTCTGTTCACAAGTCAGGAATTCTGGGACATGTAACTTTTCCTCATTACATGGTGTGGCTTGTATTTATGGTGCATGTTCATTCATTCATTCACCAAGATTCAGTAAGCAGCTACTCCTGTGTATCCGGCAATCTTCCATTGTTGTAGTCTTTGGTAACGCTGCACATTCTAGTAGGGGAAGACACACACTGAACAAAACTACAATAAATAGATAATACATCAGCTGATGGTAAATATATAAGGGTTGCCAGACTTAGCGAACAAGAATACAAGGCACCCAGTTAAATTTCAGTTTCAGATAAACCCAGAATAATTTTTTAGTGTAAGTATTCCCATGCAGTATTTTGCCTGACTTAGTTTTAGTGTAAGTAGGGCCCATACAATATGTGGGACATACGGATACTGAAAAATTACTTGTTGTTTATCTGGAATTCAAATTGAACTGGATAGCCCATATTTTCTCTGACAATCCTGACATGGGTTACTGAGACTGTGGTTTCCTGTGGTTTGTACAAAGCGGGTCTGGCATTACTCAAGAATGTGTTATAAGGGTGGTGTGTATGACACGTGACTAGTTCTTACAGAGGTATTTAGAGATGGCTGAAGTTAGCTGTGTTTGTGCAAGAGTTGAGGAAATACATGTATATATAGTGTGTGTGTGTGTGTGTGTCCTATATATATAGTGTGTGTGTCTATATACATATCTCATCTCCAGCGTTTGGGGTTGGAGGAGAGGATTGTGATACAGGTGGGTTGTATGAGAACGTAGTATAGGAGGGATGCGTGTATATACCTCCATGTGCTGTGTGTGGTTTAATAAGTAAGTTATTAGTGGGGTGTGTGATATTTTTGCTGTATCAGAGTGTACATGGGTGTATGAGTTACTGTCTCATAAAACACCCCTAACAAGAATTCTGTATACACTCCTAGGTACGCCGAGTGTCAGCCAGCTCCAGGCAGGGTGACAAGAAATTTACCAAACAGATGTTATATCTGGTAAGCACTCTACCCCCATTCATCTCGCTCTTCTCTGCACTACCACACACACAGACGCACACACACACACACACACACACTCACTCTCTCACACACACACACACAGGAACATAGAGCAAAATATTCTGAATGGTCAGGGGCAGTCATTGCCTTCCCCAGCCTGTCCCAGCCACTGCCTGGAAATCTGCCTGCTGTCTAGAGCTCCATTCCCAGGGCCCATCCTGCAGTCTCCAGGGCCCTGGGCCTGGTAGGAGCTACTGGGCTCTAATCTGGGGCAGAGGCCTCTAGCTGGAACTCTGGGGTGACCACCCCTCTCCCAGGGCAATCTACTCGCCTACATTTAATGCACGCAGGCACCACGTGGCCCGTGGCTCTCAGAGCTCCCCGCAGGACACTGAGGACATTTCTCACCCCCGCTCACGCGGTCTCAGTCTCTGGAAAACCCTTCCCTTCCCTTGATCTCCTTTGGGAAATTCTTCCTGTTGAAGGAATAAATCCTCCTTGCTTTCAATATGACACCATCCCTAGACAAACAATCTTCTTTCAAAGTGCATTCCACTTGTCAAGATATTTTTCAACAGGGCCTTCAACTCATGGGGCTTCTCTTTCCACTTTGGTAAAAGAGGCCAAGCAACTCATGGGTCTCTCTCAGCATCCTTGCATCCTTCACATCCCCCACCTCATGTCCCCAGGGAAAGATCCAAGAGAATAAGAGAGAAATCGGGGACTGAGAAAAGCTGCATCTCTAGGTCTGTGCAAGGAGGATGCAGCCTGCTGTGAGTCCGACAAAGCTCCAGGCCCGGCTGCCCCAGGAGAGAGTCCTCAGACCAGCGGAGCTGACCTCCCATCTCCCAGGGGGCATCTGGCCATTCTGTGCCATCTCACACCACAGGGACCCTCCGGATAGATACGGCAGCATCAGTGAGACAAGGTCTCTCGCTCCCTGCTTCACAGGTGACACGTTCTCAGTCCCCCGCTTCCTAGAGAAGCTTCAGTTTGGCAGAAACCCATGTGCCCCAGACAAGTTGCCCCCCACATACCTCCTCCTTTCTCAGCAGTTTCCTGGGACTCTTCATTTTCCAGATGTTTCCTCTTTTGTCGCCGTTCCATCGTACCAACTACAAGTCTCCCTTAGAAGATGCCTCAAGAGATGTCCAACTCCTCCTCTTCCCTACAGGTTGGCCCTTCTTGGCTCTTGGGCAATCCGTTGAAATGATTCAATACAAATAAAAATAGTCAAGTCTCCTAAATGGCTGAAAAACTTGTACCACTTAGTGAACCAGCAGTACTGCCTAGTCCTCACCAGGGCTGTTATGTTTGCAAGGTTGCCAGGCGCACAGTGGAATTCTGTGACCTCAGTGATGACATCAGAGCATTCGGTGGACCTAGGTTGAGCACAGTGTCTGCAGTAGCACACGCCCCATTTTCAAGAACAATTCCTTTTTCCCAGCCGAAGCTTTCCCTTTGAAATAGAAAGGTTCATACCATATCTATTATAAATTGTATCATACCATGTCTATTATAAAATTCACATTTTGATTGGAGATCTTTTAATGTCTTTTCTAGAGAGATTTAATATGAATATTTTAAATGGTCTCCAGTTTCCCTGTGGATTATTGACATTTTAAACTCTGCACTTCAATTTTCCCTCAATACGTGTAATTTTGTCACGGCTATTTCTGTACTTAAAGATGAGGAACTATATAATTGATTTCTTCATTTTTTCCCCATCTCTTTCCAAGGTACTGCATTTGATTGTGTCTTGCGACTGAGTGAAAAATGCTAGTCCTTGAGTCAGGACATTGGGCCCTTTAGCAAATAACTCAACCTATCTGGGCTTCAGCTTCTGTATGTGCGATCAAGAGGCTTGGACTAGCTGACTTTTCAAATGCTGTGTTTCTTTGATTCACTCTCACTTACTGATCTGCTCCGTAAGAAGAGGGTCTGTTCTCATAAAGTAACAACAGTCTTTTCCTAACCTTGGGTTGGGCGGAGTTTATCTGTTCGTACTCAGTTTGTTAGTTATATTGCCTTCTACTTATGCTTAGCTCTAAATAATTTATATGGCTCTTGTGACAATTTTTAGATCTTCTTTTTTTCTTATTTTCTTTTACAGTTTCTAATTTGTTATCGCCGGTGTAGAAGAGCCTGATTGACTTTTAAAATTTATTGATCTTGTATGTGTGTGCCTTGTTGAACCGTCTTATTAGTTCCTGCTAGTTTATCTGTGGGTTCGTTTGGGTCTCCTAGATAAATGAGCATATTAAATGTAAATAATGTGTTCTTTGGATAAAGTTTATTTTCTTGCATCTCTATGTATAGAAGCAATATGTTGAATTGATTTAAATATTTAAATATTACATACCTGTTATCACAATCTAACATTCTTTATCTTATTTTCTTTCAATCAATATTATGTTTTCAAGATTTATCCACGTGAATCCATATAGATCTAGGTCTTTGATTTTTGACTGTTTGATATTATTTGATCACATGCATATAGCATCATTTATTTTCCATTCAAGCATTTTTGGACAATTGGATTGTTTCCCTCCCTTCTCTAGAACAAACAACATTTCCTAGAATATCCCTGAAGATGTCTGACAGTCGAGAAGGGCCAGGCTGCCCGAAGGACTGCTACTTGCTTTTTGCCACGTTCCAACAGGCCGTCTCCAGCCAGCAATTTGAAGCACAGCTGAAATGAGAACTGCCCCAAATGTGAAGATCTTAGGAGCTTCCTAGAAGGTGGGAGGTTAATGATAGGCATCCTGCTGGGATCCCAGGGGAGTCTGAGCTGGCCTGAAGCTCATCTTGCTCCTCCACCTCTCAAGAGAAATGTGGAGGAAAGGAGACTTCAAAAACTGTGAGCAGGCAGAGGGAGAGATATTGGGGGCCGAAGCTGTAACTGAGGTCTTGGAGTGGGCTGTGAGCACGCAGAGCCTCTAGAGAGCCAGGCTCTGCCTTCTGAGGACTTCTCCCCTAAGGCTGCTCATAATTCACGTGATACCAGCCATATAGAGCCGACTTGGCCCACACTGTCACAGAAAGCCTTATCAGAATCTCTTCTTCTTCATACACTCTTGTGTCTGTTACTTGGTTATTGCCTTTGGTGCTCCACTGTTGTGAACCAGAGTCGCTGGGGGATGGAGGACACTAGTGACCCATCTTGCTCTGTGGCCTCAGTCCACAGCTTGAGGGTAAGGGAAGAGGCCAAATGAAGGTCAGGAAGGAAAGATTGAGTTTGAAGAGAAGACCTGAGTTAAGGGTGTCTTCTCAAGTCCTGATGACTGAAATGTAGCTCCAGTACCTGAAGTCCTGCTTGTTCTCAAGGCTGACCGCGGGGCTGGGTGCACCAGTGAAGGAACCGTATACACTTAGTATTTCCTTGCTTGCTCACACTTGCCCTCCTCTGATACACACTCTGCAAGACTGATCTTCCCCTGAAACATCTTTCCACCTGCTACTGTCATCTCATGAACATTTCCTTCCCCTTCCTAGTGTCCCCCTAGAATGCCATTGCAGCCAATTCATAATTTGATAATCATGCTTCTTACCATAGTCTCAGCACCTTCTGATAAATTTTATTCACTTTATTCCATAGTCTTCACCCATCAATAATCTTCCTTAACTTCCTAGCTGCAGGTTAACCCATTTGGAATCATTTCTTTTTCTTTCTCTTCTTTGACAAATCCTTTCTATCTTTTAAGGTCTTTTTCTTGTCCCTGTACCATCCTGCCTTCCTGAACTTCTTTTTTTTTTTCCGTTTAAGTAACCTTTCAATCTCCTTCCCCAGTTTCCTCATAAACATTGAGAGTTTATTCCTCACACGTTAGTGGTTTATGAATGGCCAGGCATAACGGACTCAGAATGAGTTGGCAACAACGAGGTACCTGTCTTGCTGGGGAGCCACAGGTGAAGGGCTGTCTGCTGGACACATGTTTGCATGGAGTCAGGCTGAGTGGCCTCAGGGTGTTTGCCCTGCACTTGTGTGTGTTTCTCCCTAGTTGGTTTCCTTGTCCAGCCACCTGTGACCTCCCTCCATCCAGCCCAGGGAATCCTTCTCATCACAGGGGTAGGATGTTTGTCTCATTTTCCATCACATCCTTTCCCCAAAGTTTGGTTGTGAGTTGTTCCCATTCCAAAGACCTTTCCTCTTTGAAGAGAAAAGAGAAAATCTTTTCTCTCCTTTCCTCTCACTTCACTTCTGCTCTATTATCTCCTCCGTCCAGAATGGCCCACTGACTCACATGGGTGTAGATCCGAAGATGGCAAGATCTGCCAGCAATTCTGAGATAATAATACGGATGGATCAGGAAAACTTGAAAACCTTTATCCCGCCACATTAAAAAAAATTGCACTTTCAGTGTATTCAGTGTCTCAGTGTAGAAACACAAATGATAGAGAAATTGAATGACACTCAAGTTTTTCTTTCCTCCTTTCCTGATTTATTCTAATCCTCCATGCTAACATGATGAACTATTTGTTAGGTAAAGTTTCAGACATTTTCTACCCATGCACACTTTTCTTCTTTTCACATAAGAGTGTGAACTAGGTCACTTTCAACATGCTGTGATTCTGTGATGCACTGTCTCCCACCGAGTCATCCACTGATAAAGTCATCTGTTTCACGGAGAACTATTTCCAATAGCTAATAGCCAATGTCTGTGGAGTGCTTACTCTGTGTCGGTTTCTTGTAACTACTTTACAGATCATTTGTACAACGTACCCATGGACCAGGTACAATTATGACCCCCAAGAGACAGATAAGTGCAGATAAGTACAAATAAATACAGAGGCCAAGTGACTTGCCCAAGACACTGGAGCAAATCAAAATCCATGCCTCTGTAATCATTTTGCTCTATTGCCTCTGTCTGGGAGGCTTGATGATTTGGCAACTAAAACCTTAAATATCATGTTCCATTTTTATATCTGTGACACAAGCGTGGGGCTGTGATATGGGGTAACTAACCTGACTACTTTTGAAAACCCTTATGCACCTGGATGAAAGTAAGCCAGGGACTGCAAGCTATAGATTTAAGGTTTCCTACCAACTTTTAAAAATAGCTTCTTGAATGCAATTTACGTAGTGTGAAGTCTAGGATGTAGTCCAAATAGTAACAGAAAAATGGAGATATGTAGAAAAATACTTAAAGTTGACAAGTATTGGGAGTGTAGTATTTTGGGGGCCAGTGTGTAGACCACAGGAAAACTTGCTGTTTCCATCCCAAAGGGAAGAGCCCTACGTTGCAACTGCCAAGGTCCCTGGGGCAGCAAGTGTGCTCACTGCTTAGTAAAGAAGCATCCTCAGTTTGATAGAATCATATGGGAGCCTTACATTTGGTTAGCAGTTCTACATTCTTGATGTAATAATATTTTCAGGGTGTGGGAGGGTATCAAGCTCTGAAAATACCCTTGGAGAGATTTGCTTATTAAGTTTGGCTTTTTCAATCTCCCTACTACTTCTTGACTAAACACCAGGCGGTTTCCTTCACTTTTCAGAACCATGTTGTTTTTTCCCTTGTCTAATGAACTTTGAAATACTTTTGGATGAGCTATTAAGTTTGGGAAAAAACAAACATCTCTTTAAACTAAGGAAGATAATAACAATGACAAGTAGAAAAAGCTCTAAAACAGAGAATATCCTCCATTCTAGCCAATGACTGGGAGTGGAAGGTGCGTGCTCGCTGTCCAGGACATAGAAATAAAAGCTGAGGAGGCGCTGAGGCATCTCCTGGATCTCTATGAGCCTCCATCATTTCTGAAGGGTAGGGTTGACAGATAAAATATAGGCTGTTTAGTTAAATATGAATGTCAGAAAAACAACAAGTATATTTTTAAGATAAGTATGCCCCAAATAGTTCATAGGATCTACTTATACTAAAAATAATGACTTATTATTCATGTGAAGTTCAAGTTTAACTGAGTATCCTGTACTTTTATTGACTAAATCTGACAGCCCTACTGATGATCCACAATGGAGGCAGTTGAGGAGCGGTACATGCTGGCTCTCGGACAGTCAGAAATGGCTTCAGCAGATCCAGGTACAGTATGAAATTCTTTTTGGATGTAGCTCAGAAGCCATGGCCAGCCCTTGACTGCAAGTACTGCCTCGGGTTTCCCTGAGGTGGGGTAAACCTTCCTCTTAATGGCCTTTTGGTAAGTCTGGAAGACCATATCCAAGGGGAGCCCCAAAGTCAGTTTCATCCTCACAACCATGTTTCCAATTCCTGGAATTGGCTGCATGTGACTCACAAGAGCTGAGGAGGTTTGTGGAAATTGGGAGTGTCATAGCTTGAACCCTTTGTAGGTAAAGTTTTGCTGTTGTGAGAGTTTTAACAGGAGCAATGTGAAAGACTCCAGGTCCCCAGGTAGATAGAAGTAATCCTGTTCTACCTGTGTGTATGTGACAAGTCTCTAATAGTTCAGAGAGCAAGTATCTGGTCTTAGAAAGACTGATCCAAGCTTGGATGTTTCTGGTGACAAGGCAAGGTCCTGAGTTTCAAGTTCACCTTTTATGGTTGAGGAGACAATAAGGTGGTCAGAAGGGAAATCATGGAGGAGACCTAGGCTTCATCCATTGTGCAGGCTTGTATATGTGGTTCTATGTAAATTGTGTTTCAAAGGTGGAGCTTGTTTACAACTATGAACATTCTCCGATGTGCTTTTTGGACCCTCATTCCCAGAGCGTGAGCAGTGCCGAGGCTCTTGAAATGCCATGGATATTCTGAGCTGTCAGTGGCATTTCCCACGTACTGTTGCCTTGTGCCGCTCCTTGAAATGTCCAAAGGGATTATCATCTGTCTTGTGGCGTGTCCTAGCATTGTGAAAGGTAGTTGCTGCACCTGGCTCAGAGGATTTCGGATGTGGTGGGAGGAGTAGTAGTACTACGACTATAAATTGTATCACAGCATATCTATTCCATCTTGAGAGTGGGGTTGGGGGGTTATGAAGGGGGGCTTTTATTGTACTTTTATACATTGTACCCTTGAAATTAATTCAAATTTTAAATTAATTAATTTATTTTGGGCTGCATTGGGTCTTTGTTGCTGCTAGCTGGCGTTCTCTAGTTGCAGTGAGCGGGGGCTACTCTTGGCTGTGGTGCACGGGCTTCTCATTGCAGTGGCTTCTCTTGTTGCGGAGCATGGGCTCTAGGCATGCAGGCTTCCGTAGTTGTGGCACGTGGGCTCAGTAGTTGTAACAAATGGGCTCTAGAGCGCAGGCTCAGTAGTTGTGGCTTGCGGGCATAGTTACTCCGTGGCACGTGGGATCTTCCCAGACCAGGGCTCGAACCCATGTTCCCTGCATTCGCAGGCATATTCTTAACCACTGCCCCACCAGGGAAGCCCGATAATTCAGTTTTTTATAAAGAGAATATTCCGAATATTATTCCAAAATTTTAAAAATATGTAGTTGGATAACACTATGAAAAATTAACTGATATATTCTTTTATTATTTCTCTTTGCTCCCTGGATCTTTTTCCCCATCCAGTCAGCTAGGCACTCTGAGTTCACTGCATTAGCAAGGTAAAGACACAGCAGAAATGAGGGAGATAAAAAGAAAAGTCTCAGCTTTGGAATGTTCACAACGGAGGCCACAGTAGAAGAGGTGAGAATTCTGTGAACAAAAAATAAATGTCGTCTCAAATGCAAAAAAGTATTCTCTGCACTGGGAGGCAGGAGAGGGAGGGAGGGTAGGACTGAAGGAGAGAGATCAGTGTGGCCAGGGACATGGAGACTGTGATTGAGGACGATATGCCCAGGAAGAGAATCAGAATCTGGAGAAGATTCAGCCTGCATGTGATCATTGCCTCCAGCCAGCACCCTCATCTCAGACGTTGGGAAATTCAGAGAGAGAGTGGGAGTACGTCAGGAGGGCCACGCGCAGAGTCTGTGTGGCAGGGGTTGTGGCCGTTCCCTATTTGTGAGGAGTCCCCAGCAATTTGCAGGCCTCTTCTGGAAAATGCTGGCGGACGTCTCTAGTGCTTATGTGAAAGCTTGTTCACAAACCTTGAAAGATACAGATGTAGCTGACAGATAGATGCATAGATAGAAAAATGTCATTAAATCAAAGCTCCAGGAAAGGTTTGGAAAATGCCCTTTATTGCATAGGATGCTTCTATTGTCATATGATGTTAGACTGAGTGCCGGTCCCTTCATCCTCCTTCAGACCACGGCATTCTGTCTGCTACTCTCCCGAGGGTCCTTTCTTCTCCCTGGAAGGGATAAAGCAAATGAGGTAGAACAGGAAGAGACAAGAAGCACTCCAAGCTCTGCTGGTCAGGGTTACCCTCCAGCATTGCCTTAATGCTCAGAGCCACACACACCACAGTGAGCTTGGCTCCAGATCAACTACCACGCCACGAAGGTTCTGGAACATTTCCATATCTCGGGGGACCTCATTTCCACGTGACTCTCTTTCCTATTCCCCTTTGTCACAGAAGGCTAGGTCCAGTGGTCAGGGTGAGATCTCGGCTCAGGCCCAAGGCTCTCAGACCTCAAAGTTCTGGTCCTGCAAGGGCCCCTGTCCTCTCTTGAGACCACTCCTGGCTCTCTGTGCCGAGAAGGAGCTGCTGGCAGTACGTCCTCTAAGAGTTGAGGTCCATCGTGCAGACCCTGAGAAAACTCCTAGGAAAAGGCTCCACCTTATTGTTTACGTCAACAGAGGTCAATGCCTTTGTTAGTGCTGGGTGTGTCCCATTTGATGCAACTGCAGAGCCATTAGGTCAACCAGCACATGTGTGCGGCCCCTTCCCTTAGACTCCTCTGGGCCCTCGTGACATAGGCTCAGAAGACTGCCAGCCTCAAGCCTTACCTCTTCCAAGGGATGGCCACACCGTCTTGCAGGATCTTCTGTCCCATGAATCTCAGTTGCTGTTTGGAACTCAAAGGAGAGAAAAGACCCTGCCTGCGGGGTCTCTTTGGGCTGTAGCCTTCCCCCGTGGGCTGCTCTCCCTCATTCTCCTTTTCTTCTTGCTTCTCTTCATCCTCCTCCTCCTTCTCCTCCTCCTCCTCCTCCTCCTCCTCGTCCTCCTCCTCATGCGTGCTCTCGGATTCCACATTGCCCATCCACTGGGCCATGTTGAGATGAAGACACGGCAGCTGAAGCCCTGCAGAACACTGAACTTCACGTGCTGCTGGAGGATCTCCAAGGTGGGGAAGACCCGGCAGCAGGCCATGCACCTGAAGCCGGTCTCCATGGTCAGCATCCAGTCCGCTGTCTTGGCGCTGGGTCTCTCCTCGACGGCAGGTGGCCCTGATGGGCTGCCTGGCTCTGCCCTTTCCTCATACTCTTTCTCCTCCCCAGTGGGCTCACTGTCAGACAGGAGGCTTTCGGTGGACACATCAGAAGAGGGGTCAGTGGCTACTGCACACACATCCTCAGGAAGGGTCACTTCTTCTATCTTCAGCTGCTTTTCAGGCAACTCCAAGGGTTTCTTTTTCTTCCAGGAGACCGTGACACCCTTGTTCACTTGTACCTGCATGTAGTATATTTTCATGCCCCTTTCCTCTTTGTCTGGGTGCAGATAGTTCTTACAGGGTGAAGAGGGTGAGGAGGAGACACAGTGTAATTGGGAAGCGGTCTCTCCTTCTTCCTGATACTGGGCTAGGGGTGGTCTAGGCTGGGCAGTGTCTCGATGAAATCTCCGGATTCCTGAAAAAGGAAATGAAAATCATAATAACATGCATGGGCCATGCCGGAAGCTGAGGGAGCAGGTGTGGTAGACGAGAGAGGGACATTGGCATGACATAGCTATGTCGTGAGCTTGGTGTCTGTTGGCCGTAGGACGGAGTGGTGTATCTGGTGTCATCTGTGGGCTTTTCATGTGCGTGGGGGGGGATACTGGAGCGGTGTCTGTATACAGGGTTGTGGAGTATGGTGGTGAGGGCTGTAGTATGTGAGGGATGCGGCTGGATGCGTGTACGACGAGGAGTGTGAGTTTGGGAATATCGGTGGTGCATTCCTTGTGGAATGGGGCTGTGGTGCAGGAGAGTACTGTGGAGCACGTGCTTGGGGTTGATGTGCACTGAGAAGGGCTGTGCCTGGAGGGCGCGTGCATGTGTGAGCTGTGTGGACCTGAGCTGGATGGTCCTGCTCTCAGGCTGGAGGTGTATGATGCAGAACTCTGTCCTTCTCTGGAAGCAAAGGCAAAGACAAAGCCTACATTTTCCTCTGAAGATGCTTAATCTGGTCCCTCTTCCCTCCACCTCAAGCCCAGACCTTTCCGGCCCCTGCTCCTTGACTTCCCCACCATGGTAGTAGCAGTATTCACACACAGACACCCAGATTCAGCTGGCATCCATGCCCTCGGAACAGCTCAGCCATCCTGCCCAGGCTCCTCCACAGAACCCTCATCACCTCTGATGACCCTGGATTTCCTCTCAGCCTCCCTGGGATCTTTGTGCCTCCTGCCTCACAGCCAAGCACCCCCTCACCTGAGGAGCCCCGCGCCCTTACCAGCGTAGCTGAGCTTGCGCAGAGTAGAAGTACAGAAGAAGTATTTAGAGGCAGAGGAGACCTCCCCTGCCCCTGGGCTGCAGCCTTGGGCCACCACAGTGGATCCAAGCCGAGGGGGATCCTCTCGTGACTTCGAGATTCCTGAGGGAGGAATGAAAGGCTCAGGGTGGGTTCATCAGTCCTCTGTCCACAAATATTTACTGAGTGTGTGACACGTGTCAGGTGCAGTGAATACACACATTTGAGAGTGTGGTTCCCAGTGGATCCTCCAGGATTTAATTCCAATCAATACTTATTCTCTCACTGTCTAGTTGGTAATGTAGGCCTCGGTGGTGACTGTGAGTGTGTGGGAAGAGTGAGTGATGTGTATCAGTTAAGTCTGTGGTAAGTGTGGGGTTGGCATGGGGAGCACAGTGCAGACGTGTCTATCTGTGTCTGTGGCCTTGGTGTGCATGGTTTCTGTTCACAAGTCAGGAATTCTGGGACATGTAACTTTTCCTCATTACATGGTGTGGCTTGTATTTATGGTGCGTGTTCATTCATTCATTCACCAAGATTCAGTAAGCAGCTACTCCTGTGTATCCGGCACTCTTCCATTGTTGTAGTCTTTGGTAACGCTGCACATTCTAGTAGGGGAAGACACACACTAAACAAAACTACAATAAATATATAATACATCAGCTGGTGGTAAGTATATAAGGGTTGCCAGACTTAGCGAACAAGAATACAAGGCACCCAGTTAAATTTCAGTTTCAGATAAACCCAGAATAATTTTTTAGTGTAAGTATTCCCATGCAGTATTTGTTCTTACTTAGTTTTAGTGTAAGTATGACCCATACAATATGTGGGACATACGGATACTGAAAAATTACTTGTTGTTTATCTGGAATTCAAATTGAACTGGATAGCCCATATTTTCTCTGGCAATCCTGACATGGGTTACTGAGAGTGTGGTTTACTGTGGTTTGTACAAAGCGGGTCTGGCATTACTCAAGAATGTGTTACAAGTGTGGTGTGTATGACACGTGAATGGTTCTTACAGAGGTATTTAGCGATGGCTGAAGTTAGCTGTGTTTGTGCAAGAGTTGAGGAGATACATGTATATATAGTGTGTGTATGTGTGTGTGTGTGTCCTATATATATAGTGTGTGTGTCTATATACATATCTCATCTCCAGGGTTTGGTGTTGGAGGAGAGGATTGTGATACAGGTGGGTTGTATGAGAACGTAGTACAGGAGGGATCCGTGTATATACCTCCATGTGCTGTGTGTGGTTTACTAAGGAAGTTATATGTGGGGTGTGTGATATTTTTGCTGCATCAGAGTGTACATGGGTGTATGAGTTACTGTCTCATAAAACACCCCTAACAAGAATTCTGTATACACTCTTACGTACACCGAGTGTCAGCCAGGTCCAGGCAGGGTGACAAGAACTTTACCATGCAGACTTTATATCTGGTAAGCACTCTAACCCCATTCATCTCACTCTTCTCTGCACTACCACACACACACACACAGACACACACACACACACAAACACACAGGAACATAGAGCAAAATATTCTGAATGGTCAGGTGCAGTCATTGCCTTCCCCAGCCTGTCCCAGCAACTGCCTGGAAATCTGCCTGCTGTGTAGAGCTCCATTCCCAGGGCCCATCCTACAGTCTCCAGGGCCCTGGGACTGGTAGGAGCTACTGGGCTCTAATCTGGGGCAGAGGCCACTAGCTGGAGCTCTGGGGTGACCACCCCTCCCCCAGGGCAAGCTACTCGCCTACATTTAAAGCTCGCAGGCACCACGTGGCCCATGGCTCTCAGCTCCCCACAGGACCCTGAGGACATTTCTCACCCCCGCTCACGCGGTCTCAGTCTCTGGAAAACCCTTCCCTTCCCTTGATCTCCTTTGGGAAATTCTTCCTGTTGAAGGAATAAATCCTCCTTGCTTTCAATATGACACCATCCCTAGACAAACAATCTTCTTTCAAAGTACATTCCACTTGTCAAGATATTTTTCAACAGGGCCTTCAACTCATGGGGCTTCTCTTTCCACTTTGGTAAAAGAGGCCAAGCAACTCATGGGTCTCTCTCAGCATCCTTGCATCCTTCACATCCCCCACCTCATGACCCCAGGGAAAGATCCAAGAGAATAAGAGAGAAATCGGGAACTGAGAAAAGCTGCACCTCTAGGTCTGTGCAAGCAGGATGCAGCCTGCTGTGAGACCGACAAAGCTCCAGGCCTGGCTGCCCCAGGAGAGAGTCCTCAGACCAGCGGAGCTGACCTCCCATCTCCCAGGGGGCATCTGGCCGTTCTGTGCCGTCTCACAACACAGGGGCCCTCCAGATAGATATGGCAGCATCAGTGAGATAAGGTCTCTCGCTCCCTGCTTCACAGGTGACACGTTCTCAGTCCCCCGCTTCCTAGAGAAGGTTCAGTTTGGCAGAAAGCCATGTGCCCCAGACAAGTTGCCCCCCACATACCTCCTCCGTTCTCAGCAGTTTCCTGGGACTCTTCATTTTCCAGATGTTTCCTCTTTTGTCGCCGTTCCATCGTACCAACTAGAAGTCTCCCTTAGAAGATGCCTCAAGAGACGTCCAACTCCTCCTCTTCCCTACAGTTTGGCCCTTCTTGGCTCTTGGGCAATCCGTTGAAATGATTCAATACAAACAAAAATAGTCAAGTCTCCTAAATGGCTGAAAAACTTGTACCACTTAGTGAACCAGCAGTACTGCCTAGTGCTCACCAGGGCTGTTATATTTGCAATGTTGCCAGGCACACAGTGGAATTCTGTGACCTCAGTGCTGACATCAGAGCATTCGGTGGACCTAGGTTGAGCACAGTGTCTGCAGTAGCACAGGCCCCATTTTCAAGAACAATTCCTTTTTCCCAGCGGAACCTTTCCCGTGAAAGGGAAAGGTTCATACCTTATCTATTATAAATTGTATCATACCATGTCTATTATAAAATTCACATTTTGATTGGAGATCTTTTAATGTCTTTTCTAGAGAGATTTAATATGAATATTTTAAATGGTCTCCAGTTTCCCTGTGGATTATTGACATTTTAAACTCTGCACTTCAATTTTCCCTCAATACGTGTAATTTTGTCACGGCTATTTCTGTACTTAAAGATGAGGAACTATATAATTGATTTCTTCATTTTTTCCCCATCTCTTTCCAAGGTACTGCATTTGATTGTGTCTTGCGACTGAGTGAAAAATGCTAGTCCTTGAGTCAGGACATTGGGCCCTTTAGCAAATAACTCAACCTATCTGGGCTTCAGCTTCTGTATGTGCGATCAAGAGGCTTGGACTAGCTGACTTTTCAAATGCTGTGTTTCTTTGATTCACTCTCACTTACTGATCTGCTCCTTAAGAAGAGGGTCTGTTCTCATAAAGTAACAACAGTCTTTTCCTAACCTTTGGTTGGGCGGAGTTTAACTGTTCGTACTCAGTTTGTTAGTTATATTGCCTTCTATGTATGCTTAGCTCTAAATAATTTATATGGCTCTTGTGACTATTTTTAGATCTTCTTTTTTTCTTATTTTCTTTTACAGTTTCTAATTTGTTATCGCCAGTGTAGAGGAGCCTGATTGACTTTTAAAATTTCTTGATCTTGTATGTGTGTGCCTTGTTGAACCGTCTTATTAGTTCCTGCTAGTTTATCTGTGGGTTCTTTTGGGTCTCCTAAATAAATGAGCATATTAAATGTAAATAATGTGTTCTTTGGATAAAGTTTATTTTCTTGCATCTCTCTATATAGAAGCAATATGTTGAATTGATTTAAATATTTAAATACTTACATACCTGTTATCACAATCTAACATTCTTTATCTTATTTTCTTTCAACCAATATTATGTTTTCAAGATTTATCCACGTGAATCCATATAGATCTAGGTCTTTGATTTTTGACTGTTTGATATTATTTGATCACATGCATATAGCATCATTTATTTTCCGTTCAAGCATTATTGGACAATTGGATTGTTTCCCTCCCTTCTCTAGAACAAACAATATTTCCTAGAATATCCCTGAAGATGTCTGACAGTCGAGAAGGGCCAGGCTGCCCGAAGGATTGCTACTTGCTTTTAGCCACCTTCCAACAGGCCGTCTCCAGCCAGCAATTTGAAGCACAGCTGAAATGAGAACTGCCCCAAATGTGAAGATCTTAGGAGCTTCCTAGAAGGTGGGAGGTTAATGATAGGCATCCTGCTGGGATCCCAGGGGAGTCTGAGCTGGCCTGAAGCTCATCTTCCTCCTCCACCTCTCAAGAGAAATGTGGAGGAAAGGAGACTTCAAAAACTGTGAGCAGGCAGAGGGAGAGATATTGGGGGCCGAAGCTGTAACTGAGGTCTTGGAGTGGGCTGTGAGCACGCAGAGCCTCTAGAGAGCCAGGCTCTGCCTTCTGAGGACTTCTCCCCTAAGGCTGCTCATAATTCACGTGATACCAGCCATATAGAGCCGACTTGGCCCACACTGTCACAGAAAGCCTTATCAGAATCTCTTCTTCTTCATACACTCTTGTTTCTGTTACTTGGTTATTGCTTTGGTGCTCCACTGATGTGAACCAGAGTCGCCGGGGGATGGAGGACACTAGTGACCCATCTTGCTCTGTGGCCTCAGTCCACAGCTTGAGGGTAAGGGAAGAGGCCAAATGAAGGTTAAGAAGGAAAGATGGAGTTTGAAGAGAAGACCTGAGTTAAGGATGTCTTCTCAAGTCCTGTTGACTGATATGTAGCTCCAGTACCTGAAGTCCTGCTTGTTCTCAAGGCTGACCGCGGGGCTGGGTGCACTCAGTGAAGGAACCGTATACACTTAGTATTTCCTTGCTTGCTCACACTTGCCCTCCTCTGATACACCCTCTGCAAGACTGATCTTCCCCTGAAACATCTTTCCACCTGCTACTGTCATCTCATGAACATTTGCTTCCCCTTCCTAGTGCCCCCCTAGAATGCCATTGCAGCCAATTCACAATTTGATAATCATGCTTCTTACCATAGTCTCAGCAACTTCTGATAAATTTTATTCACTTTATTCCATAGTCTTCACCCATCAATAATCTTCCTTAACTTCCTAGCTGCAGGTTAACCCATTTGGAATCTTTTCTTTTTCGTTCCCTTCTTTGGCAAATCCTTTCTGTTTTTTAAGGTCTTTTTCTTGTCTCTCTACCATCCTGCCTTCCTGAACTTCTTTTTTTTCCGTTTAAGTAACCTTTCAATCTCCTTCCCCAGTTTCCTCATAAACATTGAGAGTTTATTCCTCACACGTTAGACAGCGGTTTATGAATGGCCAGGCATAATGGACTCAGAATGAGTTGGCAACCACGAGGTACCTGTCTTGCTGGGGAGCCACAGGTGAAGGGCTGTCTGCTGGACACATGTTTGCATGGAGTCAGGCTGAGTGGCCTCAGGGTGTTTGCCCTGCACTTGTGTGTGTTTCTCCCTAGTTGGTTTCCTTGTCCAGCCACCTGTGACCTCCCTCCATCCAGCCCAGGGAATCCTTCTCATCACAGGGGTAGGATGTTTGTCTCATTTTCCATCACATCCTTTCCCCAAAGTTTGGTTGTGAGTTGTTCCCATTCCAAAGACCTTTCCTCTTTGAAGAGAAAAGAGAAAATCTTTTCTCTCCTTTCCTCTCACTTCACTTCTGCTCTATTATCTCCTCCGTCCAGAATGGCCCACTGACTCACATGGGTGTAGATCCGAAGATGGCAAGAACTGCCAGCAATTCTGAGATAATAATACGGATGGATCAGGAAAACTTGAAAACCTTTATCCCGCCACATTAAAAAAATTTGCACTTCCAGTGTATTCAGAGTCTCAGTGTAGAAACACAAATGATAGAGAAATTGAATGACACTCAAGTTTTTCTTTCCTCCTTTCCTGATTTATTCTAATCCCCCATGCTAACATGATGAACTATTTGTTAGGTAACGTTTCAGACATTTTCTACCCATGCACACTTTTCTTCTTTTCACATAAGAGTGTGAACTAGGTCACTTTCAACATGCTGTGATTCTGTGATGCACTGTCTCCCACCGAGTCATCCACTGATAAAGTCATCTGTTTCACGGAGAACTATTTCCAATAGCTAATAGCCAATGTCTGTGGAGTGCTTATTCTGTGTCGGGTTTCTTGTAACTACTTTACAGATCATTGGTACAACGTACCCATGGACCAGGTACAATTATGACCCCCAAGTGACAGATAAGTGCAGATAAGTACAAATACATACAGAGGCCAAGTGACTTGCCCAAGACACTGGAGCAAATCAAAATCCATGCCTCTGTAATCATTTTGCTCTATTGCCTCTGTCTGGGAGGCTTGATGATTTGGCAACTAAAACCTTAAATAGCATGTTCCATTTTTATATCTGTGACACAAGCGTGGGGCTGTGATATGGGGTAACTAACCTGACTACTTTTGAAAACCCTTATGCACCTGGATGAAAGTAAGCCAGGGACTGCAAGCTATAGATTTAAGGTTTCCTACCAACTTTTAAAAATAGCTTCTTGAATGCAATTTACGTAGTGTCAAGTCTAGGATGTAGTCCAAATAGTAACAGAAAAATGGAGATATGTAGAAAAATACTTAAAGTTGACAAGTATTGGGAGTGTAGTATTTTGGGGGCCAGTGTGTAGACCACAGGAAAACTTGCTGTTTCCATCCCAAAGGGAAGAGCCCTACGTTGCAACTGCCAAGGTCCCTGGGGCAGCAAGTGTGCTCACTGCTTAGTAAAGAAGCATCCTCAGTTTGATAGAATCATATGGGAGCCTTACATTTGGTTAGCAGTTCTACATTCTTGATGTAATAATATTTTCAGGGTGTGGGAGGGTATCAAGCTCTGAAAATACCCTTGGAGAGATTTGCTTATTAAGTTTGGCTTTTTCAATCTCCCTACTACTTCTTGACTAAACACCAGGCGGTTTCCTTCACTTTTCAGAACCATGTTGTTTTTCCCTTGTCTAATGAACTTTGAAATACTTTTGGATGAGCTATTAAGTTTGGGAGAAAATAAACATCTCTTTAAAATAAGGAAGATAATAACAATGACAAGTAGAAAAAGCTCTAAAACAGAGAATATCCTCCATTCTAGCCAATGACTGGGAGTGGAAGGTGCGTGCTCGCTGTCCAGGACGTAGAAATAAAAGCTGAGGAGGCGCTGAGGCGTCTCCTGGATCTCTATGAGCCTCCATCATTTCTGAAGGGTAGGGTTGACAGATAAAATATAGGCTGTTTAGATAAATATGAATGTCAGAAAAACAACAAGTATATTTTTAAGATAAGTATGCCCCAAATAGTTCATAGGATCTACTTATACTAAAAATAATGACTTATTATTCATGTGAAGTTCAAGTTTAACTGGGTATCCTATACTTTTATTTACTAAATCTGACAGCCCTACTGATGATCCTCAATGGAGGCAGTTGAGGAGCGGTACATGCTGGCTCTCGGACAGTCAGAAATGGCTTCAGCAGATCCAGGTACAGTATGAACTTCTTTCTGGATGTAGCTCAGAAGCCATGGCCAGCCCTTGACTGCAAGTACTGCCTCGGGTTTCCCTGAGGTGGGGTAAACCTTCCTCTTAATGGCCTTTTGGTAAGTCTGGAAGACCATATCCAAGGGGAGCCCCAATGTCAGCTTCATCCTCACAACCATGTTTCCAATTCCTGGAATTGGCTGCATGTGACTCACAAGAGCTGAGGAGGTTTGTGGAAATTGGGAGTGTCATAGCTTGAACCCTTTGTAGGTAAAGTTTTGCTGTTGTGAGAGTTTTAACAGGAGCAATGTGAAAGACTCCAGATCCCCAGGTAGATAGAAATAATCCTGTTCTACTTCTGTGTATGTGACAAGTCTCTAATAGTTCAGAGAGCAAGTATCTGGTCTTAGAAAGACTGATCCAAGCTTGGATGTTTCTGGCGACAAGGCAAGGTCCTGAGTTTCAAGTTCACCTTTTATGGTTGAGGAGACAATAAGGTGGTCAGAAGGGAAATCATGGAGGAGACGTTGGCTTCATCCATTGTGCAGGCTTGTATATGTGGTTCTATGTAGATTGTGTTTCAAAGGTGGAGCTTGTTTACAACTATGAACATTCTCCGATGTGCTTTTTGGACTTTCATTCCCAGAGCGAGAGCAGTGCCGAGGCTCTAGAAATGCCATGGATATTCTGAGCTGTCAGTGGCATTTCCCAGGTACTGTTCCCCTGGTGCCGCTCTTAGAAATGTCCGAAGGGATTATCATCTGTCTTGTGGCGGGTCCTAGCATTGTGAAAGGAAGCTGCTGCACCTGGCTCAGAGGATTTCGGATGTGGTGGGAGGAGTAGTAGTACTACGACTATAAATTGTATCACAGCATATCTATTCCATCTTGAGAGTGGGGTTGGGGGGTTATGAAGGGGGGCTTTTATTGTACTTTTTTACATTGTACCCTTGAAACTAATTCAATTTTTTAAAATTAATTAATTTATTTTGGGCTGCATTGGGTCTTTGTTGCTGCTAGCGGGCGTTCTCTAGTTGCAGTGCGCCGGGGCTCCTCTTGGCTGCGGTGCACGGGCTTCTCATTGCAGTGGCTTCTCTTGTTGTGGAGCATGGGCTCTAGGCACGCAGGCTTCCGTAGTCGTGGCACGTGGGCTCGGTTGATGTGGCACACGGGCTCTAGAGCGCAGGCTCAGTAGTTGTGGTGCACGGGCTTAGTTACTCCGTGGCACGTGGGATCTTCCCAGACCAGGGCTCGAACCCATGTCCCCTGCATTCGCAGGCATATTCTTAACTACCGCTCCACCAGGGAAGCCCAATAATTCAGTTTTTTATAAAGAGAAGTTTCCTAATATTATTCCAAAATTTTAAAAATATGTAGTTGGATAACACTATGAAAAATTAACTGATATATTCTTTTATTATTTCTCTTTGCTCCCTGGATTTTTTTTCCTCATCCAGTCAGCTAGGCACTGTGAGCTCACTGCATTAGGAAGGTAAAGACTCAGCAGAAATGAGGGAGAAAAAAAGAAAAGTCTCAGCTTTGGAATGTTCACAACGGAGGCCACAGTATAAGAGGTGAGAATTCTGTGAACAAAAAATAAATGTCGTCTCAAATGCAAAAAAGTATTCTCTGCACTGGGAGGCAGGAGAGGGAGGGAGGGAAGGACTGAAGGAGAGAGATCAGTGTGGCCAGGGACATGGAAACTGTGCTTGAGGACGATAGGCCCAGGAAGAGAATCAGAATCTGGAGAAGGTTCAGCCTGCACGTGATCATTGCCTCCAGCCAGCACCCTCATCTCAGACGTTGGGAAATTCAGAGAGAGAGTGGGAGTACGTCAGGAGGGCCATGCGCAGAGTCTGTGTGGCAGGGGTTGTGGCCGTTCCCTATTTGTGAGGAGTCCCCAGCAATTTGCAGGCCTCTTCTGGAAAATGCTGGCGGACGTCTCTAGTGCTTATGTGAAAGCTTGTTCACAAACCTTGAAAGATACAGATGTAGCTGACAGATAGATGCATAGATAGAAAAATGTCATTAAATCAAAGCTCCAGGAAAGGTTTGGAAAATGCCCTTTATTGCATAGGATGCTTCTATTGTCATATGATGTTAGACTGAGTGCCGGTCCCTTCATCCTCCTTCAGACCACGGCATTCTGTCTGCTACTCTCCCGAGGGTCCTTTCTTCTCCCTGGAAGGGATAAAGCAAATGAGGTAGAACAGGAAGAGACAAGAAGCACTCCAAGCTCTGCTGGTCAGGGTTACCCTCCAGCATTGCCTTAATGCTCAGAGACACACACCACAGTGAGCTTGGCTCCAGATCAACTACCACGCCACGAAGGTTCTGGAACATTTCCATATCTCGGGGGACCTCATTTCCACGTGACTCTCTTTCCTATTACCCTTTGTCACAGAAGGCTAGGTCCAGTGGTCAGGGTGAGATCTCGGCTCAGGCCCAAGGCTCTCAGACCTCAAAGTTCTGGTCCTGCAAGGGCCCCTGTCCTCTCTTGAGACCACTCCTGGCTCTCTCTGCCGAGAAGGAGCTGCTGGCAGTACGTCCTCTAAGAGTTGAGGTCCATCGTGCAGACCCTGAGAAAACTCCTAGGAAATGGCTCCACCTTCTTGTTTACGTCAACAGAGGTCAATGCCTTTGTTAGTGCTGGGTGTGTCCCATTTGATGCAACTGCAGAGCCATTAGGTCAACCAGCACATGTGTGCGGCCCCTTCCCTTAGACTCCTCTGGGCCCTCGTGACATAGGCTCAGAAGACTGCCAGCCTCAAGCCTTACCTCTTCCAAGGGATGGCCACACCGTCTTCCAGGATCTTCTGTCCCATGAATCTCAGTTGCTGTTTGGAACTCAAAGGAGAGAAAAGACCCTGCCTGCGGGGTCTCTTTGGGCTGGGGCCTTCCCCCGTGGGCTGCTCTCCCTCATTCTCCTTTTCTTCTTGCTTCTCTTCATCCTCCTCCTCCTCCTCCTCCTCCTCCTCCTCCTCCTCCTCAGGGGTGCTCTCGGATTCCACATTGCCCATCCACTGGGCCATGTTGAGATGAAAGACACGGGAGCTGAAGCCCTGCAGGACGCCGAACTTCACGTGCTGCTGGAGGATCTCCAAGGTGGGGAAGACCCGGCAGCAAGCCAGGCACCTGAAGCTAGTCTCCATGGTCAGCATCCAGTCTGCTGTCTTGGCGCTGGGTCTCTCCTCGACAGCAGGTGGCCCTGATGGGCTGCCTGGCTCTGCCCTTTCCTCATACTCTTTCTCCTCCCCAGTGGGCTCACTGTCAGACAGGAGGCTTTTGGTGGACACATCAGAAGAGGGGTCAGTGGCTACTGCGCACACATCCTCAGGAAGGGTCACTTCTTCTATCGTCAGCTGCTTTTCAGGCAACTCCAAGGGTTTCTTTGTCTTCCAGGAGACAGCGACACCCTTGTTCACTTGTACCTGCATGTAGTATATTTTCATGCCCCTTTCCTCTTTGTCTGGGTGCAGATAGTTCTTACAGGGTGAAGAGGGTGAGGAGGAGACACAGTGTGATGGGGAAGCGGTCTCTCCTTCTTTCTGATCCTGGGCTAGGGGTGGTCTAGGCTCGGCAGTGTCTCGATGAAATCTCCGGATTCCTGAAAAAGGAAATGAAAATCATAATAACATGCATGGGCCATGCTGGAAGCTGAGGGAGCAGGTGTGGTAGACGAGAGAGGGACATTGGCCCGACATAGCTATGTCGTGAGCTTGGTGTCTGTTGGCCGTAGGACGGAGTGGTGTATCGGGTGTCATCTGTGGGCTTTTAATGTGCGTGGGGGGGTATACTGGAGCGGTGTCTATATACAGGGGTGTGGAGTATGGTGGTGAGGGCTGTAGTATGTGAGGGATGCGGCTGGATGCGTGTACGACGAGGAGTGTGAGTTTGGGAATATCGGTGGTGCATTCCTTGTGGAATGGGGCTGTGGTGCAGGAGAGTACTGTGGAGCACGTGCTTGGGGTTGATGTGCACTGAGAAGGGCTGTGCCTGGAGGGCACGTGTATGTGTGAGCTGTGTGGACCTGAGCTGGATGGTCCTGCTCTCAGGCTGGAGGTGTATAATGCAGAACTCTGTCCTTCTCTGGAAGCAAAGGCAAAGACAAAGCCTACATTTTCCTCTGAAGATGCTTAATCTGGTCCCTCTTCCCTCCACCTCAAGCCCAGACCTTTCCGGCCCCTGCTCCTTGACTTCCCCACCATGGTAGTAGCAGTATTCACACACACACTCCCAGACTCAGCTGGCATCCATGCCCTCGGAACAGCTCAGGCATCCTGCCCAGGCTCCTCCACAGAGCCCTCATCACCACTGATGACCCTGGATTTCCTCTCAGCCTCCCTGGGATCTGTGTGCCTCCTGCCTCACAGCCAAGCACCCCCTCACCTGAGGAGCCCCGCGCCCTTACCAGCGTAGCTGAGCTTGCGCAGAGTAGAAGTACAGAAGAAGTATTTAGAGGCAGAGGAGACCTCCCCTGCCCCTGGGCTGCAGCCTTGGGCCACCACAGTGGATCCAAGCCGAGGGGGATCCTCTTGTGACTTCGAGATTCCTGAGGGAGGAATGAAAGGCTCAGGGTGGGTTCATCAGTCCTCTGTCCACAGATATTTACTGAGTGTGTGACACGTGTCAGGTGCAGTGGATACACACAGTTGAGAGTGTGGTTCTCAGTGGATCCTCCAGGATTTAATTCCAATCAATACTTATTCTCTCACTGTCTAGTTGGTAATGTAGGCCTCGGTGGTGACTGTGAGTGTGTGGGAAGAGTGAGTGATGTGTATCAGTTAAGTCTGTGGTAAGTGTGGGGTTGGCATGGGGAGCACAGTGCAGACGTGTCTATCTGTGTCTGTGGCCTTTGTGTGCATGGTTTCTGTTC
Organism: Mesoplodon mirus; assembly: GCF_964341445.2. Lineage (NCBI taxonomy): Eukaryota > Metazoa > Chordata > Mammalia > Artiodactyla > Ziphiidae > Mesoplodon > Mesoplodon mirus. The sequence continues at coordinate 108,309,994 of NC_138986.1, read as the reverse complement.
ACAAATCAGGAATTCTGGGACATGTAACTTTTCCTCATTACATGGTGTGGCTTGTATTTATGGTGCGTGTTCATTCATTCATTCACCAAGATTCAGTAAGCAGCTACTCCTGTGTATCCGGCACTCTTCCATTGTTGTAGTCTTTGGTAACGCTGCACATTCTAGTAGGGGAAGACTCACACTAAACAAAACTACAATAAATAGATAATACATCAGCTGGTGGTAAGTATATAAGGGTTGCCAGACTTAGCGAACAAGAATACAAGGCACCCAGTTAAATTTCAGTTTCAGATAAACCCAGAATAATTTTTTAGTGTAAGTATTCCCATGCAGTATTTGGCCTGACTTAGTTTTAGTGTAAGTAGGGCCCATACAATATGTGGGACATACGGATACTGAAAAATTACTTGTTGTTTATCTGGAATTCAAATTGAACTGGATAGCCAATATTTTCTCTGGCAATCCTGACATGTGTTACTGAGACTGTGGTTTCCTGTGGTTTGTACAAAGCGGGTCTGGCATTACTCAAGAATGTGTTATAAGGGTGGTGTGTATGACACGTGACTGGTTCTTATAGAGGTATTTAGAGATGGCTGAAGTTAGCTGTGTTTGTGCAAGAGTTGAGGAAATACATGTATATATAGTGTGTGTGTGTGTGTGTGTCCTATATATATAGTCTGTGTGTCTATATACATATCTCATCTCCAGCGTTTGGTGTTGGAGGAGAGGATTGTGATACAGGTGGGTTGTATGAGAACGTAGTATAGGAGGGATGCGTGTATATACCTCCATGTGCTGTGTGTGGTTTTATAAGGAAGTTATATGTGGGGTGTGTGATATTTTTGCTGTATCAGAGTGTACATGGGTGTATGAGTTACTGTCTCATAAAACACCCCTAACAAGAATTCTGTATACACTCCTAGGTACGCCGAGTGTCAGCCAGCTCCAGGCAGGGTGACAAGAACTTTACCACACAGATGTTATATCTGGTAAGCACTCTACCCCCATTCATCTCGCTCTTCTCTGCACTACCACACACACACACGCACACACACACACACACACACTCACTCTCTCTCACACACACACACAGGAACATAGAGCAAAATATTCTGAATGGTCAGGGGCAGTCATTGCCTTCCCCAGCCTGTCCCAGCCACTGCCTGGAAATCTGCCTGCTGTGTAGAGCTCCATTCCCAGGGCCCATCCTACAGTCTCCAGGGCCCTGGGCCTGGTAGGAGCTACTGGGCTCTAATCTGGGGCAGAGGCCTCTAGCTGGAGCTCTGGGGTGACCACCCCTCTCCCAGGGCAAGCTACTCGCCTACATTTAATGCACGCAGGCACCACGTGGCCCGTGGCTCTCAGAGCTCCCCGCAGGACCCTGAGGACATTTCTCACCCCCGCTCACGCGGTCTCAGTCTCTGGAAAACCCTTCCCTTCCCTTGATCTCCTTTGGGAAATTCTTCCTGTTGAAGGAATAAATCCTCCTTGCTTTCAATATGACACCATCCCTAGACAAACAATCTTCTTTCAAAGTGCATTCCACTTGTCAAGATATTTTTCAACAGGGCCTTCAACTCATGGGGCTTCTCTTTCCACTTTGGTAAAAGAGGCCAAGCAACTCATGGGTCTCTCTCAGCATCCTTGCATCCTTCACATCCCCCACCTCATGTCCCCAGGGAAAGATCCAAGAGAATAAGAGAGAAATCGGGGACTGAGAAAAGCTGCATCTCTAGGTCTGTGCAAGCAGGATGCAGCCTGCTGTGAGTCCGACAAAGCTCCAGGCCCGGCTGCCCCAGGAGAGAGTCCTCAGACCAGCGGAGCTGACCTCCCATCTCCCAGGGGGCATCTGGCCATTCTGTGCCGTCTCACACCACAGGGACCCTCCGGATAGATACGGCAGCATCAGTGAGACAAGGTCTCTCGTTCCCTGCTTCACAGGTGACATGTTCTCAGTCCCCCGCTTCCTAGAGAAGGTTCAGTTTGGCAGAAACCCATGTGCCCCAGACAAGTTGCCCCCCACATACCTCCTCCGTTCTCGGCAGTTTCCTGGGACTCTTCATTTTCCAGATGTTTCCTCTTTTGTCGCCGTTCCATCGTACCAACTAGAAGTCTCCCTTAGAAGATGCCTCAAGAGATGTCCAACTCCTCCTCTTCCCTACAGGTTGGCCCTTCTTGGCTCTTGGGCAATCCGTTGAAATGATTCAATACAAATAAAATGGTCAAGTCTCCTAAATGGCTGAAAAACTTGTACCACTTAGTGAACCAGCAGTACTGCCTAGTGCTCACCAGGGCTGTTATGTTTGCAAGGTTGCCAGGCGCACAGTGGAATTCTGTGACCTCAGTGATGACATCAGAGCATTCGGTGGACCTAGGTTGAGCACAGTGTCTGCAGTAGCACACGCCCCATTTTCAAGAACAATTCCTTTTTCCCAGCCGAAGCTTTCCCTTTGAAATAGAAAGGTTCATACCATATCTATTATAAATTGTATCATACCATGTCTATTATAAAATTCACATTTTGATTGGAGATCTTTTAATGTCTTTTCTAGAGAGATTTAATATGAATATTTTAAATGGTCTCCAGTTTCCCTGTGGATTATTGACATTTTAAACTCTGCACTTCAATTTTCCCTCAATACGTGTAATTTTGTCACGGCTATTTCTGTACTTAAAGATGAGGAACTATATACTTGATTTCTTCATTTTTTCCCCATCTCTTTCCAAGGTACTGCATTTGATTGTGTCTTGCGACTGAGTGAAAAATGCTAGTCCTTGAGTCAGGACTTTGGGCCCTTTAGCAAGTAACTCAACCTATCTGGGCTTCAGCTTCTGTATGTGCGATCAAGAGGCTTGGACTAGCTGACTTTTCAAATGCTGTGTTTCGTTGATTCAGTCTCACTTACTGATCTGCTCCGTAAGAAGAGGGTCTGTTCTCATAAAGTAACAACAGTCTTTTCCTAACCTTGGGTTGGGCGGAGTTTATCTGTTCGTACTCAGTTTGTTAGTTATATTGCCTTCTATGTATGCTTAGCTCTAAATAATTTATATGGCTCTTGTGACAATTTTTAGATCTTCTTTTTTTCTTATTTTCTTTTACAGTTTCTAATTTGTTATCGCCAGTGTAGAGGAGCCTGATTGACTTTTAAAATTTATTGATCTTGTATGTGTGTGCCTTGTTGAACCGTCTTAATAGTTCCTGCTAGTTTATCTGTGGGTTCTTTTGGGTCTCCTAGATAAATGAGCATATTAAATGTAAATAATGTGTTCTTTGGATAAAGTTTATTTTCTTGCATCTCTCTATATAGAAGCAATATGTTGAATTGATTTAAATATTTAAATACTTACATACCTGTTATCACAATCTAACATTCTTTATCTTATTTTCTTTCAACCAATATTATGTTTTCAAGATTTATCCACGTGAATCCATATAGATCTAGGTCTTTGATTTTTGACTGTTTGATATTATTTGATCACATGCATATAGCATCATTTATTTTCCATTCAAGCATTATTGGACAATTGGATTGTTTCCCTCCCTTCTCTAGAACAAACAATATTTCCTAGAATATCCCTGAAGATGTCTGACAGTCGAGAAGGGCCAGGCTGCCCGAAGGACTGCTACTTGCTTTTTGCCACGTTCCAACAGGCCGTCTCCAGCCAGCAATTTGAAGCACAGCTGAAATGAGAACTGCCCCAAATGTGAAGATCTTAGGAGCTTCCTAGAAGGTGGGAGGTTAATGATAGGCATCCTGCTGGGATCCCAGGGGAGTCTGAGCTGGCCTGAAGCTCATCTTCCTCCTCCACCTCTCAAGAGAAATGTGGAGGAAAGGAGACTTCAAAAACTGTGAGCAGGCAGAGGGAGAGATATTGGGGGCCGAAGCTGTAACTGAGGTCTTGGAGTGGGCTGTGAGCACGCAGAGCCTCTAGAGAGCCAGGCTCTGCCTTCTGAGGACTTCTCCCCTAAGGCTGCTCATAATTCACGTGATACCAGCCATATAGAGCCGACTTGGCCCACACTGTCACAGAAAGCCTTATCAGAATCTCTTCTTCTTCATACACTCTTGTGTCTGTTACTTGGTTATTGCCTTTGGTACTCCACTGATGTGAACCACAGTCGCCGGGGGATGGAGGACACTAGTGACCCATCTTGCTCTGTGGCCTCAGTCCACAGCTTGAGGGTAAGGGAAGAGGCCAAATGAAGGTTAAGAAGGAAAGATGGAGTTTGAAGAGAAGACCTGAGTTAAGGGTGTCTTCTCAAGTCCTGATGACTGAAATGTAGCTCCAGTACCTGAAGTCCTGCTTGTTCTCAAGGCTGACCGCGGGGCTGGGTGCACTCAGTGAAGGAACCGTATACACTTAGTATTTCCTTGCTTGCTCACACTTGCCCTCCTCTGATACACCCTCTGCAAGACTGATCTTCCCCTGAAACAACTTTCCACCTGCCACTGTTATCTCATGAACATTTGCTTCCCCTTCCTAGTGTCCCCCTAGAATGCCATTGCAGCCAATTCATAATTTGATAATCATGCTGCTTACCATATTCTCAGCAACTTCTGATAAATTTTATTCACTTTATTCCATAGTCTTCACCCATCAATAATCTTCCTTAACTTCCTAGCTGCAGGTTAACCCATTCGGAATCATTTCTTTTTCTTTCTCTTCTTTGGCAAATCCTTTCTATCTTTTAAGGTCTTTTTCTTGTCTCTCTACCATCTTGCCTTCCTGAACTCTTTTTTATTTTCGTTTATGTAACCTTTCAATCTCCTTCCCCAATTTCCTCATAAACATTGAGAGTTTATTCCTCACACGTTAGACAGCGGTTAATGAATGGCCAGGCATAATGGACTCAGAATGAGTTGGCAACACCGAGGTACCTGTCTTCCTGGGGAGCCACAGGTGAAGGGCTGTCTGCTGGACACATGTTTGCATGGAGTCAGGCTGAGTGGCCTCAGGGTGTTTGCCCTGCACTTGTGTGTGTTTCTCCCTAGTTGGTTTCCTTGTCCAGCCACCTGTGACCTCCCTCCATCCAGCCCAGGGAATCCTTCTCATCACAGGGGTAGGATGTTTGTCTCATTTTCCATCACATCCTTTCCCCAAAGTTTGGTTGTGAGTTGTTCCCATTCCAAAGACCTTTCCTCTTTGAAGAGAAAAGGGAAAATCTTTTCTCTCCTTTCCTCTCACTTCACTTCTGCTCTATTATCTCCTCCGTCCAGAATGGCCCACTGACTCACATGGGTGTAGATCCGAAGATGGCAAGAACTGCCAGCAATTCTGAGATAATAATATGGATGGATCAGGAAAACTTGAAAACCTTTATCCCGCCACATTAAAAAAATTTGCACTTCCAGTGTATTCAGAGTCTCAGTGTAGAAACACAAATGATAGAGAAATTGAATGACACTCAAGTTTTTCTTTCCTCCTTTCCTGATTTATTCTAATCCTCCATGCTAACATGATGAACTATTTGTTAGGTAAAGTTTCAGACATTTTCTACCCATGCACACTTTTCTTCTTTTCACATAAGAGTGTGAACTAGGTCACTTTCAACATGCTGTGATTCTGTGATTCACTGTCTCCCACCGTGTCATCCACTGATAAAGTCATCTGTTTCACGGAGAACTATTTCCAATAGCTAATAGCCAATGTCTGTGGAGTGCTTACTCTGTGTCGGTTTCTTGTAACTACCTTACAGATCATTGGTACAACGTACCCATGGACCAGGTACAATTATGACCCCCAAGTGACAGATAAGTGCAGATAAGTACAAATAAATACAGAGGCCAAGTGACTTGCCCAAGACACTGGAGCAAATCAAAATCCATGCCTCTGTAATCATTTTGCTCTATTGCCTCTGTCTGGGAGGCTTGATGATTTGGCAACTAAAACCTTAAATAGCATGTTCCATTTTTATACCTGTGACACAAGCGTGGGGCTGTGATATGGGGTAACTAACCTGACTACTTTTGAAAACCCTTATGCACCTGGATGAAAGTAAGCCAGGGACTGCAAGCTATAGATTTAAGGTTTCCTACCAACTTTTAAAAATAGCTTCTTGAATGCAATTTACGTAGTGTCAAGTCTAGGATGTAGTCCAAATAGTAACAGAAAAATGGAGATATGTAGAAAAATACTTAAAGTTGACAAGTATTGGGAGTGTAGTATTTTGGGGGCCAGTGTGTAGACCACAGGAAAACTTGCTGTTTCCATCCCAAAGGGAAGAGCCCTACGTTGCAACTGCCAAGGTCCCTGGGGCAGCAAGTGTGCTCACTGCTTAGTAAAGAAGCATCCTCAGTTTGATAGAATCATATGGGAGCCTTACATTTGGTTAGCAGTTCTACATTCTTGATGTAATAATATTTTCAGGGTGTGGGAGGGTATCAAGCTCTGAAAATACCCTTGGAGAGATTTGCTTATTAAGTTTGGCTTTTTCAATCTCCCTACTACTTCTTGACTAAACACCAGACGGTTTCCTTCACTTTTCAGAACCATGTTGTTTTTCCCTTGTCTAATGAACTTTGAAATACTTTTGGATGAGCTATTAAGTTTGGGAGAAAATAAACATCTCTTTAAAATAAGGAAGATAATAACAATGACAAGTAGAAAAAGCTCTAAAACAGAGAATATCCTCCATTCTAGCCAATGACTGGGAGTGGAAGGTACGTGCTCGCTGTCCAGGACGTAGAAATAAAAGCTGAGGAGGCGCTGAGGCGTCTCCTGGATCTCTATGAGCCTCCATCATTTCTGAAGGGTAGGGTTGACAGATAAAATATAGGCTGTTTAGATAAATATGAATGTCAGAAAAACAACAAGTATATTTTTAAGATAAGTATGCCCCAAATAGTTCATAGGATCTACTTATACTAAAAATAATGACTTATTATTCATGTGAAGTTCAAGTTTAACTGGGTATCCTGTACTTTTATTTACTAAATCTGACAGCCCTACTGATGATCCACAATGGAGGCAGTTGAGGAGCGGTACATGCTGGCTCTCGGACAGTCAGAAATGGCTTCAGCAGATCCAGGTACAGTATGAAATTCTTTTTGGATGTAGCTCAGAAGCCATGGCCAGCCCTTGACTGCAAGTACTGCCTCGGGTTTCCCTGAGGTGGGGTAAACCTTCCTCTTAATGGCCTTTTGGTAAGTCTGGAAGACCATATCCAAGGGGAGCCCCAAAGTCAGTTTCATCCTCACAACCATGTTTCCAATTCCTGGAATTGGCTGCATGTGACTCACAAGAGCTGAGGAGGTTTGTGGAAATTGGGAGTGTCATAGCTTGAACCCTTTGTAGGTAAAGTTTTGCTGTTGTGAGAGTTTTAACAGGAGCAATGTGAAAGACTCCAGGTCCCCAGGTAGATAGAAATAATCCTGTTCTACCTGTGTGTATGTGACAAGTCTCTAATAGTTCAGAGAGCAAGTATCTGGTCTTAGAAAGACTGATCCAAGCTTGGATGTTTCTGGCGACAAGGCAAGGTCCTGAGTTTCAAGTTCACCTTTTATGGTTGAGGAGACAATAAGGTGGTCAGAAGGGAAATCATGGAGGAGACCTTGGCTTCATCCATTGTGCAGGCTTGTATATGTGGTTCTATGTAGATTGTGTTTCAAAGGTGGAGCTTGTTTACAACTATGAACATTCTCCGATGTGCTTTTTGGACCTTCATTCCCAGAGCGAGAGCAGTGCCGAGGCTCTAGAAATGCCATGGATATTCTGAGCTGTCAGTGGCATTTCCCAGGTACTGTTCCCCTGGTGCCGCTCCTTGAAATGTACAAAGGGATTATCATCTCTCTTGTGGCGGGTCCTAGCATTGTGAAATGAAGCTGCTGCACGTGGCTCAGAGGATTTCGGATGCGGTAGGAGGAGTAGTAGTACTACGACTATAAATTGTATCACAGCATATCTATTCCATCTTGAGAGTGGGGTTGGGGGGTTATGAAGGGGGGCTTTTATTGTACTTTTATACATTGTACCCTTGAAACTAATTCAATTTTTTTAAATTAATGAATTTATTTTGGGCTGCATTGGGTCTTTGTTGCTGCTAGCGGGCGTTCTCTAGTTGCAGTGCGCCGGGGCTCCTCTTGGCTGCGGTGCACGGGCTTCTCATTGCAGTGGCTTCTCTTGTTGCGGAGCATGGGCTCTAGGCACGCAGGCTTCCGTAGTCGTGGCACGTGGGCTCGGTTGATGTGGCACACGGGCTCTAGAGCGCAGGCTCAGTAGTTGTGGCGCGCGGGCTTAGTTACACCGTGGCACGTGGGATCTTCCCAGGCCAGGGCTCGAACCCATGTCCCCTGCATTCGCAGGCATATTCTTAACTACCGCTCCACCAGGGAAGCCCAATAATTCAGTTTTTTATAAAGAGAAGTTTCCTAATATTATTCCAAAATTTTAAAAATATGTAGTTGGATAACACTATGAAAAATTAACTGATATATTCTTTTATTATTTCTCTTTGCTCCCTGGATTTTTTTTTCCTCATCCAGTCAGCTAGGCACTGTGAGCTCACTGCATTAGGAAGGTAAAGACTCAGCAGAAATGAGGGAGAAAAAAAGAAAATTCTCAGCTTTGGAATGTTCACAACGGAGGCCACAGTAGAAGAGGTGAGAATTCTGTGAACAAAAAATAAATGTCGTCTCAAATGCAAAAAAGTATTCTCTGCACTGGGAGGCAGGAGAGGGAGGGAGGGAAGGACTGAAGGAGAGAGATCAGTGTGGCCAGGGACATGGAAACTGTGCTTGAGGACGATAGGCCCAGGAAGAGAATCAGAATCTGGCGAAGGTTCAGCGTGCACGTGATCATTGCCTCCAGCCAGCACCCTCATCTCAGACGTTGGGAAATTCAGAGAGAGAGTGGGAGTACGTCAGGAGGGCCACGCGCAGAGTCTGTGTGGCAGGGGTTGTGGCCGTTCCCTATTTGTGAGGAGTCCCCAGCAATTTGCAGGCCTCTTCTGGAAAATGCTGGCGGACGTCTCTAGTGCTTATGTGAAAGCTTGTTCACAAACCTTGAAAGATACAGATGTAGCTGACAGATAGATGCATAGATAGAAAAATGTCATTAAATCAAAGCTCCAGGAAAGGTTTGGAAAATGCCCTTTATTGCATAGGACGCTTCTATTGTCATATGATGTTAGACTGAGTGCCGGTCCCTTCATCCTCCTTCAGACCACGGCATTCTGTCTGCTACTCTCCCGAGGGTCCTTTCTTCTCCCTGGAAGGGATAAAGCAAATGAGGTAGAACAGGAAGAGACAAGAAGCACTCCAAGCTCTGCTGGTCAGGGTTACCCTCCAGCATTGCCTTAATGCTCAGAGCCACACACACCACAGTGAGCTTGGCTCCAGATCAACTACCACGCCACGAAGGTTCTGGAACATTTCCATATCTCGGTGGACCTCATTTCCACGTGACTCTCTTTCCTATTCCCCTTTGTCACAGAAGGCTAGGTCCAGTGGTCAGGGTGAGATCTCGGCTCAGGCCCAAGGCTCTCAGACCTCAAAGTTCTGGTCCTGCAAGGGCCCCTGTCCTCTCTTGAGACCACTCCTGGCTCTCTCTGCCGAGAAGGAGCTGCTGGCAGTACGTCCTCTAAGAGTTGAGGTCCATCGTGCAGACCCTGAGAAAACTCCTAGGAAAAGGCTCCACCTTCTTGTTTACGTCAACAGAGGTCAATGCCTTTGTTAGTGCTGGGTGTGTCCCATTTGATGCAACTGCAGAGCCATTAGGTCAACCAGCACATGTGTGCGGCCCCTTCCCTTAGACTCCTCTGGGCCCTCGTGACCTAGGCTCAGAAGACTGCCAGCCTCAAGCCTTACCTCTTCCAAGGGACGGCCACACCGTCTTCCAGGATCTTCTGTCCCATGAATCTCAGTTGCTGTTTGGAACTCAAAGGAGAGAAAAGACCCTGCCTGCGGGGTCTCTTTGGGCTGGAGCCTTCCCCCGTGGGCTGCTCTCCCTCATTCTCCTTTTCTTCTTGCTTCTCTTCATCCTCCTCCTCCTCCTCCTCCTCCTCCTCCTCGTTCTCCTCCTCCTCCTCCTCGTCCTCCTCCTCATGCGTGCTCTCGGATTCCACATTGCCCATCCACTGGGCCATGTTGAGATGAAAGACACGGCAGCTGAAGCCCTGCAGGACGCCGAACTTCACGTGCTGCTGGAGGATCTCCAAGGTGGGGAAGACCCGGCAGCAGGCCATGCACCTGAAGCTAGTCTCCATGGTCAGCATCCAGTCGGCTGTCTTGGCGCTGGGTCTCTCCTCGACAGCAGGTGGCCCTGATGGGCTGCCTGGCTCTGCCCTTTCCTCATACTCTTTCTCCTCCCCAGTGGGCTCACTGTCAGACAGGAGGCTTTTGGTGGACACATCAGAAGAGGGGTCAGTGGCTAGTGCGCACACATCCTCAGGAAGGGTCACTTCTTCTATCGTCAGCTGCTTTTCAGGCAACTCCAAGGGTTTCTTTGTCTTCCAGGAGACAGCGACACCCTTGTTCACTTGTACCTGCATGTAGTATATTTTCATGCCCCTTTCCTCTTTGTCTGGGTGCAGATAGTTCTTACAGGGTGAAGAGGGTGAGGAGGAGACACAGTGTGATGGGGAAGCGGTCTCTCCTTCTTCCTGATCCTGGGCTAGGGGTGGTCTAGGCTGGGCAGTGTCTCGATGAAATCTCCGGATTCCTGAAAAAGGAAATGAAAATCATAATAACATGCATGGGCCATGCCGGAAGCTGAGGGAGCAGGTGTGGTAGACGAGAGAGGGACATTGGCACGACATAGCTATGTCGTGAGCTTGGTGTCTGTTGGCCGTAGGATGGAGTGGTGTATCGGGTGTCATCTGTGGGCTTTTAATGTGCGTGGGGGTGTATACTGGAGCGGTGTCTATATACAGGGGTGTGGAGTATGGTGGTGAGGGCTGTAGTATGTGAGGGATGCGGCTGGATGCGTGTACGATGAGGAGTGTGAGTTTGGGAATATCGGTGGTGCATTCCTTGTGGAATGGGGCTGTGGTGCAGGAGAGTACTGTGGAGCACGTGCTTGGGGTTGATGTGCACTGAGAAGGGCTGTGCCTGGAGGGCACGTGTATGTGTGAGCTGTGTACACCTGAGCTGGATGGTCCTGCTCTCAGGCTGGAGGTGTATAATGCAGAACTCTGTCCTTCTCTGGAAGCAAAGGCAAAGACAAAGCCTACATTTTCCTCTGAAGATGCTTAATCTGGTCCCTCTTCCCTCCACCTCAAGCCCAGACATTTCCGGCCCCTGCTTCTTGACTTCCCCACGATGGTAGTAGCAGTATTCATGCACACACTCCCTGACTCAGCTGGCATCCATGCCCTCGGAACAGCTCAGGCATCCTGCCCAGGCTCCTCCACAGAGCCCTCATCACCTCTGATGACCCTGCATTTCCTCTCAGCCTCCCTGGGATCTGTGTGCCTCCTGCCTCACAGCCAAGCACCCCCTCACCTGAGGAGCCCCGCGCCCTTATGAGCGTAGCTGAGCTTGCATGGAATAGAAGTACAGAAGAAGTATTTAGAGGCAGAGGAGACCTCCCCTGCCCCTGGGCTGCAGCCTTGGGCCACCACAGTGGATACAAGCCGAGGGGGATCCTCTTGTGACTTCGAGAGTCCTGAGGGAGGAATGAAAGGCTCAGGGTGGGTTCATCACTCCTCTGTCCACAGATATTTACTGAGTGTGTGACACCTGTCAGGTGCAGTGGATACACACAGTTGAGAGTGTGGTTCTCAGTGGATCCTCCAGGATTTAATTCCAATCAATACTTATTCTCTCACTGTCTAGTTGGTAATGTAGGCCTCGGTGGTGACTGTGAGTGTGTGGGAAGAGTGAGTGATGTGTATCAGTTAAGTCTGTGGTAAGTGTGGGGTTGGCATGGGGAGCACCGTGCAGACGTGTCTATCTGTGTCTGTGGCCTTTGTGTGCATTTTTTCTTTTCACAAGTCAGGAATTCTGGGACATGTAACTTTTCCTCATTACATGGTGTGGCTTGTATTTATGGTGCGTGTTCATTCATTCATTCACCAAGATTCATTAAGCAGCTACTCCTGTGTATCCGGCACACTTCCATTGTTGTAGTCTTTGGTAACGCTGCACATTCTAGTAGGGGAAGACACACACTAAACAAAACTACAATAAATATATAATACATCAGCTGGTGGTAAGTATATAAGGGTTGCCAGACATAGCGAACAAGAATACAAGGCACCCAGTTAAATTTCAGTTTCAGATAAACCCAGAATAATTTTTTAGTGTAAGTATTCCCATGCAGTATTTGGCCTGACTTAGTTTTAGTGTAAGTAGGGCCCATACAATATGTGGGACATACGGATACTGAAAAATTACTTGTTGTTTATCTGGAATTCAAATTGAACTGGATAGCCCATATTTTCTCTGGCAATCCTGACATGGGTTACTGAGACTGTGGTTTCCTGTGGTTTGTACAAACCGGGTCTGGCATTACTCAACAATATGTTATAAGGGTGGTGTGTATGACACGTGACTGGTTCTTACAGAGGTATTTAGAGATGGCTGAAGTTAGCTGTGTTTGTGCAAGAGTTGAGGAAATACATGTATATATAGTGTGTGTGTGTGTGTCCTATATATATAGTCTGTGTGTCTATATACATATCTCATCTCCAGCGTTTGGTGTTGGAGGAGAGCATTGTGATACAGGAGGGTTGTATGAGAACGTAGTATAGGAGGGATGCGTGTATATACCTCCATGTGCTGTGTGTGTTTTAATAAGGAAGTTATATGTGGGGTGTGTGATATTTTTGCTGTATCAGAGTGTACATGGGTGTATGAGTTACTGTCTCATAAAACACCCCTAACAAGAATTCTGTATACACTCCTAGGTACGCCGAGTGTCAGCCAGCTCCAGGCAGGGTGACAAGAACTTTACCACACAGATGTTATATCTTGTAAGCACTCTACCTCCATTCATCTCGCTCTTCTCTGCACTACCACACACACACACGCACACACACACACACACACACACTCCCTCTCTCACACACACACACACAGGAACATAGAGCAAAATAATCTGAATGGTCAGGGGCAGTCATTGCCTTCCCCAGCCTGTCCCAGCCACTGCCTGGAAATCTGCCTGCTGTCTAGAGCTCCATTCCCAGGGCCCATCCTACAGTCTCCAGGGCCCTGGGCCTGGTAGGAGCTACTGGGCTCTAATCTGGGGCAGAGGCCTCTAGCTGGAGCTCTGGGGTGACCACCCCTCTCCCAGGGCAAGCTACTCGCCTACATTTAATGCACGCAGGCACCACTTGGCCCGTGGCTCTCAGAGCTCCCCGCAGGACCCAGAGGACATTTCTCACCCCCGCTCACGCGGTCTCAGTCTCTGGAAAACCCTTCCTTTCCCTTGATCTCCTTTGGGAAATTCTTCCTGTTGAAGGAATAAATCCTCCTTGCTTTCAATATGACACCATCCCTAGACAAACAATCTTCTTTCAAAGTGCATTCCACTTGTCAAGATATTTTTCAACAGGGCCTTCAACTCATGGGGCTTCTCATTCCACTTTGGTAAAAGAGGCCAAGCAACTCATGGGTCTCTCTCTGCATCCTTGCATCCTTCACATCCCCCACCTCATGACCCCAGGGAAAGATCCAAGAGAATAAGAGAGAAATCGGGGACTGAGAAAAGCTGCACCTCTAGGTCTGTGCAAGCAGGATGCAGCCTGCTGTGAGTCGGACAAAGCTCCAGGCCCGGCTGCCCCAGGAGAGAGTCCTCAGACCAGCGGAGCTGACCTCCCATCTCCCAGGGGGCATCTGGCCATTCTGTGCCGTCTCACACCACAGGGACCCTCCGGATAGATACGGCAGCATCAGTGAGACAAGGTCTCTCGCTCCCTGCTTCACAGTTGACACGTTCTCATTCCCCCGCTTCCTGGAGAAGGTTCAGTTTGGCAGAAACCCATGTGCCCCAGACAAGTGGCCCCCCACATACCTCCTCCGTTCTCGGCAGTTTCCTGGGACTCTTCATTTTCCAGATGTTTCCTCTTTTGTCGCCGTTCCATCGTACCAACTAGAAGTCTCCCTTAGAAGATGCCTCAAGAGATGTCCAACTCCTCCTCTTCCCTACAGGTTGGCCCTTCTTGGCTCTTGGGCAATCCGTTGAAATGATTCAATACAAATAAAATGGTCAAGTCTCCTAAATGGCTGAAAAACTTGTACCACTTAGTGAACCAGCAGTACTGCCTAGTGCTCACCAGGGCTGTTATGTTTGCAAGGTTGCCAGGCGCACAGTGGAATTCTGTGACCTCAGTGATGACATCAGAGCATTCGGTGGACCTAGGTTGAGCACAGTGTCTGCAGTAGCACAGGCCCCATTTTCAAGAACAATTCCTTTTTCCCAGCCGAAACTTTCCCGTGAAATAGAAAGGTTCATACCATATCTATTATAAATTGTATCATACCATGTCTATTATAAAATTCACATTTTGATTGGAGATCTTTTAATGTCTTTTCTAGAGAGATTTAATATGAATATTTTAAATGGTCTCCAGTTTCCCTGTGGATTATTGACATTTTAAACTCTGCACTTCAATTTTCCCTCAATACGTGTAATTTTGTCAGAGCTATTTCTGTACTTAAAGATGAGGAACTATATACTTGATTTCTTCATTCTTTCCCCATCTCTTTCCAAGGTACTGCATTTGATTGTGTCTTGCGACTGAGTGAAAAATGCTAGTCCTTGAGTCAGGATATTGGGCCCTTTAGCAAGTAACTCAACCTATCTGGGCTTCAGCTTCTGTATGTGCGATCAAGAGGCTTGGACTAGCTGACTTTTCAAATGCTGTGTTTTTTTGATTCACTCTCACTTACTGATCTGCTCCGTAAGAAGAGGGTCTGTTCTCATAATGTAACAACAGTCTCTTCCTAACCTTGGGTTGGGCGGAGTTTATCTGTTCGTACTCAGTTTGTTAGTTATATTGCCTTCTACGTATGCTTAGCTCTAAATAATTTTTATGGCTCTTGTGACTATTTTTAGATCTTCTTTTTTTCTTATTTTCTTTTACAGTTTCTAATTTGTTATCGCCAGTGTAGAAGAGCCTGATTGACTTCTAAAATTTATTGATCTTGTATGTGTGTGCCTTGTTGAACCGTCTTATTAGTTCCTGCTAGTTTATCTGTGGGTTCTTTTGGGTCTTCTAGATAAATGAGCATATTAAATGTAAATAATGTGTTCTTTGGATAAAGTTTATTTTCTTGCATCTCTATGTATAGAAGCAATATGTTGAATTGATTTAAATATTTAAATATTACATACCTGTTATCACAATCTAACATTCTTTATCTTATTTTCTTGCAATCAATATTATGTTTTCAAGATTTATCCACGTGAATCCATATAGATCTAGGTCTTTGATTTTTGACTGTTTGATATTATTTGATCACATGCATATAGCATCATTTATTTTCCATTCAAGCATTATTGGACAATTGGATTGTTTCCCTCCCTTCTCTAGAACAAACAACATTTCCTAGAATATCCCTGAAGATGTCTGACAGTCGAGAAGGGCCAGGCTGCCCGAAGGACTGCTACTTGCTTTTTGCCACGTTCCAACAGGCCGTCTCCAGCCAGCAATTTGAAGCACAGCTGAAATGAGAACTGCCCCAAATGTAAAGATCTTAGGAGCTTCCTAGAAGGTGGGAGGTTAATGATAGGCATCCTGCTGGGATCCCAGGGGAGTCTGAGCTGGCCTGAAGCTCATCTTCCTCCTCCACCTCTCAAGAGAAATGTGGAGGAAGAAGACTTCAAAAACTGTGAGCAGGCAGAGGGAGAGATATTGGGGGCCGAAGCTGTAACTGAGGTCTTGAGGTGGGCTCTGAGGACACAGAGCCTCTAGAGAGCCAGGCTCTGCCTTCTGAGAACTTCTCCCCTAAGGCTGCTCATAATTCACGTGATACCAGCCATATAGATCCGACTTGGCCCACACTGTCACAGAAAGCCTTATCAGAATCTCTTCTTCTTCATACACTCTTGTGTCTGTTACTTGGTTATTGCCTTTGGTGCTCCACTGATGTGAACCACAGTCTCTCGGGTATGGAGGACACTAGTGATCCATCTTGCTCTGTGGCCTCAGTCCACAGCTTGAGGGTAAGTGAAGAGGCCAAATGAAGGTCAAGAAGGAACGATGGAGTTTGAAGAGAAGACCTGAGTTAAGGGTGTCTTCTCAAGTCTTGATGACTGAAATGTAGCTCCAGTACCTGAAGTCCTGCTTGTTCTCAAGGCTGACCACGGGGCTGGGTGCACTCAGTGAAGGAACCATATACACTTAGTATTTCCTTGCTTGCTCACACTTGCCCTACTCTGATACACCCTCTGCAAGACTGATCTTCCACTGAAACAACTTTCCACCTGCTACTGTCATCTCAGGAACATTTGCTTCCCCTTCCTAGTGCTCCCCTAGAATGCCATTGCAGCCAATTCATAATTTGATAATCATGCTGCTTACCATATTCTCAGCAATTTCAGATAAATTTTTTTCGCTTTATTCCATAGTCTTCACCCATCAATAATCTTCCTTAACTTCCTAGCTGCAGGTTAACCCATTCGGAATCATTTCTTTTTCTTTCTCTTCTTTGGCAAATCCTTTCTATCTTTTAAGGTCTTTTTCTTGTCTCTCTACCATCCTGCCTTCCTGAACTTCTTTTCTTTCGTTTAAGTAACTTTTCAATCTCCTTCCCAATTTCCTCATACACATTGAGACTTTATTCCTCACACGTTAGACAGCGGTTTATGAATGGCAGGCATAATGGACTCAGAATGTGTTGGCACCCCCGAGGTACCTGTCTTGCTGGGGAGCCACAGGTGAAGGGCTGTCTGCTGGACATATGTTTGCATGGAGTCAGGCTGAGTGGCCTCAGGGTGTTTACTCTGCCCTTGTGTGTGTTTCTCGCTAGTTGGTTTCCTCGCCAGCCACCTGTGACCTCCCTCCATCCAGCCCAGGGAATCCTTCTCATCACAGGGGTAGGAGGTTTGTCTCGTTTTCCATCACATCCTTTCCCCAAAGTTTGGTTGTGAGTTGTTCCCATTCCAAAGACCTTTCCTCTTTGAAGAGAAAAGAGAAAATCTTTTCTCTCCTTTGCTCTCACTTCTCTTCTGCTCTATTATCTCCTCCGTCCAGAATGGCCCACTGACTCACATGGGTGTAGATCCGAAGATGGCAAGAAATGCCAGCAATTCTGAAATAATAATATGGATGTATCAGGAGAACTTGAAAACCTTTATCCAGCCACATTAAAAAAAATTGCACTTCCAGTGTATTCAGAGTCTCAGTGTAGAAACACAAATGATAGAGAAATTGAATTACACTCAAGTTTTTCTTTCCTCCTTTCCTGATTTATTCTAATCCTCAAAGTTAACATGATGAACTATTTGTTTTGTAAACTTTCAGACATTTTCTACCCATGCACACTTTTCTTTTTTTCACATAAGTGTGTGAACTAGGTCACTTTCAACATGCTGTGATTCTGTGATTCACTGTCTCCCACCGAGTCATCCACTGATAAAGTCATCTGTTTCATGGAGAAAGGTTTCCAATAGCTAATAGCCAATGTCTGTGGAGTTCTTACTCTGTGTCAGTTTCTTGTAACTACTTTACAGATGTTTTGTACAATGTACCCATGGATCAGGTACAATTATAACCCCAAAGTGACAGATAAGTGTAGATAAATACAAATAAATACAGAGGCCAAGTGACTTGCCGAAGACACTGGGAAGGGCTTCATGTGGAGCCTGAACCTCGACATGCATCGGAATGTCCCCACAGGAGAGAAACCATATAAGTGTGGGGAGCATGGTAAGCACTTCAGTCAGGCCTCAAGTCTTCAGTTTCATCAGAGCATCCACACTGGAGAGAAGCCGTACAGATGTGATGTGTGTGGTAAAGTCTTTAGTCGGTGTTCACAGCTTCAGTATCACAGGCGAGTTTATACAGGGGAGAAACCTTAACAGTGTGAGACGTGTCGTAAAAGCTTCAGTTGGCGCTCCAATCTTATAAGTCATCACAAAATGCATACTGGGGATACATTTTATGAAAGCAGCGAGAGTGGTAAGAATATCAAGGAACCGTCAGAGGATAGAAGTTCTACAAAATGTTGTTTTCAAAAAACTCACGTGCAACGTGAATTCTTGCAAGCGTCAGGTCTCATAGGAGAGAAAGTATTTTAAATTAGTTGGTGTTGAAGCAGTAGCTAAACAGATCCTAGTGTTCAGCAGAGCACACAGCAGAGATCCCTTCTGAGTGGTGCAGTAAGGGCTGCATTCAGAACTTTGACATTTATCAGATGTCACTTAGGAGATAGCACTTAGAAAGGAAAAGAGTTTGGTCTGGGCTTTAACAAAAGTGTAAGGATGAGCTAGTCAAAATTGATGTCCATGAGAATGTGCACTCCATGAGGGCAGGGACTTGGCTGCTGAATCTACACAACCTTATCATTGACTAGTGCTTTTAGGTGTGCTCAGTACTTGTGTTTTAAGTAAACCAAAAGGGGGAAATGTATAATATATGAAAGTTGTATCCAGATGGGGAAACCTGCCAAATAAAATTAATTCAGGACATGAACTTTTGTTGAAATACTGAAAACCACTGCAGAAAACCAATCTGCAATATATATTTTTTTAATTTATTTTTGGCTGCCTTGGGTCTTTATTGCTGCACGCAGGCTTTCTCTAGTTGCAGTGAGTGGGGGCTACTTTTCATTGCAGCGTATGGGCTTCTCATTGCAGTGGCTTCTCTTTGTGGAGCACGGGCTCTAGGTGTGCAGGCTTCAGTAGTTGTGGCACGCGGCTGAGCTGCTGTGCAGCATGTGGGATCTTCCTGGACCAGGGCTCAAACCCGTGTCCCCTGTATTGGCAGGCAGATTCTTAACCACTACGCCACCAGGGAAGGGAAGCCCTCCAGTCTTCAATATTAATATGCTATTAGCCTATCGCAACTGGCTCCTTGCCTCCCGCAGCCTCTGTTCTCAAGTTGGGTGGTTATTTGAGACCCCGTCTAGTTTTCCAAGGACTGTGTTCAGTAGAAATTGAACTACCTTGTGATTTTTTTTTTCTGAAGGTACAGAGTGAAAAAAACATGATTAACTTTGCAACAACAGTAACTGCATAGTATACAATTGATTTTTTGTCTGTCAATATTAAGGCAGGGTTTACTGTAACACTTTGAAAGTGTCACAAAAATTGTTTGTCCCTAGAAAAAAAAATTAGTTGACCTTGAACTTACTGATTTCTAATTCTCTGCATTTTCATCCAGACTTTGAATTGTTTGCCTTCTAATTATTGTAGCATTTCTTCTAAACTTCTCAGGTAGGGTCTATGCCATATTCTTCCCCCACATCCATGAGGCAAATACCCAGAAAACTTGTAGGAATTTGATAAAATTATCCAGTGTATTATTGAGACAAGACTGACATTTATGTGCTTTTCCCTATTGGTTGCAGTAAAGCATGGTTTCAGGAAAGGAGTATATATATCAGAATATATTAGATCTCTTTGATTTAGAAATCATAGAATTGGAAGTTATTGATTATGAGATTAAAATACCAAAAAGATGAACACCACATCAATGATGTCACTAAATTTTTTAATGGAAATTAGTGTACAGCTGTAAGAATTTGAGTTTTGATAGATTCCTATATTAATCTGAAGCCGGTAAAATGATGACAGGGACTTCCCTGGTGGTACAGTGGCTAAGAATTCGCCTGCCAATGCAGGGGACACGGGTTCGAGCCCTGGTCCAGGAAGATCCCACATGCTGTGGAGCAACTAAGCCCGTGTGCCACAACTACTGAGGCTGTGTGCCACAACAACTGAAGCCTACGTGCTTAGAGCCTGTGCTCCGCAACAAGAGAAGCCACTGCAATGAGAAGCCCGCGCACCGCAACGAAGAGTAGCCCACACTCACTGCAACTAGAGAAAGCCCGCACGCAGCAACGAAGACCCAATGCAGCCAAAAATAAATAAATTAAATAAAAATTTATTTTAAAAATTTATGACATATCATAATCGCAGGAGATACACAATATGGGCTTTGAGAGGTCACAGATTGTAGCCTTCATAGTATAATCAACCATAAATCTTTGTTAGTGTTTGTGTATGTGTGCATGTGCACACATGTATGTGTACATGCATAAGATCATGTGTAAAGGGATACTCTTCCAGAGTGGTTTTCCTAGGCAAGGAGCATTTTGTGATATTTTTCCATTTTATAACTTCATGTTATATTTTTTTCATTGAATAGTGGGTATTGCCAAAGCAGGAAATTATTTTAATAGAATTTGAAAAAGTATTAAATAATTATCCCTTGCAGTTAAGACCTCATATGATTGTTCTATATTGTCATAAGGCATATAAGATCAAAATTATGGTATGAACTCTGGAAGCCAATTTCAAAAACAAAACAGTTCTCAGATTATTTTGCATACACAGAAAAATTCATGAGTTTCAACAGTTGAAGCTTTATTATTTATGCTGTGCTTTAACTACAGATCCATAATAGGGAGAGGGAAAATCCTGGAGCTAGAAACAAAAGTGGATATACCTACATTGTGGAGGTTTAAAAAAAAAAAGTCTCTCTTGTTGAAAAGATGCACATGAGGAGAGAACTGAGCATAATAGCAGAGGACCCTCTGGATGTGGAACCAGTAAGGACAAAGCAGGTTTGGATGGCATTCCATACGCAGACCAATGGTGGTATTTTTAATATAGTTGGTTAAAGGGCTTTATTTAGCAAGTTACAGTTGACCCTTGAACAATATGGGTTTGAACTGGGCAGGTCCACTTATATGCAGGGTTTTTTTTAATAGTAATTACTACAGTACTACATGATCTGTGGTTGGTTGAACCCATGGTTGCAGAATTGCAGATACAGAGGAACCACGGATATGGAAGTCTGACCATAAGTTATTTATACAGATCTGTCTACCCATCCATCCATCCGTCCACCCATCTGTAGAGAGAGAGAGGGAGTGAGTGCACGTGCTAGGTATTTACAGAAGTAGATATGGAAGTGCGAGGATATACAAACACACACATGTGCATGTGATGTATATAAGCATGTATATCCACGTTTCTATTTCAGGGCTGGAGCAAGGAAAGTGTAGAATGATCCTGGAGAAAATTTACTGTGCCAGAAAGTAGGAAAGAGTGGTGGGACGTGTAAAAAGATCCAGCTTGAAGAGACTCACACTGGGTAAATCTGAGCAATTTGACCCTAAAATAAATAATTATCATACAGAATATGAATAAAAAAAGAGGAAGGGAGGGAAGGAAGGGCTCTCATAATAGAATGCCAAACCATAAATATATAGAAGGAATGACGTAATGTAAAAATCATTATTTACAACCATCATAGTAATGATAGGTTCTGGCAAGAGTAATCAATGAATTATAAAACTACTGGTTGAAAGTTTACAAGGAGCAGGATGCTACAAAACCCAAAATATCTCTCCACAAAGTATTGATCACAACAAGAAATAGAGTAGGTATAAATTTGGTGAACACTACCTTAGCCAAGAGGTGAACATTATCAATAACAGAACAAACGAACGTTTTAGATCTCTGGGGTATGATATACTGAGAAGGACGCAACGTTGCTTCAGTATTATTTCTGACAGAAATAAACAACCCGATCTTATCACAAGGAAGCATCCACGTTGAGAGTCTCCTGTTTCACAGTTATGACCACAGGGAGCATAACTGGCCAAAGGTCCCAGCTGCTGCTCTTAAATCCATCACCACGTTTGCCTGGAGGCCAGCCTTGCCCCTGATTGCTCCTAGTCAGCACAGCAGGGATCCTAAGGCAGGCCATTTCTTGGAGACCAGGATTCCTCTGTCCAGTGACCTGTTTTCAAGGACTCTGACAGCCTTGAAGGATTTTACGTAGATGACAAGGCAGTCTCGGATGATTTACCAAATCTTTCTTCCAAATCTTCACTCAGGGTCAGACTTGCACTATGCGCTGATAGTTCTGCCAGCCTTCCAGAGCTCCCTGCCATTTTCTCTCCGATGTTTCCCCTAATGAAATATTTGTTCATTAAAGTCTTTCTCAGCACTTTGCCGTCTAGTTCTTGGAGGACCAGGACAAACCCCAAACCCTAGAAGCATCCCTTTTTGGCTCTTTCTAGTAACCTTCCTTTCCATATGGTAGCCACTAGTTTGTAATGGTGTAGATTCACTTAGCCTATTTTGTACTTGATATAAATGGAGTCATGTAATAGGTGCTATTTTGTGTTGGCTTCATTTGCTCCACAGTATATCCATGACATTTATCCATATTGATGGGAGTGGATACCGTTGATTCATTTTCATTGGTGGATATTATTGCAGTGTGTAAACATATCAAAATCTATTTATTAATCCCATTATTGGTGGGTATTGGGTACTTCCCCATTCTTGGCTATCACAGTTAGTGGTGATGTGAGCAATCTAGAATGTGCCTTGTGCACTTGTTTGAGGGATATTTCTATGGGTGGAACCAAAGGGTTATAGGGTATATGTTCAACTTTGGTAGATACAGTTGACCCTTGAAGAATGCATGGGCATGAGGGATGCATCTGAGTCTTTTATTCCATAGATGTTTTTAAAATCTCTCTCACTTTTGGCCCAAGAGTGCTGCGTTTGGGTTTACGGTGTTTCTTAACTTTGAAATAGTCTAATTTTTCAATTTTTTCTTTCACAGTTGGTGATTTTTTTGGTCTTAAGAAATTCTTCCTACTCCAAGGCAAAAAGGCTGTTATCTTACGTTTCTTTCCTAAAGCATCATTGTTTACTTTTCAAATTTAAGTCTGCAGATCTTCTGGAATTTATATTTTTATATCCTTTGCAGTAATGATTAATATTTTTCCCATATGGATATCCAGCTGACTGAGAACCAATAGTTGACCCTTGGACAACATGGGTTTAAACTACACAAGTGCACTTATACGAGGATTTTTTTTAATAGTAAATACTGCACTACTACACGATCCAAGGTTGGTTCAATCCTCAGATGCAGAATTGCCGATTATGGAGGAACCATGTACGTACAGAGGACTGGCTATAAGTTATACTTGGATTTTCAACTTAGCAGAGGGTTGGCACCCCTAATCCCCTTGAACCCTAGTTCAAGGATCAACTGTATTAGCAAGAGTTCTTTCCCCTCTCTGCTGCAGTGTTTTCTTTTCTTTCTTGTTTCTTTTGGCCGTGCTGCGTGGCTTGCAGGATCTCAGTTCCCTGACCAGGGATTGAACCAGGGTCACCACAGTGAAAGCGCCAAATCCTTACCACTAGACCACCAGGGAGCTCCCTGCAGTGTTTTCTTTTTACACATTGTTATAATGTCTGTTTCAACATGGATTTTGATGTCTATTATCTTGTCTATCCTTGAGCAAACACCAGACTATCTTATATTGTAGATTTATAGTAAGATTTAATGTGACTCATATCTTTCTTTTCATTCTTCTTTCAGATTGTCCCAGCTCTTCTTTTATTTTTTATTTTTATGTTTTTTTAGATGTTGGGGGTAGGAGTTTATTTACTTATTTTTGCTGTGTTGGGTCTTCGTTTCTGTGCGAAGGCTTTCTTTAGTTGTGGCAAGCGGGGGCCACTCTTCATCGTGGGGGCCACTCTTCATCGTGGTGCGTGGGCCTCACTATCACGGCTTCTAGTTGGGGAGCACAGGCTCCAGACGCGCAGGCTCAGTACGTGGCTCACGGGCCTAGTTGCTCCGTGGCATGTGGGATCTTCCCAGACCAGGGCTCAAACCCGTGTCCCCTGCATTAGCAGGCAGATTCTCAACCACTGCGCCACCAGGGAAGCCCCCAGCTCTTCTTGTAGCTCTTTGCTTTCCCACATAATATTTGTAAACATCTCATCAATTTCCAAGGGAAAAAATGCTGATGTTTTTATTGGGGTTTGATTGAGCCTATAGATCATTTTGAGGATTACTGATATCTTTGTAATACTGAATCTTCAAGCCATGAATATCACTATTTTTAAGAATTTCTCTTGGAGAAAAATAAAAGTGGATCCCATGTAATAAAATGTACATAAATAGACTCCAAAATATTTAAAGGACCTACATGTGAAAGATAAGTCTAGAAAGTTAATTTTTAAAAGGTAGAAATATATTTTTTCACCTGAGGAGTTTCAGAAGCACAGATATGAAGAAATTATTGGTTGATTATCTTATAATTAAAGATTTCTATTCCATGAAGAACACAATAGAAAAATTTTAGAAACACGTGCCCAATTAGGAAAGGATACTTGTAATTGGTAAAACTGAAAAGGTATTAATAATCAGAATATGTAATAGAAATGAGGAAGAAAAAGATAGCATCCACATTAGAAAATGGGGCAAAAGTTGTAAGTAGACACTTATAGATGAAGCTACCAAGCATTTGAAAAAAGATCAAACTTATTAGAAATCAGAGAAATTTAACTAAAACAAGATACTACTATACATTTAATACACTAGCAAAATGGTGATGAGTCGTCCAAATGAAGGTAAGTGGTTGCACAAAAACCTGACGTGCAACTCTTTGGTAATCTGGACTGGTGTAGCCGTTCAGGAAGTCAATCTGGCTATATTATTAAGGTATACATATTTGCTATGAAATAATTTCCCTCGGGTATGTACTCCAAAGAAATTCTCAGATACGTCTATAAACAAATGTAAGAAGATGTTTATTTTATTATCATTGGCATGGCAGTTGGAAGAGTACAGGTAAAATGTGGGTGCAGAAAATGGAACTCTATGAAACAAATTAGATAGATGGGTGAATGTTTTTTTTGTTTGTTTGTTTTTCTGCAGTACGTGGGCCTCTCGCTGTTGTGGCCTCTCCTGCTGCGGAGCACAGGCTCCGGACGTGCAGGCTCAGCAGCCATGGCTCACGGGCCCAGCTGCTCCACAGCATGTGGGATTTTCCCAGACTGGGGCGTGAACCCGCGTCCCCTGCATCGGCAGGCAGACTCTCAACCACTGTGCCACCAGGGAAGCCTGGATGGGTGAATCTTAAAAATATACTCCTGAATGAAGGAAATAAACACCAGAATGAATTTTATGACACAATATTATTTATATGAATTGAAACTATACACAAGTGCACATTTTGCACAAGAACACACCCAAAAGAAAACACATCAAACAAATTAGAATGGTAGCTTACGGGGTAGAGAAGGGAGTGGAGGGTGCCATAGGGAACAGGAGGTGAATAAATAAAACTTAATCATGTTACCGTATTTCATCATGCTATATCCAAGATTTCACTTTACTTGTAGTGGAAAGAAATCCTGTGTGCTATGTTGGCTTAAGTCAGGAATAGTTCTTGGAGGATATTTTCCTGAAAGAATTTGGAACACATTTTTGAAAAAATCTTTGTTTATACTATGGATGATCTTTTTTTGTTTGTTTTGTTTGTTTCTTTAATTTCTGTTTTGTGGGTGTGTGTGGGATCTACTTTATTTTGTATTTCATTCATCTGATCTTATATTTTTCCATCTGCCTTCTTCAGTTTTATTATTCATTTATTAATTTCCTGAAATGGATGTTTTCTGAATCAATTTTCAACTTCCTTTCTACTTTGTTTTGTTTTGTTTTGTTTCTGTTTTCCTTGCTGTACGCGGGCCTCTCACTGTTGTGGCCTCTCCCGTTGCGGAGCACAGGCTCCGGACGCCCAGGCTCAGCGGCCATGGCTCACGGGCCCAGCCGCTCCGTGGTATGTGGGATCTTCCCGGACCAGGGCACGAGCCCGTGTCCCCTGCATCGGCAGGCGGACTCTCAACCACTGCGCCACCAGGGAAGCCCCCCTTTCTACTTTAATATATGCTTTTAAGGCTCAACATTTCCCTCTATGTATGTGTTCAAATCTCCAGATCCAATTGTGAATTTGAATGTTTCTCTTCATGGTTCTGTCAATGTTTGCTTTATAAAGTATCAGCTGAAGTTATTAGTTTCTGAGAATTTGAAACTTTTATGACTGTGAAGTGTCCCTCCGTATGTCAAGTAATGCTTTTTCCTTCCCCTTAAAGTTCACTTGGTCAAATAGCAATGTCACAGATTTTATAATTACAGAAATAACTTGAGACCTAGGATGTTGATGTCTGTCTCTAGAAAGGATTTTCTCTTGCTTCTGCACGGGTTGTAAGATGCTAACAAAACACGTTCACCTTTACACAATTTCAGGGAATGAGGTGTTTTGGCGTTTGGCTTCAGTCCCTGCCAAAGAAAGCCCAGTTTCCTTCTCCCCTTATTCCAATGGTGAAACTCTTTGGGGTTTACCAGGAAGCCTTCGTGGCTGGTAATGCTTTTATGTCGCTTAGCCTCTGGAAGACGTCCAAAATTCTACTGAGTTTGTACGCCTTTCAATGAACAGAATCTACACTCTTCTGAGGCCTACACAGTAGAACGGCAAGACGGCCTGAGACCTTCTCAGGGATTCCGGAAAGTGAAAACCAGAGTGAAAACATGTAGTCCAGAGCTCGTGCCGGTAGACACCCCCGCACCCACCCTTGCATTCTGGGACATGTAGTCCAGAGCTCGTAAACTAGTGTAGTCCCATATACTGCAGCTACAGTAACGCCTCGCTGTAAAGGTTTACCCGCGGAATTCTGGGAAATGTGGTCCAGGAGTTCCGGGTTAGTCGCAGGCACTTCCGCCCCAGGAGGACACGCAGCAGCCATGTTTTGCCTGATGACGGTGTTTCAGGTCCGCTCTTCACGACCCATTCAAGCTTCCCCTTTGCAGACCTTTCATTTGGGGAGAAAGAGGAGGAGCGGCTAAAAGCGGAGGTTTGAGGGCCTGGAGTGGTGATGTACGTCCCGCGGGCGGAGCTTCTTTGCGTTTGGTAACGTACCCGGGATGGGGTGGGCTCAGGTCGTGCCTCCTGGGGTTTGAGGGTCTCCCCGGTTTTCTTCACCCCTAACCTGACCCCGTCCCCCACCTATGAGCTAGCCCTACCGCTTCATACGGCGTCACACTGGGTGAGTTGCTTAACTCCTCTGTGCCTCCGTTGCTGTTCGGTAAAAGGGGGGAAAAAGGAACGCCTTGTTAATATAGTGTTGTGAGAAGAAACGAGATAGCACAAGTAAAAGGTCTACAACTGCCTGATACATGGTTGGTATTAATACTACGCTAATTCGGGAGGCACCCATTTCGCAGCGGGATTCTGTGAGCCCAGGAAGCTGAATTGTCCTGGACTCCTGGCCTGTTTTGGGAGGAGAGGACTTGTAGCTGGTACGGGGGCGGAAGGGGGTGCGGTATGAATTAGTGGGGATGGAAACACAGCCCTGGTATTTCACAGTCTCCTTTCCTTCCCCAGCCCTGGCTTCTCACAAAGCACTGCACGGAGGAAGAGGCAACAGAGCCCCACGTGAGTAGGACTTGGCATTCTTCTACTTAAGGTATTCCTATAAATTGTAGAACGTATGAGACATGGGTAACGATGATAACTGAGCCTTGGTCACTAATTTCCATTCTAAAAGCTTTATGCAAATGAACACTTTTCCATCAGGCGGTGGCTCTGTGAATTGGTACTGCTGTTTTCTCTACTTTAAGGCTGAGGAGCTGGGGGCAGGGAACACAACCCTGTTGGCCCATCCTCACCCAGATGGTAGGAGGCAGAGCTGGGGTTGGGACCCAGGCAGTTTGAGTCCAGCAGCTGAGTTTGCTAATCCCTTTGGTATATTCTCTTTGAGCATAGGGTACTGGCTAGAATCATATCATGAAAGGAGGTCGGGACTTAATTGTGGGGACCTTGAGAGCAAGGTGTAGGCTATTTTATGAGTTTTTAAGATAGTTTTCTCAACTGGGTCATTTATTTTATTTCAAATAATATGTATATCATAGAAGTAGCATAATCATTATGGAAAAATGCAGATATATACATAAAGAAAAATTTTAATTATCTGTAACTTTAGGATGTAAAGATACCAGTTGTTAATGTTTTCGTGCCTTTTTGTCTGGTTACTCTTTGTGTATGTTTCTGTGTAGTGGAGGCTGTTTTTTGTGGGACTGATGTTACACTGCAGGGCTACTCAAATTGTGGTCCACAAACCAGCGGCCTTGGCATCACTTGGATAGAAATGCCCAGGCTTGAGCCCCATTCGAGACCTTCTGATTTATAATTTCTGCGTAGGGGGTCCAGGAGGCTGCGTTCCAACAAGATCCCGCAGTAATTCACATGCACGTGAAAATTCGAGAAGCTCAAGAGAGGGTCTTTTCTGGAAACTGAGGCCGAGGAAATTGACCCTGCTGGATGTCACAGATAAAACTGAGCTGGACTCACCAAAGGCCTACTTAGTCCAATGATTTTATTCCCCCACTAATTATTGTCAACTGTCAGGGCCCCTTTCAGAATCCTGAATTGAGCAGAAGACAGCTAGCAAGTGTAGAGTCAAAATGGAGGTCGTTAGAAGTTGTGAAGATACCTCTCTCCCAAGCTTTGGGGAGTGGAATCATTGCCATCTTTTGTACTAGATCGAACCCGGGCCCCCTGCATTGGGAATGTGGAGTCTTATCCACTGCACCACCAGGGAAGTCTCCCATTTATTTCTTAAACTTTCCTATATTTATAATGATATAATTACAATTCAGATTCCTGTCTTTTTTTCATTTGAATTAGGTATGGACTGTCAAACTATTTTTTACTGTTGTTGCAGAATCCTGGCTTTTATTAGTTCTCTTTACCTCTGTGCATAATTGTCAAAAGGGTACTTCCTGTTTAAAAAGAAACTTAACGTCTTTTTATACCTTTTGTAAAAAGTTGTCCATGTCAATTTAAATATTATTGTTGCAGTCACAAAATCTTTAGGAAGACAAGCAGAGATTTTCAGAAGTCTATAAAGACTCTCACATAACAGGGCAACAACGTAGGACCTCCACATGTCTGACAGTCTTCTGTTGGTAGAAATCACATCTCTAAGGATAATTTCTCACTAAAATATCATCTGCTTTACCGCAGTTGCTAAGAAATAAGAAACCCTGACAGTGGTGTTCTCAGAGCTTCCTACCTTATGACGATCTCACGAGGTGGATGCCCGTGTTCTCCCCTACTGGCAGAGGACAGAACTGAGGCGAAGAGATGTGAATAACTTGCCCAGGGTGACACTGCTCGTGAATGGCGTAGCCTGATCAGAGCCCATGCATATTGACTCCAAAACCTACTCTGACTTACATGGTCTCTGTTTACACCATACCCAGAATAAGAATGACCCCTGTGGAAGCTGCAGGCACACTGTGAGGGGGCCACTGTGTATGGATGGGCAGGTCATTCCTCACACAGCCACTGAGGGGGTTCACGGGGGCATCTGGTATCTGCGTGGGGCTCTGCTCATCAAGCATAATCAGCTGTAGCCACCCCGAGGACTGGGAGCCTTGGTAATTCACAATGAGCACCACGTGGGTTAGTGACTTCTTTTTCTTTAAACCAGTTTCCAGTTTGACTTCTTCTTTCCCTGTCTGTCTTGCTAGGACTCTGCACTGCCCCAGAAGGAGAGAGAAAATGAGCACATTCCAGGTGAATAGAGCTTGCCTTTCTTGCTGTTAAAAACACCATTTTTGTACTCAGGTTGGACACAGGTTTTCCTCTTTTTTCTCTTTTTCTTTTTTTTTTTTTTGATTGGAGTATAGTTGATTTACAATGTATTAATTTCAGGTGTACAGCAAAGTGATTCAGTTATACATATATGTACATGTATTTTCAGATTCGTCTCCCTTATAGGTTATTACAAAATATTGGGTATAGTTCCATATGGGTTTTCTCTTTCAAGGAGAGTCTAAGCATATGAGGACCTGACTGTGCCATGTGTGCTTTTTTTAAAATTCCTGTTAAATTTAATTGGTTTCGGTTTTAATTTTTGTTTTATTTCATCATTTTTTTATTTTACAAGTAAAAGAAAAATTAAGGGAAATGAAGGACATCTTCCAGTCTACCGCTTACCTGCTTACAAATTAGCTGCTTTTATATTTCTGTAATCTCTTCATCATATGTATTCATGGATGTGTATTTGTATTTATAACATAGATACAGTTTTAAATTGTTTTTTTCATTTAATACTAGCTAACATTCACTTTTAATTGCTTTATCATGTTCCTGCAAACTTATGCACCTATTTTTTTTTTTTCTGGTATGCGGGCCTCTCACTTTTGTGGCCTCTCCCGTTGCGGGGCACAGGCTCCGGACGTGCAGGCTCAGCGGCCGTGGCTCACGGGCCCAGCCGCTCCGCGGCATGTGGGATCTTCCCGGACCGGGGCCCGAACCCGTGCCCCCTACATCGGCAGGCGGACTCTCAACCACTGCGCCACCAGGGGAGCCCTGCACCTATTTTTTAAACTATTCTTCATTCACAGACATTTAGTTTAAAGACTTCTCCTGTTTTAGGAGCACTACAGTGACGGTGTTCCTGATTTAACCTGTTTCTCAAAATATCTGTTCTGAAGAATATTGCCCCTTTTTGCCCTTAACATAGTAGGTTTAGGTATTCAGAATTTAAGAGGTATGTTTTACATGTGGTGCCTTGGATGTTTTTTGGTAGAATATCCAAATACGGCAGAGCACAGCAGGATCAAACTGCTGCTTCACGCAGAAAAAATCATGTATTGTTAGAAGTTTTCTCACGACCAGAGTTAGATTCAGTCTTCCCCATGCTTGAGTCAGACCCTTTGTGTATTTTATTTACTGGTTTGTTTCTTTTTCCATCTTACATTTTTTTCTAATCAGAGTAATACATGACCTTAGTTGAAAAAGTCCAGTGGTACTTAAAGCACTTGTCACTGCATAGACAGCTCAGAACAATTGTATAAAGAGGTGCTTGGTTTCATCTTTGTTTTAAATATAAAGAATCGGAGTTGTGAGAAAAGGAGGAACCAACTCAGACTCACCCAGAAAACCAAGGGTCTGGAGTCAGAGTATTGCATTCAAGCGAAAGACAGGAACGGGGAAAGAGAGAGTTTTCATTCAGAGACCTGGCACGGCCTTTTGGTTAGTTTCCACATATAACACTCCTTCTCAGCTGGTTCCCACCTCAGTGAGAAAGCAGGTGCCATCAAATACTGCCAGGACTAAATTGGTAACTGTTTCTGGGGCACTTGGCAATAATAATTAAAGAGTGAAAGCTTTTTAGTTCAGGATCCAGTGGTTAGAATTCTAGGGAGTTTACTTATGAGTTGTCTGAGAGCCCCAGGTAAATACACAAAGCTTTCTCTTTCATAGCTGCACGTCCGGTGAGGCTGAGGAAAGTCAGTGTGTGGCATTGGCAGGATGGAAGGAGGGGGTGCTGGGAAGTCTGCACACCTCACAGGAGCCGGAGCAACTTCCCATCCTCCTCGTCTCCTCGGGGCTGCCCCTCTTCCACTGGCCACTGGGTATAAGATTGAGGTGGTGTTGTTTGTCGTAGGAGGCGGTGACCTTCAAGGACGTGGCCGTGGCCTTCACAGAGGAGGAGCTGGGGCTGCTGGACTCGGCCCAGAGGAAGCTGTACCAGGATGTGATGGTGGAAAACTTCCGGAACCTGGTCTCAGTGGGTGAGGACAGCCTTTCTCTGCGAGTGTCTTTGTGACCTTGGTGTTTCAAGGCTTTGGGCCTCTTGAGGTGGTTCCCTGAGTTTGGGGACCAGACTTTTGCAATTCCTGTGGGACACGAGAGGATGTCTCTGGTCTTTCCAAACAGTGTGTTTCAGGTCCTTTTCAATTATTTTGTAAAAGAACTGTAAATCGACAGTATCTTGCTGTACCTTGTGTATTCTTCTTCAGATTTCCCTCCCCGCCATTAGTGGATCATAAAGCCAATTTATTGAGCCCTACGTGTGATTTTTTAATGAAATAAAATAGTATAGAAAATATCAGAGTTTCTTAGGAAGAGTACAACACATTGCAGCAGAAACTCTGGGCGATGGCATGAGTGGTGTGAGAGCCAGTGGGAACAGATTTCATGAAAGGAGACATTGGTTAGATATAGGTCATTCAAGCTTCGTTTTAGTAATGTATACTTTTCTACCTGTGTATCTAGGTTGTGAAATAAATGCTGTTTCTTCAGGGGGTCGTGATACAAAGTTTGAAAAACACAGCTTTCAATACCTTGAATATGCAGTTGGAACTCAAATTTCTAGTAAACTTTCGCTCTAGCCCGTTCATGTGAACTTGTGACTTTGCATGTTCTCATTCTTCAAACGAGATACAAAACATATAGAAAGAGAAGAGAGGCTTTGGTTGATGAATTCAGCAACCCAGATAGAAATTTAGGTGAGAACCAAGCAGCCGTGAGTTCCTGTGGTTAGCTCTCTATCTGTTTTGCTTCTCACCAGCCCTGTGCTGTCCATCACCTGGTCCCAGTTGGAAATCTCTTTCCAGGATTATTGCATAGTCTTTGTACTGGTCACCTGTTGCCACCCTTCTCCTCCCACAGTTTGTTCTTTAGGTGGCAAAGTGATCTTTTGTAACTTTAAGTCAGGTTATGTTCTTGTTTCAAAATTCTCTTGTGGCTTCTTTTACTTAGAATAAAAACCACTTAAAGTGGCTTCTAGAGCTTTCTGTGGGCTGCTGTTCGTTCTCCACCACCTCCCTGAATACACCACCTCTCCTCCCTCTTACCCTATCTTTTCCAGACCTGCAAAGGATGCTTCTGCCACAGAGCCTTTTCCTGGTCCTTCTCTCTGCCTGGAATACTCTTTCACCTGTAATCTTTTAGGCCTCTACTTCTTTCAGTCAGTCACCTTAAAGATGAGGAGGTGGCTGTCCTCTGACCACCCTATGGAAAATACAGTCCTCTCTTTCTTACTCTCTCTGCCCTGCCTTGTTTTGTCTCTAAGCGTTTCACTCATGTACATTTTGTTCACCTGTTTCTCACCTCTCTGTCTTCCACTGGAGGGTAATCCAGGAGTGCAGGAGGAATTCGGGCTGTTATATGTTTATTGCTCACTAGCCTCAGTGCTTAGCATAGTCTTGGTACATGACAGGAACTCTTAAATATTTCTTGAATAAACGAATGAGTTAATGGATAGAGAAATTAGCCTTCCATGAAAATAGCTAGTAGGCGGTGAACAAATCCGAGTGAATAAGGGATATTGCTAAATGTTTTTTTGTCTTCAAATGAATTCCTAGCCTAATTCTAACTTCTCAGGTGCCCATGATGTGTGTATGTGTGTGTTTGCCTTTCTGTACAAGTTGGCCCTCATCAACTTGCACAAAAAATATGTATAGAACCTGTAATTATAACCAAACTGAGTAAAATGCTTTCCCTGTGACTTTCCTTGAGCTCTCAGTAGCAGAGCAAATTCATTTGGGGAGGAAATGCTGTTTTGAATGAGGATTCTTATGTCTACTTCTTAGGTAACCCTCCCATAGAAGGAAAGAAATTTCTATTTCCTTATCCCTTATACCAGGGGAGAACAGGTCTCAGGAAACAGCCAGCTGGTGAGTTAGCCTTTCCCTTAAAAGATTTGCCCCGCTGCGTCCCATTTGCCTCCTCCAAAGCCCACCTCACTAATAAGAAATCGATCTTTGTTAGCTCTACAAACATTTTGTGTGTGTGTGTGTGCATTTGTATGTACCTTGTAGAAGGCATTTTAGATAATGTCACCTTGAGTGCTTTGATCATTCTTTAATAGTTTCTAGTCTGTTTCTTCTCAATACTTATCACAGGCTATGGAATTTATTCCCAGCTCACTCATAAAGCCCATTCTTCACTTTGGAACTCATTCTTGTTAAAGACCAATGTATCTGTGTCCAAAAATTTTCCATGCTGTTTTTAAAGAGACAGCATTCTTCCCTAGCCTCTAAATTTTGACTCCTGCTTGGCAGGGGGAGTGGAGGAACAGATTAGGCAGCACAAATGCCTGAGAAGGATCCAGTGCATAGGTCTTCATGCTTTTTTTTAACCCCACTGATTCTTAGACCCTTTTTTAAAATTAATTAATTGTTGGTTGCATTGGGTCTTCGTTGCTGCATATGGGCTTTTCTCTAGTTGTGGTGAGTGGGAGCAGCTCTTCGTTGTGGTGCGCAGGCTTCTCATTGCAGTGGCTTCTCTTGTTTCAGAGCACGGTCTCTAGGAACGCGGGCTTCAGTAGTTGTGGCACGTGGGCTCAGTAGTTGTGGCTCACGGGCTTAGTTGCTCTGTGGCATGTGGGATCTTCCCGGACCAGGGCTCGAACCTGTGTCCCCTGCACTGGCAGGCAGATTATTAACCACTGTGCCACCGGGGCAGTCCCGGTTTTTAGCCCCTTTCATATCCTCCTCAGCACTAACCCCCTTGGTGTGCTGCCGCCTCGGGTGCAGCCTTTCAACTTAAACAAAACTGTACTTTCCAGTCCTTTTCCTGTATCTGATACCTGACTTGTAAAAGCTGTTTCGCTTCTCTGACTTGGTTCAAACTTAACCTGGGATTCAGAATTGTAGAGAATCCTAGAAATCAAACTGAGTTCACCTGTGCATGCATTTCTTGAGCCCTGACTAACTGCTAGGCACTGTTAAAGCTGTGAGCACAGCAAAATGCTTGTCTTTATTGATACTGTGTTATGGTAGGAATGACATGTAATTTTTGAAAGATGATTTAAATAGTATGTCAGAGTAGTCATTTGGTTTTAAATGGGTTTCATTAATGCTAAGTATTTGGGAGTTTAACAGACCATCTCTTGGTTTCTGTTAGTATATAAACCAGAGAACTTCATTTGTCGTGCGAAAGATGAGCTGAACCATCCTGAGGCTCATTAAAGTCTCATACTGTGTCTTAAGTGTAAAATCTTGAATCTTTGAACAAAGCTTTCACGTGTCCACATCTCTGAATTCTCTGTCCTTCTAGAAGAAAACAATCAAAGTGAGTTGAGGGCCGTTCAAGACAGAGGATCACGTGAAGAGCTTTCCTGCTGGCAAATCTGGCAACAAATTGCAAATGACTTAACCAGATGCCAAGACTCCATGATAAATAGTTGTCAGCTCCACAAACAAGGTGATTCCCCCTGCCAGATTGGGGCAGGACTCTATTCAAATTTCTGAAGGTGAGAACCGTATATGAAATGATAAAGCAGGTGATCCCAGTAGTACTGGAAATGCAAGGCTTGCAACTTTGAGAGCCCAGGATTCTTGGAGGAAAACTTCATTGGCTGAGTCACAGAATGATCAGCATAGACACCAGCAAATTTCCATGAAAAATAAACGGTGTCAGTGTAAAGAGGATGTTGACACCATCAGTTGGATTTCACATCACCTTGATGCTCATGGAGTACACAAGGGTCAAAAATCTTACGGCTACAGTGATTATAGAAAAGATAGCACGAGGGTTTCAACACTGGATCAGAATACCATGATTCACACAGGACAAAAACCTTACCAGTGTAATGAACGTAAAGAAACCTTCACCGATCGCTCCACCTTTGATCTTCACCAGCAATTGCACTCAAAAGAGAAGTCTCATACGTGCAGTGAGTGTGGAAAAGGCTTCCGTTACAGCTCGGTTCTTCATATTCATCAGAGAGTTCACGCGGGAGGAAAACACAGTGAGTGTGATGAGTGTGGCAAGGAGTTCAGTCAGAGCTCACAGCTGCAGACTCCTCAGAAAGTCCACACTGTAGAGAAACCATTCAAATGTGGGGAATGTGGGAAAGGCTTCAGCCGTAGGTCAGCACTTACCTATTCATTGTAAAGTCCACACGGGAGAGAAACCTTATAATTGTGAGGAGTGTGGGAGGGCCTTCAGTCAGGCCTCTCACCTTCAGGACCATCAGAGAGTCCACACTGGGGAGAAACCATTCAAATGTGACACATGTGATAAGAGCTTCAGTCGGAATTCACACCTTCAGTCCCATCAGAGAGTCCATACGGGAGAGAAACCGTACAAATGTGAGGAGTGTGGGAAGGGCTTCATTTGTAGCTCAAATCTATGCATTCATCAGAGGGTCCACACAGGAGAAAAACCCTACAAATGTGAGGAATGTGGGAAAGGCTTTAGTCGGCCTTCAAGTCTTCAGGCCCATCAGGGAGTCCACACTGGAGAGAAATCATACATACGTAATGTGTGTGGTAAAGGCTTTACTCTGAGTTCAAACCTTCAGGCACATCAAAGAGTCCATACAGGAGAGAAACCATACACATGTAATGAGTGTGGGAAGAACTTCAGGAGGAATTCCCATTATCAAGTTCATCTGGTTGTCCACACAGGGGAGAAGCCCTATAAATGTGAGGTATGTGGGAAGGGCTTCCGTCAGAGTTCATATCTTCAAATCCATCAGAAGGCCCACAGTGTAGAGAAACCTTACAAGTGTGAGGAGTGTGGGCAGGGCTTCAATCAGAGTTCACGACTTCAGATCCACCAGCTGATCCATACCGGTGAGAAACCATACAAATGTGAAGAGTGTGGGAAGGGATTCAGTCGTAGAGCAGATCTTAAAATTCATTGCAGAATCCACACCGGAGAGAAACCGTATAATTGTGAGGAGTGTGGGAAAGTCTTCAGGCAGGCCTCAAATCTTCTGGCCCATGAGAGAGTCCACAGCAGAGAAAAACCATTCAAATGTGAAGAGTGTGGGAAGAGCTTTGGTCGGAGTTCACACCTTCAAGCCCATCAAAAAGTCCACACTGGAGAAAAGCCATACAAATGTGAGGAGTGTGGGAAGGGCTTCAAGTGGAGCCTGAACCTCGACATGCATCAGAGGGTCCACACAGGAGAGAAACCATATAAGTGTGGGGAGTGTGGGAAGCACTTCATTCAGGCCTCAAGTCTTCAGCTTCATCAAAGCGTCCACACTGGAGAGAAGCCGTACAGATGTGACAGATGCAGTAAGGTCTTCAGTCGGCCTTCACAGCTACAGTCTCATCAAAGAGTGCACACAGGGGAGAAGCCTTACAAGTGTGAGACCTGTGGTAAGAGCTTCAGTTGGCGCTCCAGTCTAACAGTTCATCACAGAATCCATGCTGCTGATAAATCCTATAAAAGTGAGAGGAGTGGTAAGACCATCAGAGAGCCCACACACGAGAAAAGTTCCATAAAATGATTAAAACAAAAACAAAAACAACTCAGGTGTCATGTGAATTCTTCCAGTCATCAAGTTCAAAAGAAAAAAAAAATCATTTGTTTCATTAAAGTCGGTGTTTCAGCCATAGCTCAACATGTCCCAGTAGTCAGGAGGCCACACGGCAGAGAACTCTGGTAAATGGTGTAGTAAGTTGGAACTTTGACCTCTATTAAATATTAGGGGAGAAGCCTTAGTGTGAGTTTTAGCAGGCCTTGTACAAAAGTATGATGAACATGCCAAAATGTATGCCCATTACAACGTAAATTCCACGAATGCAGCGACGTTTGTTCTGAATCTACAGTCTGAACATTGTCAGCTACTTTGTAGGTGCTCGATATTTGTTCAGTTAATGAATGAGGAAAAACTTTTTGAAAATTATGTTGCAATCCCCTCCAAAATTTCATAAAAATTTGTATTCAGAGCAGTTAACCTAAATCTGGCCTTAAAAGTAATTCAGGGAGACAAAAATTTGAAGTGTTAGAAAACCACTCAGTATTGCAATTTGTAATATTAATGTGGCATCGTCCTGTTATGATGAGCTCCATTTGTCTCCCCCCAGCCTCGCTTCAAGTTGGATCTTATCTTGGACTTTGTCTATCTAATATTCTGTGAATCTTATACAGTACAAATTTAGTTATCTTTTGTGACAGTATAGACTTACTGAAAATGGATTGTTCATCTTGCAATACAGAAAGCATACTGTTGACCCTTTTTTCAGGAATGTCAAGGCAGAGGTTTAAGTGTCAGAAAGAGTTACTAATGACAGTGACAGAGGACAAACATTTCTTAGTAAATGAACTGATCGTTGGTTTCTTATTCACCACATTTCCGTCTAGGTTTTGATGTGATTGTCTCCCAAGGGTTTTAGCATTACTTTCATCAAGACTTCTTAAGTAGAGAAAAGAGGCTGTTTGAAGTAGATTACTTTTGTCAAGTTCTCTATCTCCTTACTCCTCTCTGGCCTGAGATAAAAAGAAAAAAATTATTTGTTGAAATCTGGTAATTTCATCAAACATATTTATTCAACGACTGACTTGCACACTTTTTCCTAGCGGTGGATTGAAAAATTGATTTTCAAAGTGAAGTTGCTGAGTACATATCAAAACATAGAACGTGCGTCCCTTTGATATAGAAATCACAGAATAGGACCTTATAATTAGGAAATTCAAATAGAAAAGGTGAGTAGCATGTCAATGTTACTAAATTTTGTAAAAGTGAAATATTCAATAGGAATGTCTTTATATTTTAAGATAGTTATGTAATAACAGGTCTGTTAAAATGATGGCTTAAACTTAATGACAGAAGCATGTAACAGTTTAATGTATTTTAGGTAGGTACATCACATACCTTAATCAAACATGTATGTGTGTGTGTTAATGCATCCTATCATCTGTAAAGGGATATTCACCCTTAGGTAAACAGTGGCAAGATTTTCAGGGATTTTTTCCACATGTAACTTCCATATTTTAAATTTTTCATTGAGCATCAATTTTCCAGTAAAATACTGTTACTTTTATAGTAACATAGGTAGTAAAATAATGTAAAATATAATATTAAAAATTACTAAGAACATATTAATCCCTCACAGTAAGAAATCCTATCATCATGAGGTATACATATATATGGCCAAAATTAAGGAATAGACCTCTAGAAATCAGTTATAAAAAGAAAAAATGTATATGGTTATTCAAAGATACAGAATAGTAGTCAGTGTAACGGTCTATTTATAATTAATGCATTTGAAGTTTAGGATAAATCCATGCAGCCCAGAATATTCTGTTTTAATTCCAACAGTAGAAATTTACACATCCTAGTTCTCCTCATCAGGCTTCCTTACTGGGTGAATGGATGGATAGCTCGGGGTACTGGCTTGTCCTTTCAAGTGCTTGGTCTGACTGGAGAAGTAGCTGGGTCGCTCCAGACACTATGACACAGAGAACCATTAGCTGTGGGGAAAAAGGAACTTACCCCCCAAAAAACTTTTTAAAATTGTTTACAAAGTAACAGTGATTGGGCAAATCCTGAAAATAGAGAGTGGAAATAGGTAAGTTTTAGAGGTAAAATTTATCAACGATTCCCTAAGGAAAAATGTGCATAGGGAAGAAACCTAGAATGATGGGAACAAGTTGCTAAGGAGGAGGTTTGCATACCATTTCCTACTTCTTAGTCATTTCACTGATGTTTAACACTTACTTGGTTAAAGGGCTTTACTCAGCAAAAGATGTATTTAATGTGAGAGGCAGGTTTCCAAGATTGGTTTCCTAGACCACACCTTCACATGTGTATGTAAAGTCCATGCTACCTCAAATTGCATTGCATTAGATATCAGAAATCCTAGGGCTTTCTTGTTTGGTTTGGTTTGGTAGCTATCAAACCACCAACTCTCAAGGTAATTTGTAGTTTAGTGAGTTAAGTCAAGGGCTGGAAAACTACCTCCTGTGAGCCCAACCTGGCTCATTGCCTTTAAAGCTTTATTGGAACATAAAAGCTCTTTATTGGCCCATCCATTTATTTACCATCTTTGAGTGTTTCCCATTGTGCTGACAGTGTTCAGTGGTTGTGACGAGCACTGATGGCCCACAAAACCTAAAATATTTACTTTCTGGCCCTTGAGAGAAAAAGTCTGTTGATCCCCTGTGGTAAGCCCAAAAGGTTTGTCTCTGTAAGTGAAAGACCACAAGTAGAGCAGAACTTAGACTTGGTTCAGTGAGGATTCCAGAGAGGTTTCCTTTCTGATTCTCATATCTGCCCTTCTGGTTGACCTTGTTCTTTAGTTTGGTTCAAAGACAGTGGTAGCAACTAGGGACTACCTGTTTCTTTCTTCACATTCAGTGAAAGAGCTGCTCTTCCATTCTTAGTGTTGAGTAGTTCACAACTCACTCCCAGTGCATGGCTTCCTCTAACCTTGACTCCCACCTATGCTAAAGACTAAATCTTTAGCTTTGTATCCAGTTCCATTGGCCTTTGTAGGGCCTTCAGTTTCAACTCCCAGTTGATAGCTTGAGCTCGAAATCTGTTTTTACCGTTGGGGATTTTCTGTCTTAGCTTTGAGCTTGGCTACATAGCAACACTTTGGGGGACTTGTTATAATCAGCATTTCTATCTTTCTTTCCTTCCTTTTTATTTATTTATTTTTTTAAGGGGATCCAAAGTCAAATTCAGTCAGTGGCTGAATGACAACACATTGATTCACAACCTTGTAGATTCTCTTATGTCCTAGGGCATCAGTGGGAAGGAGTAGAATCCTGGAAATTTGAGGTGGAAATACATGGGCAGATTCCAACAAAGCTGAGGCCTGTGACCTCTGACCTGTGACCTCTTAGTTGAGCCTGCTGTGCTATTAGAAGGAAGTCTGCCTCTACTCTGAAATAGTTTCCTTGCAGGGGTCTGTGGATCCTCAAGACTTGCCTCCACTACCTCTCGTTTTTCCAGACCTAGTAATCAGACTAGAGTCCTTGAAATGGGGACGGGAGCAGGGAAGGGGTGGGTACCCACCGGGTATAAAGGATGACCATGAGGAGACACTCTCTGCTAAAATAAGGAATTGTATAATTTATATCAATAGAAACCTGAGAAATAATGTGTGTGGATTTTGTAGGTATTGAAGCAGGTGGGAGTAATGTAATATTGGGTTAGGCTGGATTTGTTGATACGAGTGCATTCAACACCCATTCCAGACTCAGCGTGTTAGCTTGGCTACCTGGGAATGCCTTCAACAGTTTGCTCAAATGACTGACACCTGTACCCAAAGTTAGCGTATGCTAAAGTCAAAATGCCAGGACTTTCTAAGTATGTTGTAGCAAAATTTCTTGACGTTGGCATGACTGACATTTTGAACTGGATAGCTCTTTGTTGTTGGGAGCTGTCCTGTGCAATGTAAGATGGGCCAGTGGCACATACTCTTCCCTGCCACCCTAGTTGTAACAATAAAAAGTGCCTTGAGGGCTTCCCTGGTGGCGCAGTGATGGAGAGTCCGCCTGCCGATGCAGGGGACACGGGTTTGTGCCCCGGTCCGGGAAGATCCCACATGCCGCGGGGCAGCTGGGCCCGTGAGCCATGGCCGCTGAGCCTGCGCGTCCGGAGCCTGTGCTCCGCAACGGGAGAGACCACAACAGTGAGAGGCCCACATACCAAAAAAAAAAAAAAGTGCCTTGATACATCCGTGTGCACCAGCCACGTGGGGCTCATTCATAACACAGCTCCTTAAAGAAAAAAGTCTCAAGGGGCATCCCTGGTGGCGCAGTGGTTGAGAGTCCGCCTGCCGATGCAGGGGACATGGGTCCGTGCCAGGGCCCGGGAAGATCCCACATGCCGTGGAGCAGCTAGGCCCGTGAGCCACGGCCACTGAGCCTGTGCGTCCGGAGCTTGTGCTCCACAACAGGAGAGGCCACAACAGTGAGAGGCCCGCGTACCACACACACAAAAAAAAATGTCTCAAGACACTGCCACATATTTCCTGGGAGGGGGGACCAAAAGTGTCCCCAGCTGAGAACCACCACTGTAGAAGGTTTACAAAGGCATAGGAATGCCAGACCACTGGAGTGGATTTATCACATAAGGTCTGCTCACCCAAACCCCCTATGTGCCCTGGGAGGGCTCAGAGGACACTTCCTTTGCCAGAGGTTTAAGAAACGTATTGGTGAGGGGAGCGTTAGCAGTCTTGGAATGCTCTGTAGCTGCTCTTCTCTGCAGGCCAGGAATGAGAGGGAAATTATGTCATCATAATGGGCTCCCTAAATTCAGTGAGGCTAATGGGATCGTGGGGCATCATGGGTCAAGTGGAAACACTTCATTGGCAGAGATAAAGTGAGCGTGTTTTTCACAATGAACAGCAAAATGAAAGGGCTCATTAGAATGCTTTGATACACAGAGATTTTTTATATTTGCTCATGTGCTATCTCTAGGGCTGAAATAAATGGGAAGTCTACTAATACCCTACTTGATTTGAATCAGGAGAAAAGCTCTAGGTCTGATGAACATGTCTGACCGTAATCAACATGGGAGTTGTGCTCCCTCAGCCAATTCGATAACATGAGTCAGTTCCCATTTCCAGAGCATCTTGAATGAAGGGCAGACCGTGTCCCCTTGAGGGAGGATATACCCTGGTTTACTACCAACTATCCCGAGGGTGCTTTCTTCTCCCTGGAAGGGATAAAACAACTGAGGTAGAACAGGAAGAGACAAGAAGCACTCCAAGCTCTGCTGGTCAGGGTTACCCTCCAGCGTTGCCTTAATGCTCAGAGCCACACACACCACAGTGAGCTTGGCTCCAGATCAACTACCACGCAACGAAGGTTCTGGAACACTTCCATATCTCGGGGAACCTCATTTCCACGTGACTCTCTTTCCTATTCCCCTTTGTCACAGAAGGCTAGGTCCAGTGGTCCGGGTGAGATCTCAGCTCAGGCCCAAGGCTCTCAGACCTCAAAGTTCTGGTCCTGCAAGGGCCCCTGTCCTCTCTTCAGACCACTCCTGGCTCTCTCTCCCGACAAGGAGCTGCTGGTGGTAGGTCCTCTAAGAGTTGAGGTCCATCGTGCAGACCCTGAGAAAACTCCTAGGAAAAGGCTCCACCTTCTTGTTTAAGTCAACAGAGCTCAATTCCTTTGGAAGTGCTGGGTGTGTCCCAAGTTGATGAAACTTCAGAGCCATTAGGTCAACCAGCACATGTGTGCGGCTCCTTCCCTTAGACTCCTCTGGGCCCTCGTGACATAGGCTCAGAAGACTGCCAGCCTCAAGCCTTACCTCTTCCAAGACCACACCGTCTCCAGGATCTTCTGTCCCATGAATCTCAGTTGCTGTGTTGAAATCAAAAGAGAGTAAAGAGCCTGCCTATGGGGTCTCTTTGGGCTGGGGCCTTCTTGCTTCTCTTCCTCCTCCTCCTCGTCCTCCTCGTCCTCCTTGTCCTCTTCCTCGGGGTGATTTCGGATTCCACATTGCCCATCCACTGGGCCATGTTGAGATGAAAGATACGGCAGCTGAAGCGCTCCAGGACGCCGCCCTTCACGTGCTGCTGGAGGACCTCCAAGGTGGGGAAGACCCGGCAGCAGGCCATGCACCTGAAGCCGGTCTCCATGGTCACCATCCAGTCCGGTGTCTTGGCCCTGGGTGTCTCCTCGACGGCAGGTGACCCTGATGGGCTGCCTGGCTCTGCCCTTTCCTCATACTCTTTCTCCTCCCCAGTGGGCTCACTGTCAGACAGGATTTTTTCGGTGGACACATCAGAGGGGTAAGTGCCTACTGTGCACGCATCCTCAGGAAGGGTCACTTCTTCTATCATCAGCTGCTTTTCAGGCAACTCCAAGGGTTTGTTTGTCTTCCAGGAGACAGCTACACCCTTGTTCACTTGTACCTGCATGTAGTATATTTTCATGCCCCTTTCCTCTTTGTCTGAGTGTAGATCGTTCTTACAGGGTGAAGAGAGTGAGGAGGAGACACAGTGTGATGGGGGAGCGGTCTCCCCTTTTTCCTGAACCTGGGCTAGTGGGGCGGTAGGCTGGGCAGTGTCTCGATGTGATCTCCGGATTCCTGAAAAAGGAAATTAAAAACATAATAACATGCATGGGCCATGCCAGAAGCTGAGGGAGAAGGTGTGGTAGTCGAGAGTGGGACATTTGCATGACGTAGCTATGTCATGAGCTTGGTGTCTGTTGGCCGTTGTAGGCAGTGGTGTATATGGTGTCATCTGTGGGCTTTTTTCTGCGTATTGGGGGATACTGGAGCGGTGTCTGTACACACGTGTGTGGAGTACAGTGGTGAGGACTGTGGTATGTGAGGGATGCGGATGGATGCGTGTATGACGAGGAGTGTGAGTTTGGGAATATCGGTGGTGCATTCCTTGTGGAATGGGGCTGTGGTGCAGGAGGAGAGTACTGTGGATCACGTGCTTGGGGTTCATGTGTGCACTGAGAAGGGCTGTGCCTGGAGGGCGCATATGTGTGTGAGCTGTGTGGACCTGAGCTGGATGGTGCTGCTCTCAGGCTGCAGGACTATGATGCAGAACTCTGTCCTTCTCTGGAAGCAAAGGCAAAGAGAAACCCTACATTTTCCTCTGAAGATGCTTAATCTGGTCCCTCTTCCCTCCACCTCAAGCCCAGACCTTTCCGGCCCCTGCTCCTTGACTTCCCCACCATGGTAGTACCAGGATTCACACCCGCCCCCCACCACTGACTCAGGTGGGATCCACGCCCTCATAACAGCTCAGCCATCCTGCCCAGGCTCCTCCACAGAGCCCTCATCACCTCTGATGACCCTGGGATTCCTCTCAGCCTCCCTGGGATCTGTGTGCCTCCTGCCTCACAGCCAAGCACCCCCTCACCTGAGGAGCCCCGCGCCCTTACCGGCATAGATGAGCTTGCACGGAGA
The DNA here is from genome assembly GCF_964341445.2 of Mesoplodon mirus. Lineage (NCBI taxonomy): Eukaryota > Metazoa > Chordata > Mammalia > Artiodactyla > Ziphiidae > Mesoplodon > Mesoplodon mirus. Next base: position 108,265,639 of record NC_138986.1, on the reverse strand, counting down.
AGAAGCACAGGAGAAGTGTTTAGGTGGAGAGGAGACCTCCCCTGCCCCTGGGCTGCAGCCTTGGGCCACCACAGTGGATCCAAGCCGAGGGGGATCCTCTTGTGACTTCGAGAGTCCTGAGGGAGGAATGAAAGGCTCAGGGTGGGTTCATCAGTCCTCTGTCCACAAATATTTACTGAGTGTGTGACACGTGTCAGGTGCAGTGAATACACACATTTGAGAGTGTGGTTCCCAGTGGATCCTCCAGGATTTAATTCCAATCAATACTTATTCTCTCACTGTCTAGTTGGTAATGTAGGCCTCGGTGCTGACTGTGAGTGTGTGGGAAGAGTGAGTGATGTGTATCAGTTAAGTCTGTGGTAAGTGTGGGGTTGGCATGGGGAGCACAGTGCAGACGTGTCTATCTGTGTCTGTGGCCTTTGTGTGCATGGTTTCTGTTCACAAGTCAGGAATTCTGGGACATGTAACTTTTCCTCATTACATGGTGTGGCTTGTATTTATGGTGCGTGTTCATTCATTCATTCACCAAGATTCAGTAAGCAGCTACTCCTGTGTATCCGGCACTCTTCCATTGTTGTAGTCTTTGGTAACGCTGCACATTCTAGTAGGGGAAGACACACACTAAACAAAACTACAATAAATATATAATACATCAGCTGGTGGTAAGTATATAAGGGTTGCCAGACTTAGCGAACAAGAATACAAGGCACCCAGTTAAATTTCAGTTTCAGATAAACCCAGAATAATTTTTTAGTGTAAGTATTCCGATGCAGTATTTGGCCTGACTTAGTTTTAGTGTAAGTATGGCCCATACAATATGTGGGACATACGGATACTGAACAATGACTTGTTGTTTATCTGGAATTCAAATTGAACTGGATAGCCCATATTTTCTCTGGCAATCCTGACATGGGTTACTGAGACTGTGGTTTACTGTGGTTTGTACAAAGCGGGTCTGGCATTACTCAAGAATGTGTTATAAGTGTGGTGTGTATGACACGTGACTGGTTCTTATAAAGGTATTTAGAGATGGCTGAAGTTAGCTGTGTTGTGCAAGAGTTGAGGAGATACATGTATATTTAGTGTGTGTGTGTGTGTGTCCTATATATATAGTGTGTGTGTCTATATACATATCTCATCTCCAGCGTTTGGTGTTGGAGGAGAGGATTGTGATACAGGTGGGTTGTATGAGAATGTAGTATAGGAGGGATGCGTGTATATACCTCCATGTGCTGTGTGTGGTTTAATAAGGAAGTTATATGTGGGGTGTGTGATATTTTTGCTGTATCAGAGTGTACATGGTTGTATGAGTTACTGTCTCATAAAACACCCCTAACAAGAATTCTGTATACACTCTAACGTACACCGAGTGTCAGCCAGGTCCAGGCAGGGTGACAAGAACTTTACCACGCAGACTTTATATCTGGTAAGCACTCTACCCCCATTCATCTCGCTCTTCTCTGCACTACCACACACACACACACACACACAGACACACACACACACTCACACACCCACACACACACAGGAACATAGAGCAAAATATTCTGAATGGTCAGGGGCAGTCATTGCCTTCCCCAGCCTGTCCCAGCCACTGCCTGGAAATCTGCCTGTTGTCTAGAGCTCCATTCCCAGGGCCCATCCTACAGTCTCCAGGGCCCTGGGCCTGGTAGGAGCTACTGGGCTCTAATCTGGGGCAGAGGCCTCTAGCTGGAGCTCTGGGGTGACCACCCCTATCCCAGGGCAGGCTATTCGCCTACATTTAATGCCCGCAGGCACCACGTGGCCCGTGGCTCTCAGAGCTCCCCGCAGGACCCTGAGGACATTTCTCACCCCCGCTCACGCGGTCTCAGTCTCTGGAAAACCCTTCCCTTCCCTTGATCTCCTTTGGGAAATTCTTCCTGTTGAAGGAATAAATCCTCCTTGCTTTCAATATGACACCATCCCTAGACAAACAATCTTCTTTCAAAGTGCATTCCACTTGTCAAGATATTTTTCAACAGGGCCTTCAACTCATGGGGCTTCTCTTTCCACTTTGGTAAAAGAGGCCAAGCAACTCATGGGTCTCTCTCAGCATCCTTGCATCCTTCACATCCCCCACCTCATGACCCCAGGGAAAGATCCAAGAGAATAAGAGAGAAATCGGGGACTGAGAAAAGCTGCACCTCTAGGTCTGTGCAAGCAGGATGCAGCCTGCTATGAGTCCGACAAAGCTCCAGGCCCGGCTGCCCCAGGAGAGAGTCCTCAGACCAGCGGAGCTGACCTCCCATCTCCCAGGGGGCATCTGGCCATTCTGTGCCGTCTCACACCACAGGGACCCTCCGGATAGCTACGGCAGCATCAGTGAGACAAGGTCTCTTGCTCCCTGCTTCACAGGTGACACGTTCTCAGTCCCCCGCTTCCTAGAGAAGGTTCAGTTTGGCAGAAACCCATGTGCCCCAGACAAGTTGCCCCCCACATACCTCCTCCGTTCTCGGCAGTTTCCTGGGACTCTTCATTTTCCAGATGTTTCCTCTTTTGTCGCCGTTCCATCGTACCAACTAGAAGTGGGGCGGAGTTTAACTGTTCGTACTCAGTTTGTTAGTTATATTGCCTTCTACGTATGCTTAGCTCTAAATAATTTATATGGCTCTTGTGACAATTTTTAGATCTTCTTTTTTTCTTATTTTCTTTTACAGTTTCTAATTTGTTATCGCCAGTGTAGAGGAGCCTGATTGACTTTTAAAATTTATTGATCTTGTATGTGTGTGCCTTGTTGAACCGTCTTATTAGTTCCTGCTAGTTTATCTGTGGGTTCTTTTGGGTCTCCTAGATAAATGAGCATATTAAATGTAAATAATGTGTTCTTTGGATAAAGTTTATTTTCTTGCATCTCTATATATAGACAATATGTTGAATTGATTTAAATATTTAAATACTTACATACCTGTTATCACAGTCTAACATTCTTTATCTTATTTTCTTTCAATCAATATTATGTTTTCAAGATTTATCCACGTGAATCCATATAGATCTAGGTCTTTGATTTTTGACTGTTTGATATTATTTGATCACATGCATATAGCATCATTTATTTTCCATTCAAGCATTATTGGACAATTGGATTGTTTCCCTCCCTTCTCTAGAACAAACAACATTTCCTAGAATATCCCTGAAGATGTCTGACAGTCGAGAAGGGCCAGGCTGCCCGAAGGATTGCTACTTGCTTTTAGCCACCTTCCAACAGGCCGTCTCCAGCCAGCAATTTGAAGCACAGCTGAAATGAGAACTGCCCCAAATGTGAAGATCTTAGGAGCTTCCTAGAAGGTGGGAGGTTAATGATAGGCATCCTGCTGGGATCCCAGGGGAGTCTGAGCTGGCCTGAAGCTCATCTTCCTCCTCCACCTCTCAAGAGAAATGTGGAGGAAAGAAGATTTCAAAAACTGTGAGCAGGCAGAGGGAGAGATATTGGGGGCCGAAGCTGTAACTGAGGTCTTGGAGTGGGCTGTGAGCACGCAGAGCCTCTAGAGAGCCAGGCTCTGCCTTCTGAGAACTTCTCCCCTAAGGCTGCTCATATTTCACGTGATACCAGCCATATAGAGCCGACTTGGCCCACACTGTCACAGAAAGCCTTATCAGAATCTCTTCTTCTTCATACACTCTTGTGTCTGTTACTTGGTTATTGCCTTTGGTACTCCACTGATGTGAACCACAGTCGCCAGGGGATGGAGGACAGTAGTGACCCATCTTGCTCTGTGGCCTCCGTCCACAGCTTGAGGGTAAGGGAAGAGGCCAAATGAAGGTCAAGAAGGAAAGATGGAGTTTGAAGAGAAGACCTGAGTTAAGGGTGTCTTCTCAAGTCCTGATGACTGAAATGTAGCTCCAATACCTGAAGTCCTGCTTGTTCTCAAGGCTGACCGCGGGGCAGGGTGCACTCATTGAAGGAACCGTATACACTTAGTATTTCCTTGCTTGCTCACACTTGCCCTCCTCTGATACACCCTCTGCAAGACTGATCTTCCCCTGAAACAACTTTCCACGTGCCACTGTCATCTCATGAACATTTGCTTCCCCTTCCTAGTGTCCCCCTAGAATGCCATTGCAGCCAATTCATAATTTGATAATCATGCTGCTTACCATATTCTCAGCAACTTCTGATAAATTTTATTCACTTTATTCCATAGTCTTCACCCATCAATCATCTTCCTTAACTTCCTAGCTGCAGGTTAACCCATTCGGAATCATTTCTTTTTCTTTCTCTTCTTTGGCAAATCCTTTCTATCTTTTAAGGTCTTTTTCTTGTCTCTCTACCATCTTGCCTTCCTGAACTCTTTTTTTTTTCGTTTATGTAACCTTTCAATCTCCCTCCCCAATTTCCTCATAAACATTGAGAGTTTATTCCTCACACGTTAGACAGCGGTTTATGAATGACCAGGCATAATGGACTCAGAAAGAGTTGGCAACCCCGAGGTACCTGTCTTGCTGGGGAGCCACAGGTGAAGGGCTGTCTGCTGGACACATGTTTGCATGGAGTCAGGCTGAGTGGCCTCAGGGTGTTTGCCCTGCACTTGTGTGTGTTTCTCCCTAGTTGGTTTCCTTGTCCAGCCACCTGTGACCTCCCTCCATCCAGCCCAGGGAATCCTTCTCATCACAGGGGTAGGATGTTTGTCTCATTTTCCATCACATCCTTTCCCCAAAGTTTGGTTGTGAGTTGTTCCCATTCCAAAGACCTTTCCTCTTTGAAGAGAAAAGGGAAAATCTTTTCTCTCCTTTCCTCTCACTTCACTTCTGCTCTATTATCTCCTCCGTCCAGAATGGCCCACTGACTCACATGGGTGTAGATCCGAAGATGGCAAGAACTGCCAGCAATTCTGAGATAATAATATGGATGGATCAGGAAAACTTGAAAACCTTTATCCGGCCACATTAAAAAAAATTGCACTTCCAGTGTATTCAGAGTCTCAGTGTACAAATACAAATGATAGAGAAATTGAATGACACTCAAGTTTTTCTTTCCTCCTTTCCTGATTTATTCTAATCCTCCATGATAACATGATGAACTATTTGTTAGGTAAAGTTTCAGACATTTTCTACCCATGCACACTTTTCTTCTTTTCACATAAGAGTGTGAACTAGGTCACTTTCAACATGCTGTGATTCTGTGATTCACTGTCTCCCACCGTGTCATCTACTGATAAAGTCATCTGTTTCACGGAGAACTATTTCCAATAGCTAATAGCCAATGTCTGTGGAGTGCTTACTCTGTGTCGGTTTCTTGTAACTACCTTACAGATCATTTGTACAACGTACCCATGGACCAGGTACAATTATGACCCCCAAGTGACAGATAAGTGCAGATAAGTACAAATAAATACAGAGGCCAAGTGACTTGCCCAAGACACTGGAGCAAATCAAAATCCATGCCTCTGTAATCATTTTGCTCTATTGCGTCTGTCTGGGAGGCTTGATGATTTGGCAACTAAAACCTTAAATAGCATGTTCCATTTTTATACCTGTGACACAAGCGTGGGGCTGTGATATGGGGTAACTAACCTGACTACTTTTGAAAACCCTTATGCACCTGGATGAAAGTAAGCCAGGGACTGCAAGCTATAGATTTAAGGTTTCCTACCAACTTTTAAAAATAGCTTCTTGAATGCAATTTACGTAGTGTCAAGTCTAGGATGTAGTCCAAATAGTAACAGAAAAATGGAGATATGTAGAAAAATACTTAAAGTTGACAAGTATTGGGAGTGTAGTATTTTGGGGGCCAGTGTGTAGACCACAGGAAAACTTGCTGTTTCCATCCCAAAGGGAAGAGCCCTACGTTGCAACTGCCAAGGTCCCTGGGGCAGCAAGTGTGCTCACTGCTTAGTAAAGAAGCATCCTCAGTTTGATAGAATCATATGGGAGCCTTACATTTGGTTAGCAGTTCTACATTCTTGATGTAATAATATTTTCAGGGTGTGGGAGGGTATCAAGCTCTGAAAATACCCTTGGAGAGATTTGCTTATTAAGTTTGGCTTTTTCAATCTCCCTACTACTTCTTGACTAAACACCAGGCGGTTTCCTTCACTTTTCAGAACCATGTTGTTTTTCCCTTGTCTAATGAACTTTGAAATACTTTTGGATGAGCTATTAAGTTTGGGAGAAAATAAACATCTCTTTAAACTAAGGAAGATAATAACAATGACAAGTAGAAAAAGCTCTAAAACAGAGAATATCCTCCATTCTAGCCAATGACTGGGAGTGGAAGGTGCGTGCTCGCTGTCCAGGACGTAGAAATAAAAGCTGAGGAGGCGCTGAGGCGTCTCCTGGATCTCTATGAGCCTCCATCATTTCTGAAGGGTAGGGTTGACAGATAAAATATAGGCTGTTTAGATAAATATGAATGTCAGAAAAACAACAAGTATATTTTTAAGATAAGTATGCCCCAAATAGTTCATAGGATCTACTTATACTAAAAATAATGACTTATTATTCATGTGAAGTTCAAGTTTAACTGGGTATCCTGTACTTTTATTTACTAAATCTGACAGCCCTACTGATGATCCACAATGGAGGCAGTTGAGGAGCGGTACATGCTGGCTCTCGGACAGTCAGAAATGGCTTCAGCAGATCCAGGTACAGTATGAAATTCTTTTTGGATGTAGCTCAGAAGCCATGGCCAGCCCTTGACTGCAAGTACTGCCTCGGGTTTCCCTGAGGTGGGGTAAGCCTTCCTCTTAATGGCCTTTTGGTAAGTCTGGAAGACCATATCCAAGGGGAGCCCCAAAGTCAGTTTCATCCTCACAACCATGTTTCCAATTCCTGGAATTGGCTGCATGTGACTCACAAGAGCTGAGGAGGTTTGTGGAAATTGGGAGTGTCATAGCTTGAACCCTTTGTAGGTAAAGTTTTGCTGTTGTGAGAGTTTTAACAGGAGCAATGTGAAAGACTCCAGGTCCCCAGGTAGATAGAAATAATCCTGTTCTACCTGTGTGTATGTGACAAGTCTCTAATAGTTCAGAGAGCAAGTATCTGGTCTTAGAAAGACTGATCCAAGCTTGGATGTTTCTGGCGACAAGGCAAGGTCCTGAGTTTCAAGTTCACCTTTTATGGTTGAGGAGACAATAAGGTGGTCAGAAGGGAAATCATGGAGGAGACCTTGGCTTCATCCATTGTGCAGGCTTGTATATGTGGTTCTATGTAGATTGTGTTTCAAAGGTGGAGCTTGTTTACAACTATGAACATTATCTGATGTGCTTTTTGGACCTTCATTCCCAGAGCGAGAGCAGTGCCGAGGCTCTAGAAATGCCATGGATATTCTGAGCTGTCAGTGGCATTTCCCAGGTACTGTTCCCCTGGTGCCGCTCCTTGAAATGTCCAAAGGGATTATCATCTGTCTTGTGGCGGGTCCTAGCATTGTGAAATGAAGCTGCTGCACCTGGCTCAGAGGATTTCGGATGCGGTGGGAGGAGTAGTAGTACTACGACTATAAATTGTATCACATCATATCTATTCCATCTTGAGAGTGGGGTTGGGGGGTTATGAAGGGGGGCTTTTATTGTACTTTTTTACATTGTACCCTTGAAACTAATTCAATTTTTTAAAATTAATTAATTTATTTTGGGCTGCATTGGGTCTTTGTTGCTGCTAGCGGGCGTTCTCTAGTTGCAGTGCGCCGGGGCTCCTCTTGGCTGTGGTGCACGGGCTTCTCATTGCAGTGGCTTCTCTTGTTGTGGAGCATGGGCTCTAGGCACGCAGGCTTCCGTAGTCGTGGCACGTGGGCTCGGTTGATGTGGCACACGGGCTCTAGAGCGCAGGCTCAGTAGTTGTGGCGCGCGGGCTTAGTTACTCCGTGGCACGTGGGATCTTCCCAGACCAGGGCTCGAACCCATGTCCCCTGCATTCGCAGGCATATTCTTAACTACCGCTCCACCAGTGAAGCCCAATAATTCAGTTTTTTATAAAGAGAAGTTTCCTAATATTATTCCAAAATTTTAAAAATATGTAGTTGGATAACACTATGAAAAATTAACTGATATATTCTTTTATTATTTCTCTTTGCTCCCTGGATTTTTTTTCCTCATCCAGTCAGCTAGGCACTGTGAGCTCACTGCATTAGGAAGGTAAAGACTCAGAAGAAATGAGGGAGAAAAAAGAAAATTCTCAGCTTTGGAATGTTCACAATGGAGGCCACAGTAAAACAGGTGAGAATTCTGTGAACAAAAAATAAATGTCGTCTCAAATGCAAAAAAGTATTCTCTGCACTGGGAGGCAGGAGAGGGAGGGAGGGAAGGACTGAAGGAGAGAGATCAGTGTGGCCAGGGACATGGAAACTGTGCTTGAGGACGATAGGCCCAGGAAGAGAATCAGAATCTGGTGAAGTTTCAGCCTGCATGTGATCATTGCCTCCAGCCAGCACCCTCATCTCAGACGTTGGGAAATTCAGAGAGAGAGTGGGAGTACGTCAGGAGGGCCACGCGCAGAGTCTGTGTGGCAGGGGTTGTGGCCGTTCCCTATTTGTGAGGAGTCCCCAGCAATTTGCAGGCCTCTTCTGGAAAATGCTGGCGGACGTCTCTAGTGCTTATGTGAAAGCTTGTTCACAAACCTTGAAAGATACAGATGTAGCTGACAGATAGATGCATAGATAGAAAAATGTCATTAAATAAAAGCTCCAGGAAAGGTTTGGAAAATGCCCTGTATTGCATAGGACGTTCCTATTGTCATATGTTGTTAGACTGAGTGCCGATCCCTGCATCCTCGTTCAGACCATGGCATTCTGTCTGCTACTCTCCCGAGGGTCCTTTCTTCTCCCTGGAAGGGATAAACAAATGAGGTAGAACAGGAAGAGACAAGAAGCACTCCAAGCTCTGCTGGTCAGGGTTACCCTCCAGCATTGCCTTAATGCTCAGAGCCACACACACCACAGTGAGCTTGGCTCCAGATCAACTACCACGCCACGAAGGTTCTGGAACATTTCCATATCTCGGGGGACCTCATTTCCACGTGACTCTCTTTCCTATTCCCCTTTGTCACAGAAGGCTAGGTCCAGTGGTCAGGGTGAGATCTCGGCTCAGGCCCAAGGCTCTCAGACCTCAAAGTTCTGGTCCTGCAAGGGCCCCTGTCCTCTCTTGAGACCACTCCTGGCTCTCTCTGCCGAGAAGGAGCTGCTGGCAGTACGTCCTCTAAGAGTTGAGGTCCATCGTGCAGACCCTGAGAAAACTCCTAGGAAAAGGCTCCACCTTCTTGTTTAGGTCAACAGAGGTCAATGCCTTTGTTAGTGCTTGGTGTGTCCCATTTGATGCAACTGCAGAGCCATTAGGTCAACCAGCACATGTGTGCGGCCCCTTCCCTTAGACTCCTCTGGGCCCTCGTGACCTAGGCTCAGAAGACTGCCAGCCTCAAGCCTTACCTCTTCCAAGGGACGGCCACACCGTCTTCCAGGATCTTCTGTCCCATGAATCTCAGTTGCTGTTTGGAACTCAAAGGAGAGAAAAGACCCTGCCTGCGGGGTCTCTTTGGGCTGGGGCCTTCCCCCGTGGGCTGCTCTCCCTCATTCTCCTTTTCTTCTTGCTTCTCTTCATCCTCCTCCTCCTCCTCCTCCTCGTTCTCCTCCTCCTCCTCCTCGTCTTCCTCCTCAGGGGTGCTCTCGGATTCCACATTGCCCATCCACTGGGCCATGTTGAGATGAAAGACACGGCAGCTGAAGCCCTGCAGGACGCCGAACTTCACGTGCTGCTGGAGGATCTCCAAGGTGGGGAAGACCCGGCAGCAGGCCATGCAACTGAAGCCGATCTCCATGGTCAGCATCCAGTCCGCTGTCTTGGCGCTGGGTCTCTCCTCGACGGTAGGTGGCCCTGATGGGCTGCCTGGCTCTGCTCTTTCCTCATACTCTTTCTCCTCCCCAGTGGGCTCACTGTCAGACAGGAGGCTTTCGGTGGACACATCAGAAGAGGGGTCAGTGGCTAGTGCGCACACATCCTCAGGAAGGGTCACTTCTTCTATCGTCAGCTGCTTTTCAGGCAACTCCAAGGGTTTCTTTGTCTTCCAGGAGACAGCGACACCCTTGTTCACTTGTACCTGCATGTAGTATATTTTCATGCCCCTTTCCTCTTTGTCTGGGTGCAGATAGTTCTTACAGGGTGAAGAGGGTGAGGAGGAGACACAGTGTGATGGGGAAGCGGTCTCTCCTTCTTCCTGATAGTGGGCTAGGTGTGGTCTAGGCTGGGCAGTGTCTCGATGAAATCTCCGGATTCCTGAAAAAGGAAATTAAAATCATAATAACATGCACGGGCCATGCCGGAAGTGAGGGAGCAGGTGTGGTAGACGAGAGAGGGACATTGGCACGACATAGCTATGTCGTGAGCTTGGTGTCTGTTGGCCGTAGGATGCAGTGGTGTATCTGGTGTCATCTGTGGGCTTTTCATGTGCGTGGGGGGGATACTGGAGCGGTGTCTGTATACAGGGGTGTGGAGTATGGTGGTGAGGGCTGCAGTATGTGAGGGATGCGGCTGGATGCGTGTACGACGAGGAGTGTGAGTTTGGGAATATCGGTGGTGCATCCCTTGTGGAATGGGGCTGTGGTGCAGGAGAGTACTGTGGAGCACGTGCTTGGGGTTGATGTGCACTGAGAAGGGCTGTGCCTGGAGGGCGCGTGTATGTGTGAGCTGTGTACAGCTGAGCTGGATGGTCGTGCTCTCAGGCTGGAGGTGTATGATGCAGAACTCTGTCCTTCTCTGGAAGCAAAGGCAAAGACAAAGCCTACATTTTCCTCTGAAGATGCTTAATCTGGTCCCTCTTCCCTCCACCTCAAGCCCAGACCTTTCCGGCCCCTGCTCCTTGACTTCCCCACCATGGTAGTAGCAGTATTCACACACACACCCCCAGACTCAGCTGGCATCCATGCCCTCGGAACAGCTCAGCCATCCTGCCCAGGCTCCTCCACAGAGCCCTCATCACCTCTGATGACCCTGGATTTCCACTCAGCCTCCCTGGGATCTGTGTGCCTCCTGCCTCACAGCCAAGCACCCCCTCACCTGAGGAGCCCCGCACCCTTACAAGCATAGCTGAGCTTGCACGGAGTAGAAGTACAGAAGAAGTATTTAGAGGCAGAGGAGACCTCCCCTGCCCCTGGGCTGCAGCCTTGGGCCACCACAGTGGATCCAAGCCGAGGGGGATCCTCTTGTGACTTCGAGATTCCTGAGGGAGGAATGAAAGGCTCAGGGTGGGTTCATCAGTCCTCTGTCCACAGATATTTACTGAGTGTGTGACACGTGTCAGGTGCAGTGAATACACACAGTTGAGAGTGTGGTTCCCAGTGGATCCTCCAGGATTTAATTCCAATCAATACTTATTCTCTCACTGTCTAGTTGGTAATGTAGGCCTTGGTGGTGACTGTGAGTGTGTGGGAAGAGTGAGTGATGTGTATCAGTTAAGTCTGTGGTAAGTGTGGGGTTGGCATGGGGAGCACAGTGCAGACGTGTCTATCTGTGTCTGTGGCCTTTGTGTGCATGGTTTCTGTTCACAAGTCAGGAATTCTGGGACATATAACTTTTCCTCATTACATGGTGTGGCTTGTATTTATGGTGTGTGTTCATTCATTCATTCACCAAGATTCAGTAAGCAGCTACTCCTGTGTATCCGGCACTCTTCCATTGTTGTAGTCTTTGGTAACGCTGCACATTCTAGTAGGGGAAGACACACACTAAACAAAACTACAATAAATAGATAATACATCAGCTGGTGGTAAGTATATAAGGGTTGCCAGACTTAGCGAACAAGAATACAAGGCACCCAGTTAAATTTCAGTTTCAGATAAACCCAGAATAATTTTTTAGTGTAAGTATTCCCATGCAGTATTTGGCCTGACTTAGTTTTAGTGTAAGTAGGGCCCATACAATATGTGGGACATACGGATACTGAAAAATTACTTGTTGTTTATCTGGAATTCAAATTGAACTGGATAGCCCATATTTTCTCTGGCAATCCTGACATGGGTTACTGAGACTGTGGTTTACTGTGGTTTGTACAAAGCGGGTCTGGCATTACTCAAGAATGTGTTATAAGTGTGGTGTGTATGACACGTGGCTGGTTCTTATAGAGGTATTTAGCGATGGCTGAAGTTAGCTGTGTTTGTGCGAGAGTTGAGCAGATACATATATATATATATATAGTGTGTGTGTGTGTGTGTGTCCTATATATATAGTGTGTGTGTCTATATACATATCTCATCTCCAGGGTTTGGTGTTGGAGGAGAGGATTGTGATACAGGTGGGTTGTATGAGAACGTAGTATAGGAGGGATGCGTGTATATACCTCCATGTGCTGTGTGTGGTTTACTAAGGAAGTTATATGTGGGGTGTGTGATATTTTTGCTGCATCAGAGTGTACATGGGTGTATGAGTTACTGTCTCATAAAACACCCCTAACAAGAATTCTGTATACACTCTTACGTACACCGAGTGTCAGCCAGGTCCAGGCAGGGTGACAAGAACTTTACCATGCAGACTTTATATCTGGTAAGCACTCTAACCCCATTCATCTCGCTCTTCTCTGCACTACCACACACACACACACACACACACATACACACACACACACACACACACAAACACACAGGAACATAGAGCAAAATATTCTGAATGGTCAGGGGCAGTCATTGCCTTCCCCAGCCTGTCCCAGCCACTGCCTGGAAATCTGCCTGCTGTGTAGAGCTCCATTCCCAGGGCCCATCCTACAGTCTCCAGGGCCCTGGGCCTGGTAGGAGCTACTGGGCTCTAATCTGGGGCAGAGGCCTCTAGCTGGAGCTCTGGGGTGACCACCCCTCTCCCAGAGCAAGCTACTCGCCTACATTTAATGCACACAGGCACCACGTGGCCCGTGGCTCTCAGAGCTCCCTGCAGGACCCTGAGGACATTTCTCACCCCCGCTCACGCGGTCTCAGTCTCTGGAAAACCCTTCCCTTCCCTTGATCTCCTTTGGGAAATTCTTCCTGTTGAAGGAATAAATCCTCCTTGCTTTCAATATGACACCATCCCTAGACAAACAATCTTCTTTCAAAGTGCATTCCACTTGTCAAGATATTTTTCAACAGGGCCTTCAACTCATGGGGCTTCTCTTTCCACTTTGGTAAAAGAGGCCAAGCAACTCATGGGTCTCTCTCAGCATCCTTGCATCCTTCACATCCCCCACCTCATGACCCCAGGGAAAGATCCAAGAGAATAAGAGAGAAATCGGGGACTGAGAAAAGCTGCACCTCTAGGTCTGTGCAAGCAGGATGCAGCCTGCTGTGAGTCCGACAAAGCTCCAGGCCTGGCTGCCCCAGGAGAGAGTCCTCAGACCAGCGGAGCTGACCTCCCATCTCCCATGGGGCATCTGGCCGTTCTGTGCCGTCTCACACCACAGGGGCCCTCCTAATAGATACGGCAGCATCAGTGAGACAAGGTCTCTCGCTCCCTGCTTCACAGGTGACACGTTCTCAGTCCCCCGCTTCCTAGAGAAGGTTCAGTTTGGCAGAAACCCATGTGCCCCAGACAAGTTGCCCCCCACATACCTCCTCCGTTCTCGGCAGTTTCCTGGGACTCTTCATTTTCCAGATGTTTCCTCTTTTGTCGCCGTTCCATCGTACCAACTAGAAGTCTCCCTTAGAAGATGCCTCAAGAGATGTCCAACTCCTCCTCTTCCCTACAGGTTGGCCCTTCTTGGCTCTTGGGCAATCCGTTGAAATGATTCAATACAAACAAAAATAGTCAAGTCTCCTAAATGGCTGAAAAACTTGTACCACTTAGTGAACCAGCAGTACTGCCTAGTGATCACCAGGGCTGTTATGTTTGCAAGGTTGCCAGGCACACAGTGGAATTCTGTGACCTCAGTGCTGACATCAGAGCATTCGGTGGACCTAGGTTGAGCACAGTGTCTGCAGTAGCACAGGCCCCATTTTCAAGAACAATTCCTTTTTCCCAGCCGAACCTTTCCCGTGAAAGGGAAAGGTTCATACCTTATCTATTATAAATTGTATCATACCATGTCTATTATAAAATTCACATTTTGATTGGAGATCTTTTAATGTCTTTTCTAGAGAGATTTAATATGAATATTTTAAATGGTCTCCAGTTTCCCTGTGGATTATTGACATTTTAAACTCTGCACTTCAATTTTCCCTCAATACGTGTAATTTTGTCACGGCTATTTCTGTACTTAAAGATGAGGAACTATATACTTGATTTCTTCATTTTTTCCCCATCTCTTTCCAAGGTACTGCATTTGATTGTGTCTTGCGACTGAGTGAAAAATGCTAGTCCTTGAGTCAGGACATTGGGCCATTTACCAAGTAACTCAACCTATCTGGGCTTCAGCTTCTGTATGTGCGATCAAGAGGCTTGGACTAGCTGACTTTTCAAATGCTGTGTTTCTTTGATTCACTCTCACTTACTGATCTGCTCCTTAAGAAGAGGGTCTGTTCTCATAAAGTAACAACAGCCTTTTCCTAACCTTGGGTTGGGCGGAGTTTAACTGTTCGTACTCAGTTTGTTAGTTATATTGCCTTCTATGTATGCTTAGCTCTAAATAATTTATATGGCTCTTGTGACAATTTTTAGATCTTCTTTTTTTCTTATTTTCTTTTACAGTTTCTAATTTGTTATCGCCAGTGTAGAGGAGCCTGATTGACTTTTAAAATTTATTGATCTTGTATGTGTGTGCCTTGTTGAACCGTCTTATTAGTTCCTGCTAGTTTATCTGTGGGTTCTTTTGGGTCTCCTAGATAAATGAGCATATTAAATGTAAATAATGTGTTCTTTGGATAAAGTTTATTTTCTTGCATCTCTATGTATAGAAGCAATATGTTGAATTGATTTAAATATTTAAATACTTACATACCTGTTATCACAATCTAACATTCTTTATCTTATTTTCTTTCAATCAATATTATGTTTTCAAGATTTATCCACGTGAATCCATATAGATCTAGGTCTTTGATTTTTGACTGTTTGATATTATTTGATCACATGCATATAGCATCATTTATTTTCCATTCAAGCATTATTGGACAATTGGATTGTTTCCCTCCCTTCTCTAGAACAAACAACATTTCCTAGAATATCCCTGAAGATGTCTGACAGTCGAGAAGGGCCAGGCTGCCCGAAGGATTGCTACTTGCTTTTAGCCACCTTCCAACAGGCCGTCTCCAGCCAGCAATTTGAAGCACAGCTGAAATGAGAACTGCCCCAAATGTGAAGATCTTAGGAGCTTTCTAGAAGGTGGGAGGTTAATGAAAGGCATCATCCTGGGATCCCAGGGGAGTCTGAGCTGGCCTGAAGCTCATCTTCCTCCTCCACCTCTCAAGAGAAATGTGGAGGAAAGAAGACTTCAAAAACTGTGAGCAGGCAGAGGGAGAGAGATTGGGGGCCGAAGCTGTAACTGAGGTCTTGGAGTGGGCTGTGAGCACGCAGAGCCTCTAGAGAGCCAGGCTCTGCCTTCTGAGAACTTCTCCCCTAAGGCTGCTCATAACTCACGTGATACCAGCCATATAGAGCCGACTTGGCCCACACTGTCACAGAAAGCCTTATCAGAATCTCTTCTTCTTCATACACTCTTGTGTCTGTTACTTGGTTATTGCCTTTGGTACTCCACTGATGTGAACCACAGTCGCCGGGGGATGGAGGACACTAGTGACCCATCTTGCTCTGTGGCCTCAGTCCACAGCTTGAGGGTAAGGGAAGAGGCCAAATGAAGGTTAAGAAGGAAAGATGGAGTTTGAAGAGAAGACCTGAGTTAAGGGTGTCTTCTCAAGTCCTGATGACTGAAATGTAGCTCCAGTACCTGAAGTCCTGCTTGTTCTCAAGGCTGACCGCGGGGCTGGGTGCACTCAGTGAAGGAACCGTATACACTTAGTATTTCCTTGCTTGCTCACACTTGCCCTCCTCTGATACACCCTCTGCAAGACTGATCTTCCCCTGAAACAACTTTCCACCTGCCACTGTCATCTCATGAACATTTGCTTCCCCTTCCTAGTGTCCCCCTAGAATGCCATTGCAGCCAATTCATAATTTGATAATCATGCTGCTTACCATATTCTCAGCAACTTCTGATAAATTTTATTCACTTTATTCCATAGTCTTCACCCATCAATAATCTTCCTTAACTTCCTAGCTGCAGGTTAACCCATTCGGAATCATTTCTTTTTCTTTCTCTTCTTTGGCAAATCCTTTCTATCTTTTAAGGTCTTTTTCTTGTCTCTCTACCATCTTGCCTTCCTGAACTCTTTTTTTTTTTCGTTTATGTAACCTTTCAATCTCCTTCCCCAATTTCCTCATAAACTTTGAGAGTTTATTCCTCACACGTTAGACAGCGGTTTATGAATGGCCAGGCATAATGGACTCAGAATGAGTTGGCAACACCGAGGTACCTGACTTGCTGGGGAGCCACAGGTGAAGGGCTGTCTGCTGGACACATGTTTGCATGGAGTCAGGCTGAGTGGCCTCAGGGTGTTTGCCCTGCACTTGTGTGTGTTTCTCCCTAGTTGGTTTCCTTGTCCAGCCACCTGTGACCTCCCTCCATCCAGCCCAGGGAATCCTTCTCATCACAGGGGTAGGATGTTTGTCTCATTTTCCATCACATCCTTACCCCAAAGTTTGGTTGTGAGTTGTTCCCATTCCAAAGACCTTTCCTCTTTGAAGAGAAAAGAGAAAATCTTTTCTCTCCTTTCTTCTCACTTCACTTCTGCTCTATTATCTCCTCCGTCCAGAATGGCCCACTGACTCACATGGGTGTAGATCCGAAGATGGCAAGAACTGCCAGCAATTCTGAGATAATAATATAGATGGATCAGGAAAACTTGAAAACCTTTATCCCGCCACATTAAAAAAATTTGCACTTCCAGTGTATTCAGAGTCTCAGTGTAGAAACACAAATGATAGAGAAATTGAATGACACTCAAGTTTTTCTTTCCTCCTTTCCTGATTTATTCTAATCCTCCATGCTAACATGATGAACTATTTGTTAGGTAAAGTTTCAGACATTTTCTACCCATGCACACTTTTCTTCTTTTCACATAAGAGTGTGAACTAGGTCACTTTCAACATGCTGTGATTCTGTGATTCACTGTCTCCCACCGTGTCATCCACTGATAAAGTCATCTGTTTCACGGAGAACTATTTCCAATAGCTAATAGCCAATGTCTGTGGAGTGCTTACTCTGTGTCGGTTTCTTGTAACTACTTTACAGATCATTGGTACAACGTACCCATGGACCAGGTACAATTATGACCCCCAAGTGACAGATAAGGGCAGATAAGTACAAATAAATACAGAGGCCAAGTGACTTGCCCAAGACACTGGAGCAAATCAAAATCCATGCCTCTGTAATCATTTTGCTCTATTGCCTCTGTCTGGGAGGCTTGATGATTTGGCAACTAAAACCTTAAATAGCATGTTCCATTTTTATATCTGTGACACAAGCGTGGGGCTGTGATATGGGGTAACTAACCTGACTACTTTTGAAAACCCTTATGCACCTGGATGAAAGTAAGCCAGGGACTGCAAGCTATAGATTTAAGGTTTCCTACCAACTTTTAAAAATAGCTTCTTGAATGCAATTTACGTAGTGTCAAGTCTAGGATGTAGTCCAAATAGTAACAGAAAAATGGAGATATGTAGAAAAATACTTAAAGTTGACAAGTATTGGGAGTGTAGTATTTTGGGGGCCAGTGTGTAGACCACAGGAAAACTTGCTGTTTCCATCCCAAAGGGAAGAGCCCTACGTTGCAACTGCCAAGGTCCCTGGGGCAGCAAGTGTGCTCACTGCTTAGTAAAGAAGCATCCTCAGTTTGATAGAATCATATGGGAGCCTTACATTTGGTTAGCAGTTCTACATTCTTGATGTAATAATATTTTCAGGGTGTGGGAGGGTATCAAGCTCTGAAAATACCCTTGGAGAGATTTGCTTATTAAGTTTGGCTTTTTCAATCTCCCTACTACTTCTTGACTAAACACCAGGCGGTTTCCTTCACTTTTCAGAACCATGTTGTTTTTCCCTTGTCTAATGAACTTTGAAATACTTTTGGATGAGCTATTAAGTTTGGGAGAAAATAAACATCTCTTTAAAATAAGGAAGATAATAACAATGACAAGTAGAAAAAGCTCTAAACCAGAGAATATCCTCCATTCTAGCCAATGACTGGGAGTGGAAGGTACGTGCTCTCTGTCCAGGACGTAGAAATAAAAGCTGAGGAGGCGCTGAGGCGTCTCCTGGATCTCTATGAGCCTCCATCATTTCTGAAGGGTAGGGTTGACAGATAAAATATAGGCTGTTTAGATAAATATGAATGTCAGAAAAACAACAAGTATATTTTTAAGATAAGTATGCCCCAAATAGTTCATAGGATCTACTTATACTAAAAATAATGACTTATTATTCATGTGAAGTTCAAGTTTAACTGGGTATCCTGTACTTTTATTTACTAAATCTGACAGCCCTACTGATGATCCACAATGGAGGCAGTTGAGGAGCGGTACATGCTGGCTCTCGGACAGTCAGAAATGGCTTCAGCAGATCCAGGTACAGTATGAAATTCTTTTTGGATGTAGCTCAGAAGCCATGGCCAGCCCTTGACTGCAAGTACTGCCTCGGGTTTCCCTGAGGTGGGGTAAACCTTCCTCTTAATGGCCTTTTGGTAAGTCTGGAAGACCATATCCAAGGGGAGCCCCAAAGTCAGTTTCATCCTCACAACCATGTTTCCAATTCCTGGAATTGGCTGCATGTGACTCACAAGAGCTGAGGAGGTTTGTGGAAATTGGGAGTGTCATAGCTTGAACCCTTTGTAGGTAAAGTTTTGCTGTTGTGAGAGTTTTAACAGGAGCAATGTGAAAGACTCCAGGTCCCCAGGTAGATAGAAATAATCCTGTTCTACCTGTGTGTATGTGACAAGTCTCTAATAGTTCAGAGAGCAAGTATCTGGTCTTAGAAAGACTGATCCAAGCTTGGATGTTTCTGGCGACAAGGCAAGGTCCTGAGTTTCAAGTTCACCTTTTATGGTTGAGGAGACAATAAGGTGGTCAGAAGGGAAATCATGGAGGAGACCTTGGCTTCATCCATTGTGCAGGCTTGTATATGTGGTTCTATGTAGATTGTGTTTCAAAGGTGGAGCTTGTTTACAACTATGAACATTCTCCGATGTGCTTTTTGGACTTTCATTCCCAGAGCGAGAGCAGTGCCGAGGCTCTAGAAATGCCATGGATATTCTGAGCTGTCAGTGGCATTTCCCAGGTACTGTTCCCCTGGTGCCGCTCTTAGAAATGTCCGAAGGGATTATCATCTGTCTTGTGGCGGATCCTAGCATTGTGAAATGAAGCTGCTGCACCTGGCTCAGAGGATTTCGGATGCGGTGGGAGGAGTAGTAGTACTACGACTATAAAGTGTATCACAGCATATCTATTCCATCTTGAGAGTGGGGTTGGGGGGTTATGAAGGGGGTCTTTTATTGTACTTTTTTACATTGTACCCTTGAAACTAATTCAATTTTTTAAAATTAATTAATTTATTTTGGGCTGCATTCGGTCTTTGTTGCTGCTAGAGGGCGTTCTCTAGTTGCAGTGCGCCAGGGCTCCTCTTGGCTGCGGTGCACGGGCTTCTCATTGCAGTGGCTTCTCTTGTTGCGGAGCATGGGCTCTAGGCACGCAGGCTTCCGTAGTCATGGCACGTGGGCTCGGTTGATGTGGCACACGGGCTCTAGAGCGCAGGCTCAGTAGTTGTGGCGCGCGGGCTTAGTTACTCCGTGGCACGTGGGATCTTCCCAGGCCAGGGCTCGAACCCATGTCCCCTGCATTCACAGGCATATTCTTAACTACCGCTCCACCAGGGAAGCCCAATAATTCAGTTTTTTATAAAGAGAAGTTTCCTAATATTATTCCAAAATTTAAAAATATGTAGTTGGATAACACTATGAAAAATTAACTGATATATTCTTTTATTATTTCTCTTTGCTCCCTGGATTTTTTTTCCTCATCCAGTCAGCTAGGCACTGTGAGCTCACTGCATTAGGAAGGTAAAGACTCAGCAGAAATGAGGGAGAAAAAAAGAAAATTCTCAGCTTTGGAATGCTCACAACGGAGGCCACAGTAAAACAGGTGAGAATTCTGTGAACAAAAAATAAATGTCGTCTCAAATGCAAAAAAGTATTCTCTGCACTGGGAGGCAGGAGAGGGAGGGAGGGAAGGACTGAAGGAGAGAGATCAGTGTGGCCAGGGACATGGAAACTGTGCTTGAGGACGATAGGCCCAGGAAGAGAATCAGAATCTGGAGAAGGTTCAGCCTGCACGTGATCATTGCCTCCAGCCAGCACCCGCATCTCAGACGTTGGGAAATTCAGAGAGAGAGTGGGAGTACGTCAGGAGGGCCACGCGCAGAGTCTGTGTGGCAGGGGTTGTGGCCGTTCCCTATTTGTGAGGAGTCCCCAGCAATTTGCAGGCCTCTTCTGGAAAATGCTGGCGGACGTCTCTAGTGCTTATGTGAAAGCTTGTTCACAAACCTTGAAAGATACAGATGTAGCTGACAGATAGATGCATAGATAGAAAAATGTCATTAAATCAAAGCTCCAGGAAAGGTTTGGAAAATGCCCTTTATTGCATAGGACGCTTCTATTGTCATATGATGTTAGACTGAGTGCCGGTCCCTTCATCCTCCTTCAGACCACGGCATTCTGTCTGCTACTCTCCCGAGGGTCCTTTCTTCTCCCTGGAAGGGATAAAGCAAATGAGGTAGAACAGGAAGAGACAAGAAGCACTCCAAGCTCTGCTGGTCAGGGTTACCCTCCAGCATTGCCTTAATGCTCAGAGCCACACACACCACAGTGAGCTTGGCTCCAGATCAACTACCACGCCACGAAGGTTCTGGAACATTTCCATATCTCGGGGGACCTCATTTCCACGTGACTCTCTTTCCTATTCCCCTTTGTCACAGAAGGCTAGGTCCAGTGGTCAGGGTGAGATCTCGGCTCAGGCCCAAGGCTCTCAGACCTCAAAGTTCTGGTCCTGCAAGGGCCCCTGTCCTCTCTTGAGACCACTCCTGGCTCTCTGTGCCGAGAAGGAGCTGCTGGCAGTACGTCCTCTAAGAGTTGAGGTCCATCGTGCAGACCCTGAGAAAACTCCTAGGAAAAGGCTCCACCTTCTTGTTTACGTCAACAGAGGTCAATGCCTTTGTTAGTGCTGGGTGTGTCCCAATTGATGCAACTGCAGAGCCATTAGGTCAACCAGCACATGTGTGCGGCCCCTTCCCTTAGACTCCTCTGGGCCCTCGTGACATAGGCTCAGAAGACTGCCAGCCTCAAGCCTTACCTCTTCCAAGGGACGGCCACACCGTCTTGCAGGATCTTCTGTCCCATGAATCTCAGTTGCTGTTTGGAACTCAAAGGAGAGAAAAGACCCTGCCTGCGGGGTCTCTTTGGGCTGGGGCCTTCCCCCGTGGGCTGCTCTCCCTCATTCTCCTTTTCTTCTTGCTTCTCTTCATCCTCCTCCTCCTCCTCCTCCTCCTCCTCCTCCTCGTTCTCCTCCTCCTCCTCTTCGTCCTCCTCCTCATGCGTGCTCTCGGATTCCACATTGCCCATCCACTGGGCCATGTTGAGATGAGAGACACGGCAGCTGAAGCCCTCCAGGACGCCGAACTTCACGTGCTGCTGGAGGATCTCCAAGGTGGGGAAGATCCGGCAGCAGGCCATGCACCTGAAGCTAGTCTCCATGGTCAGCATCCAGTCCGCTGTCTTGGCGCTGGGTCTCTCCTCGACAGCAGGTGGCCCTGATGGGCTGCCTGGCTCTGCCCTTTCCTCATACTCCTTCTCCTCCCCAGTGGGCTCACTGTCAGACAGGAGGCTTTTGGTGGACACATCAGAAGAGGGGTCAGTGGCTACTGCGCACACATCCTCAGGAAGGGTCACTTCTTCTATCGTCAGCTGCTTTTCAGGCAACTCCAAGGGTTTCTTTGTCTTCCAGGAGACAGCGACACCCTTGTTCACTTGTACCTGCATGTAGTATATTTTCATGCCCCTTTCCTCTCTGTCTGGGTGCAGATAGTTCTTACAGGGTGAAGAGGGTGAGGAGGAGACACAGTGTGATGGGGAAGCGGTCTCTCCTTCTTCCTGATCCTGGGCTAGGGGTGGTCTAGGCTGGGCAGTGTCTCGATGAAATCTCCGGATTCCTGAAAAAGGAAATGAAAATCATAATAACATGCATGGGCCATGCCGGAAGCTGAGGGAGCAGGTGTGGTAGACGAGAGAGGGACATTGGCACAACATAGCTATGTCGTGAGCTGGGTGTCTGTTGGCCGTAGGACGGAGTGGTGTATCGGGTGTCATCTGTGGGCTTTTCATGTGCGTGGGGGGGTATACTGGAGCGGTGTCTATATACAGGGGTGTGGAGTATAGTGGTGAGGGCTGTAGTATGTGAGGGATGCGGCTGGATGCGTGTACGACGAGGAGTGTGAGTTTGGGAATATCGGTGGTGCATTCCTTGTGGAATGGGGCTGTGGTGCAGGAGAGTACTGTGGAGCACGTGCTTGGGGTTGATGTGCACTGAGAAGGGCTGTGCCTGGAGGGCGCGTGTATGTGTGAGCTGTGTACACCTGAGCTGGATGGTCCTGCTCTCAGGCTGGAGGTGTATGATGCAGAACTCTGTCCTTCTCTGGAAGCAAAGGCAAAGACAAAGCCTACATTTTCCTCTGAAGATGCTTAATCTGGTCCCTCTTACCTCCACCTCAAGCCCAGATCTTTCCGGCCCCTGCTCCTTGACTTCCCCACCATGGTAGTAGCAGTATTCACACACACACACCCAGACTCAGCTGGCATCCATGCCCTCAGAACAGCTCAGGCATCCTGCCCAGGCTCCTCCACAGAGCCCTCATCACCTCTGATGACCCTGGATTTCCTCTCAGCCTCCCTGGGATCTGTGTGCCTCCTGCCTCACAGCCAAGCACCCCCTCACCTGAGGAGCCCCGCGCCCTTACCAGCGTAGCTGAGCTTGCATGGAGTAGAAGTACAGAAGAAGTATTTAGAGGCAGAGGAGACCTCCCCTGCCCCTGGGCTGCAGCCTTGGGCCACCACAGTGGATCCAAGCCGAGGGGGATCCTCTTGTGACTTCGAGGTTCCTGAGGGAGGAATGAAAGGCTCAGGGTGGGTTCATCAGTCCTCTGTCCACAGATATTTACTGAATGTGTGACACGTGTCAGGTGCAGTGAATACACACAGTTGAGAGTGTGGTTCCCAGTGGATCCTCCAGGATTTAATTCCAATCAATACTTATTCTCTCACTGTCTAGTTGGTAATGTAGGCCTCGGTGGTGACTGTGAGTGTGTGGGAAGAGTGAGTGATGTGTATCAGTTAAGTCTGTGGTAAGTGTGGGGTTGGCATGGGGAGCACAGTGCAGACGTGTCTATCTGTGTCTGTGGCCTTTGTGTGCATGGTTTCTGTTCACAAGTCAGGAATTCTGGGACATGTAACTTTTCCTCATTACATGGTGTGGCTTGTATTTATGGTGCGTGTTCATTCATTCATTCACCAAGATTCAGTAAGCAGCTACTCCTGTGTATCCGGCACTCTTCCATTGTTGTAGTCTTTGGTAACGCTGCACATTGTAGTAGGGGAAGACACACACTAAACAAAACTACAATAAATAGATAATACATCAGCTGGTGGTAAGTATATAAGGGTTGCCAGACTTAGCGAACAAGAATACAAGGCACCCAGTTAAATTTCAGTTTCAGATAAACCCAGAATAATTTTTTAGTGTAAGTATTCCCATGCAGTATTTGGCCTGACTTAGTTTTAGTGTAAGTAGGGCCCATACAATATGTGGGACATACGGATACTGAAAAATTACTTGTTGTTTATCTGGAATTCAAATTGAACTGGATAGCCCATATTTTCTCTGGCAATCCTGACATGGGTTACTGAGACTGTGGTTTACTGTGGTTTGTACAAAGCGGGTCTGGCATTACTCAAGAATGTGTTATAAGTGTGGTGTGTATGACACGTGGCTGGTTCTTATAGAGGTATTTAGTGATGGCTGAATTTAGCTGTGTTTGTGCGAGAGTTGAGCAGATACATATATATATATATAGTGTGTGTGTGTGTGTGTCCTATATATATAGTGTGTGTGTCTATATACATATCTCATCTCCAGCGTTTGGTGTTGGAGGAGAGGATTGTGATACAGGTGGGTTGTATGAGAACGTAGTATAGGAGGGATGCGTGTATATACCTCCATGTGCTGTGTGTGGTTTACTAAGGAAGTTATATGTGGGGTGTGTGATATTTTTGCTGCATCAGAGTGTACATGGGTGTATGAGTTACTGTCTCATAAAACACCCCTAACAAGAATTCTGTATACACTCTTACGTACACCGAGTGTCAGCCAGGTCCAGGCAGGGTGACAAGAACTTTACCATGCAGACTTTATATCTGGTAAGCACTCTAACCCCATTCATCTCGCTCTTCTCTGCACTACCACACACACACACACACACACACATACACACACACACACACACACACAAACACACAGGAACATAGAGCAAAATATTCTGAATGGTCAGGTGCAGTCATTGCCTTCCCCAGCCTGTCCCAGCCACTGCCTGGAAATCTGCCTGCTGTGTAGAGCTCCATTCCCAGGGCCCATCCTACAGTCTCCAGGGCCCTGGGCCTGGTAGGAGCTACTGGGCTCTAATCTGGGGCAGAGGCCTCTAGCTGGAGCTCTGGGGTGACCACCCCTCTCCCAGGGCAAGCTACTCGCCTACATTTAATGCACACAGGCACCACGTGGCCCGTGGCTCTCAGCTCCCCACAGGACCCTGAGGACATTTCTCATCCCCGCTCACGCGGTCTCAGTCTCTGGAAAACCCTTCCCTTCCCTTGATCTCCTTTGGGAAATTCTTCCTGTTGAAGGAATAAATCCTCCTTGCTTTCAATATGACACCATCCCTAGACAAACAATCTTCTTTCAAAGTACATTCCACTTGTCAAGATATTTTTCAACAGGGCCTTCAACTCATGGGGCTTCTCTTTCCACTTTGGTAAAAGAGGCCAAGCAACTCATGGGTCTCTCTCAGCATCCTTGCATCCTTCACATCCCCCACCTCATGACCCCAGGGAAAGATCCAAGAGAATAAGAGAGAAATCGGGGACTGAGAAAAGCTGCACCTCTAGGTCTGTGCAAGCAGGATGCAGCCTGCTGTGAGTCCGACAAAGCTCCAGGCCTGGCTGCCCCAGGAGAGAGTCCTCAGACCAGCGGAGCTGACCTCCCATCTCCCAGGGGGCATCTGGCCGTTCTGTGCCGTCTCACACCACAGGGGCCCTCCTAATAGATACGGCAGCATCAGTGAGACAAGGTCTCTCGCTCCCTGCTTCACAGGTGACACGTTCTCAGTCCCCCGCTTCCTAGAGAAGGTTCAGTTTGGCAGAAACCCATGTGCCCCAGACAAGTTGCCCCCCACATACCTCCTCCGTTCTCGGCAGTTTCCTGGGACTCTTCATTTTCCAGATGTTTCCTCTTTTGTCGCCGTTCCATCGTACCAACTAGAAGTCTCCCTTAGAAGATGCCTCAAGAGATGTCCAACTCCTCCTCTTCCCTACAGGTTGGCCCTTCTTGGCTCTTGGGCAATCCGTTGAAATGATTCAATACAAACAAAAATAGTCAAGTCTCCTAAATGGCTGAAAAACTTGTACCACTTAGTGAACCAGCAGTACTGCCTAGTGATCACCAGGGCTGTTATGTTTGCAAGGTTGCCAGGCACACAGTGGAATTCTGTGACCTCAGTGCTGACATCAGAGCATTCGGTGGACCTAGGTTGAGCACAGTGTCTGCAGTAGCACAGGCCCCATTTTCAAGAACAATTCCTTTTTCCCAGCTGAACCTTTCCCGTGAAAGGGAAAGGTTCATACCTTATCTATTATAAATTGTATCATACCATGTCTATTATAAAATTCACATTTTGATTGGAGATCTTTTAATGTCTTTTCTAGAGAGATTTAATATGAATATTTTAAATGGTCTCCAGTTTCCCTGTGGATTATTGACATTTTAAACTCTGCACTTCAATTTTCCCTCAATACGTGTAATTTTGTCACGGCTATTTCTGTACTTAAAGATGAGGAACTATATACTTGATTTCTTCATTTTTTCCCCATCTCTTTCCAAGGTACTGCATTTGATTGTGTCTTGCGACTGAGTGAAAAATGCTAGTCCTTGAGTCAGGACATTGGGCCATTTACCAAGTAACTCAACCTATCTGGGCTTCAGCTTCTGTATGTGCGATCAAGAGGCTTGGACTAGCTGACTTTTCAAATGCTGTGTTTCTTTGATTCACTCTCACTTACTGATCTGCTCCTTAAGAAGAGGGTCTGTTCTCATAAAGTAACAACAGCCTTTTCCTAACCTTGGGTTGGGCGGAGTTTAACTGTTCGTACTCAGTTTGTTAGTTATATTGCCTTCTATGTATGCTTAGCTCTAAATAATTTATATGGCTCTTGTGACAATTTTTAGATCTTCTTTTTTTCTTATTTTCTTTTACAGTTTCTAATTTGTTATCGCCAGTGTAGAGGAGCCTGATTGACTTTTAAAATTTATTGATCTTGTATGTGTGTGCCTTGTTGAACCGTCTTATTAGTTCCTGCTAGTTTATCTGTGGGTTCTTTTGGGTCTCCTAGATAAATGAGCATATTAAATGTAAATAATGTGTTCTTTGGATAAAGTTTATTTTCTTGCATCTCTATGTATAGAAGCAATATGTTGAATTGATTTAAATATTTAAATACTTACATACCTGTTATCACAATCTAACATTCTTTATCTTATTTTCTTTCAATCAATATTATGTTTTCAAGATTTATCCACGTGAATCCATATAGATCTAGGTCTTTGATTTTTGACTGTTTGATATTATTTGATCACATGCATATAGCATCATTTATTTTCCATTCAAGCATTATTGGACAATTGGATTGTTTCCCTCCCTTCTCTAGAACAAACAACATTTCCTAGAATATCCCTGAAGATGTCTGACAGTCGAGAAGGGCCAGGCTGCCCGAAGGATTGCTACTTGCTTTTAGCCACCTTCCAACAGGCCGTCTCCAGCCAGCAATTTGAAGCACAGCTGAAATGAGAACTGCCCCAAATGTGAAGATCTTAGGAGCTTTCTAGAAGGTGGGAGGTTAATGAAAGGCATCATCCTGGGATCCCAGGGGAGTCTGAGCTGGCCTGAAGCTCATCTTCCTCCTCCACCTCTCAAGAGAAATGTGGAGGAAAGAAGACTTCAAAAACTGTGAGCAGGCAGAGGGAGAGAGATTGGGGGCCGAAGCTGTAACTGAGGTCTTGGAGTGGGCTGTGAGCACGCAGAGCCTCTAGAGAGCCAGGCTCTGCCTTCTGAGAACTTCTCCCCTAAGGCTGCTCATAACTCACGTGATACCAGCCATATAGAGCCGACTTGGCCCACACTGTCACAGAAAGCCTTATCAGAATCTCTTCTTCTTCATACACTCTTGTGTCTGTTACTTGGTTATTGCCTTTGGTACTCCACTGATGTGAACCACAGTCGCCGGGGGATGGAGGACACTAGTGACCCATCTTGCTCTGTGGCCTCAGTCCACAGCTTGAGGGTAAGGGAAGAGGCCAAATGAAGGTTAAGAAGGAAAGATGGAGTTTGAAGAGAAGACCTGAGTTAAGGGTGTCTTCTCAAGTCCTGATGACTGAAATGTAGCTCCAGTACCTGAAGTCCTGCTTGTTCTCAAGGCTGACCGCGGGGCTGGGTGCACTCAGTGAAGGAACCGTATACACTTAGTATTTCCTTGCTTGCTCACACTTGCCCTCCTCTGATACACCCTCTGCAAGACTGATCTTCCCCTGAAACAACTTTCCACCTGCCACTGTCATCTCATGAACATTTGCTTCCCCTTCCTAGTGTCCCCCTAGAATGCCATTGCAGCCAATTCATAATTTGATAATCATGCTGCTTACCATATTCTCAGCAACTTCTGATAAATTTTATTCACTTTATTCCATAGTCTTCACCCATCAATAATCTTCCTTAACTTCCTAGCTGCAGGTTAACCCATTCGGAATCATTTCTTTTTCTTTCTCTTCTTTGGCAAATCCTTTCTATCTTTTAAGGTCTTTTTCTTGTCTCTCTACCATCTTGCCTTCCTGAACTCTTTTTTTTTTTCGTTTATGTAACCTTTCAATCTCCTTCCCCAATTTCCTCATAAACTTTGAGAGTTTATTCCTCACACGTTAGACAGCGGTTTATGAATGGCCAGGCATAATGGACTCAGAATGAGTTGGCAACACCGAGGTACCTGACTTGCTGGGGAGCCACAGGTGAAGGGCTGTCTGCTGGACACATGTTTGCATGGAGTCAGGCTGAGTGGCCTCAGGGTGTTTGCCCTGCACTTGTGTGTGTTTCTCCCTAGTTGGTTTCCTTGTCCAGCCACCTGTGACCTCCCTCCATCCAGCCCAGGGAATCCTTCTCATCACAGGGGTAGGATGTTTGTCTCATTTTCCATCACATCCTTTCCCCAAAGTTTGGTTGTGAGTTGTTCCCATTCCAAAGACCTTTCCTCTTTGAAGAGAAAAGAGAAAATCTTTTCTCTCCTTTCTTCTCACTTCACTTCTGCTCTATTATCTCCTCCGTCCAGAATGGCCCACTGACTCACATGGGTGTAGATCCGAAGATGGCAAGAACTGCCAGCAATTCTGAGATAATAATACGGATGGATCAGGAAAATTTGAAAACCTTTATCCCGCCACATTAAAAAAATTTGCACTTCCAGTGTATTCAGAGTCTCAGTGTAGAAACACAAATGATAGAGAAATTGAATGACACTCAAGTTTTTCTTTCCTCCTTTCCTGATTTATTCTAATCCTCCATGCTAACATGATGAACTATTTGTTAGGTAAAGTTTCAGACATTTTCTACCCATGCACACTTTTCTTCTTTTCACATAAGAGTGTGAACTAGGTCACTTTCAACATGCTGTGATTCTGTGATTCACTGTCTCCCACCGTGTCATCCACTGATAAAGTCATCTGTTTCACGGAGAACTATTTCCAATAGCTAATAGCCAATGTCTGTGGAGTGCTTACTCTGTGTCGGTTTCTTGTAACTACTTTACAGATCATTGGTACAACGTACCCATGGACCAGGTACAATTATGACCCCCAAGTGACAGATAAGGGCAGATAAGTACAAATAAATACAGAGGCCAAGTGACTTGCCCAAGACACTGGAGCAAATCAAAATCCATGCCTCTGTAATCATTTTGCTCTATTGCCTCTGTCTGGGAGGCTTGATGATTTGGCAACTAAAACCTTAAATATCATGTTCCATTTTTATATCTGTGACACAAGCGTGGGGCTGTGATATGGGGTAACTAACCTGACTACTTTTGAAAACCCTTATGCACCTGGATGAAAGTAAGCCAGGGACTGCAAGCTATAGATTTAAGGTTTCCTACCAACTTTTAAAAATAGCTTCTTGAATGCAATTTACGTAGTGTCAAGTCTAGGATGTAGTCCAAATAGTAACAGAAAAATGGAGATATGTAGAAAAATACTTAAAGTTGACAAGTATTGGGAGTGTAGTATTTTGGGGGCCAGTGTGTAGACCACAGGAAAACTTGCTGTTTCCATCCCAAAGGGAAGAGCCCTACGTTGCAACTGCCAAGGTCCCTGGGGCAGCAAGTGTGCTCACTGCTTAGTAAAGAAGCATCCTCAGTTTGATAGAATCATATGGGAGCCTTACATTTGGTTAGCAGTTCTACATTCTTGATGTAATAATATTTTCAGGGTGTGGGAGGGTATCAAGCTCTGAAAATACCCTTGGAGAGATTTGCTTATTAAGTTTGGCTTTTTCAATCTCCCTACTACTTCTTGACTAAACACCAGGCGGTTTCCTTCACTTTTCAGAACCATGTTGTTTTTCCCTTGTCTAATGAACTTTGAAATACTTTTGGATGAGCTATTAAGTTTGGGAGAAAATAAACATCTCTTTAAAATAAGGAAGATAATAACAATGACAAGTAGAAAAAGCTCTAAACTAGAGAATATCCTCCATTCTAGCCAATGACTGGGAGTGGAAGGTACGTGCTCTCTGTCCAGGATGTAGAAATAAAAGCTGAGGAGGCGCTGAGGCGTCTCCTGGATCTCTATGAGCCTCCATCATTTCTGAAGGGTAGGGTTGACAGATAAAATATAGGCTGTTTAGATAAATATGAATGTCAGAAAAACAACAAGTATATTTTTTAAGATAAGTATGCCCCAAATAGTTCATAGGATCTACTTATACTAAAAATAATGACTTATTATTCATGTGAAGTTCAAGTTTAACTGGGTATCCTGTACTTTTATTTACTAAATCTGACAGCCCTACTGATGATCCACAATGGAGGCAGTTGAGGAGCGGTACATGCTGGCTCTCGGACAGTCAGAAATGGCTTCAGCAGATCCAGGTACAGTATGAAATTCTTTTTGGATGTAGCTCAGAAGCCATGGCCAGCCCTTGACTGCAAGTACTGCCTCGGGTTTCCCTGAGGTGGAGTGGCCTTTTGGTAAGTCTGGAAGACCATATCCAAGGGGAGCCCCAAAGTCAGTTTCATCCTCACAACCATGTTTCCAATTCCTGGAATTGGCTGCATGTGACTCACAAGAGCTGAGGAGGTTTGTGGAAATTGGGAGTGTCATAGCTTGAACCCTTTGTAGGTAAAGTTTTGCTGTTGTGAGAGTTTTAACAGGAGCAATGTGAAAGACTCCAGGTCCCCAGGTAGATAGAAATAATCCTGTTCTACTTCTGTGTATGTGACAAGTCTCTAATAGTTCAGAGAGCAAGTATCTGGTCTTAGAAAGACTGATCCAAGCTTGGATGTTTCTGGCGACAAGGCAAGGTCCTGAGTTTCAAGTTCACCTTTTATGGTTGAGGAGACAATAAGGTGGTCAGAAGGGAAATCATGGAGGAGACCTTGGCTTCATCCATTGTGCAGGCTTGTATATGTGGTTCTATGTAGATTGTGTTTCAAAGGTGGAGCTTGTTTACAACTATGAACATTCTCCGATGTGCTTTTTGGACTTTCATTCCCAGAGCGAGAGCAGTGCCGAGGCTCTAGAAATGCCATGGATATTCTGAGCTGTCAGTGGCATTTCCCAGGTACTGTTCCCCTGGTGCCGCTCTTAGAAATGTCCGAAGGGATTATCATCTGTCTTGTGGCGGATCCTAGCATTGTGAAAGGAAGCTGCTGCACCTGGCTCAGAGGATTTCGGATGTGGTGGGAGGAGTAGTAGTACTACGACTATAAAGTGTATCACAGCATATCTATTCCATCTTGAGAGTGGGGTTGGGGGGTTATGAAGGGGGTCTTTTATTGTACTTTTTTACATTGTACCCTTGAAACTAATTCAATTTTTTAAAATTAATTAATTTATTTTGGGCTGCATTGGGTCTTTGTTGCTGCTAGAGGGCGTTCTCTAGTTGCAGTGCGCCAGGGCTCCTCTTGGCTGCGGTGCACGGGCTTCTCATTGCAGTGGCTTCTCTTGTTGTGGAGCATGGGCTCTAGGCACGCAGGCTTCCGTAGTCATGGCACGTGGGCTCGGTTGATGTGGCACACGGGCTCTAGAGCGCAGGCTCAGTAGTTGTGGCGCGCGGGCTTAGTTACTCCGTGGCACGTGGGATCTTCCCAGGCCAGGGCTCGAACCCATGTCCCCTGCATTCGCAGGCATATTCTTAACTACCGCTCCACCAGGGAAGCCCAATAATTCAGTTTTTTATAAAGAGAAGTTTCCTAATATTATTCCAAAATTTAAAAATATGTAGTTGGATAACACTATGAAAAATTAACTGATATATTCTTTTATTATTTCTCTTTGCTCCCTGGATTTTTTTTCCTCATCCAGTCAGCTAGGCACTGTGAGCTCACTGCATTAGGAAGGTAAAGACTCAGCAGAAATGAGGGAGAAAAAAATAAAATTCTCAGCTTTGGAATGCTCACAACGGAGGCCACAGTAAAACAGGTGAGAATTCTGTGAACAAAAAATAAATGTCGTCTCAAATGCAAAAAAAGTATTCTCTGCACTGGGAGGCAGGAGAGGGAGGGAGGGAAGGACTGAAGGAGAGAGATCAGTGTGGCCAGGGACATGGAAACTGTGCTTGAGGACGATAGGCCCAGGAAGAGAATCAGAATCTGGAGAAGGTTCAGCCTGCACGTGATCATTGCCTCCAGCCAGCACCCTCATCTCAGACGTTGGGAAATTCAGAGAGAGAGTGGGAGTACGTCAGGAGGGCCACGCGCAGAGTCTGTGTGGCAGGGGTTGTGGCCGTTCCCTATTTGTGAGGAGTCCCCAGCAATTTGCAGGCCTCTTCTGGAAAATGCTGGCGGACGTCTCTAGTGCTTATGTGAAAGCTTGTTCACAAACCTTGAAAGATACAGATGTAGCTGACAGATAGATGCATAGATAGAAAAATGTCATTAAATCAAAGCTCCAGGAAAGGTTTGGAAAATGCCCTTTATTGCATAGGACGCTTCTATTGTCATATGATGTTAGACTGAGTGCCGGTCCCTTCATCCTCCTTCAGACCACGGCATTCTGTCTGCTACTCTCCCGAGGGTCCTTTCTTCTCCCTGGAAGGGATAAAGCAAATGAGGTAGAACAGGAAGAGACAAGAAGCACTCCAAGCTCTGCTGGTCAGGGTTACCCTCCAGCATTGCCTTAATGCTCAGAGCCACACACACCACAGTGAGCTTGGCTCCAGATCAACTACCACGCCACGAAGGTTCTGGAACATTTCCATATCTCGGGGGACCTCATTTCCACGTGACTCTCTTTCCTATTCCCCTTTGTCACAGAAGGCTAGGTCCAGTGGTCAGGGTGAGATCTCGGCTCAGGCCCAAGGCTCTCAGACCTCAAAGTTCTGGTCCTGTAAGGGCCCCTGTCCTCTCTTGAGACCACTCCTGGCTCTCTCTGCCGAGAAGGAGCTGCTGGCAGTACGTCCTCTAAGAGTTGAGGTCCATCGTGCAGACCCTGAGAAAACTCCTAGGAAAAGGCTCCACCTTCTTGTTTACGTCAACAGAGGTCAATGCCTTTGTTAGTGCTGGGTGTGTCCCATTTGATGCAACTGCAGAGCCATTAGGTCAACCAGCACATGTGTGCGGCCCCTTCCCTTAGACTCCTCTGGGCCCTCGTGACATAGGCTCAGAAGACTGCCAGCCTCAAGCCTTACCTCTTCCAAGGGACGGCCACACCGTCTTGCAGGATCTTCTGTCCCATGAATCTCAGTTGCTGTTTGGAACTCAAAGGAGAGAAAAGACCCTGCCTGCGGGGTCTCTTTGGGCTGGGGCCTTCCCCCGTGGGCTGCTCTCCCTCATTCTCCTTTTCTTCTTGCTTCTCTTCATCCTCCTCCTCCTCCTCCTCCTCCTCCTCCTCCTCCTCGTTCTCCTCCTCCTCCTCTTCGTCCTCCTCCTCATGCGTGCTCTCGGATTCCACATTGCCCATCCACTGGGCCATGTTGAGATGAAAGACACGGCAGCTGAAGCCCTCCAGGACGCCGAACTTCACGTGCTGCTGGAGGATCTCCAAGGTGGGGAAGATCCGGCAGCAGGCCATGCACCTGAAGCTAGTCTCCATGGTCAGCATCCAGTCCGCTGTCTTGGCGCTGGGTCTCTCCTCGACAGCAGGTGGCCCTGATGGGCTGCCTGGCTCTGCCCTTTCCTCATACTCCTTCTCCTCCCCAGTGGGCTCACTGTCAGACAGGAGGCTTATGGTGGACACATCAGAAGAGGGGTCAGTGGCTACTGCGCACACATCCTCAGGAAGGGTCACTTCTTCTATCGTCAGCTGCTTTTCAGGCAACTCCAAGGGTTTCTTTGTCTTCCAGGAGACAGCGACACCCTTGTTCACTTGTACCTGCATGTAGTATATTTTCATGCCCCTTTCCTCTTTGTCTGGGTGCAGATAGTTCTTACAGGGTGAAGAGGGTGAGGAGGAGACACAGTGTGATGGGGAAGCGGTCTCTCCTTCTTCCTGATCCTGGGCTAGGGGTGGTCTAGGCTGGGCAGTGTCTCGATGAAATCTCCGGATTCCTGAAAAAGGAAATGAAAATCATAATAACATGCATGGGCCATGCCGGAAGCTGAGGGAGCAGGTGTGGTAGACGAGAGAGGGACATTGGCACAACATAGCTATGTCGTGAGCTTGGTGTCTGTTGGCCGTAGGACGGAGTGGTGTATCGGGTGTCATCTGTGGGCTTTTCATGTGCGTGGGGGGGTATACTGGAGCGGTGTCTATATACAGGGGTGTGGAGTATGGAGGTGAGGGCTGTAGTATGTGAGGGATGCGGCTGGATGCGTGTACGACGAGGAGTGTGAGTTTGGGAATATCGGTGGTGCATTCCTTGTGGAATGGGGCTGTGGTGCAGGAGAGTACTGTGGAGCACGTGCTTGGGGTTGATGTGCACTGAGAAGAGCTGTGCCTGGAGGGCACGTGTATGTGTGAGCTGTGTACACCTGAGCTGGATGGTCCTGCTCTCAGGCTGGAGGTGTATAATGCAGAACTCTGTCCTTCTCTGGAAGCAAAGGCAAAGACAAAGCCTACATTTTCCTCTGAAGATGCTTAATCTGGTCCCTCTTCCCTCCACCTCAAGCCCAGACCTTTCCGGCCCCTGCTTCTTGACTTCCCCACCATGGTAGTAGCAGTATTCACACACACACTCCCAGACTCAGCTGGCATCCATGCCCTCGGAACAGCTCAGCCATCCTGCCCAGGCTCCTCCACAGAGCCCTCATCACCTCTGATGACCCTGGATTTCCTATCAGCCTCCCTGGGATCTGTGTGCCTCCTGCCTCACAGCCAAGCACCCCCTCACCTGAGGAGCCCCGCGCCCTTACCAGCGTAGCTGAGCTTGCGCAGAGTAGAAGTACAGAAGAAGTATTTAGAGGCAGAGGAGACCTCCCCTGCCCCTGGGCTGCAGCCTTGGGCCACCACAGTGGATCCAAGCCGAGGGGGATCCTCTTGTGACTTCGAGATTCCTGAGGGAGGAATGAAAGGCTCAGGGTGGGTTCATCAGTCCTCTGTCCACAGATATTTACTGAGTGTGTGACACGTGTCAGGTGCAGTGGATACACACAGTTGAGAGTGTGGTTCCCAGTGGATCCTCCAGGATTTAATTCCAATCAATACTTATTCTCTCACTGTCTAGTTGGTAATGTAGGCCTCGGTGGTGACTGTGAGTGTGTGGGAAGAGTGAGTGATGTGTATCAGTTAAGTCTGTGGTAAGTGTGGGGTTGGCATGGGGAGCACAGTGCAGACGTGTCTATCTGTGTCTGTGGCCTTTGTGTGCATGGTTTCTGTTCACAAGTCAGGAATTCTGGGACATGTAACTTTTCCTCATTACATGGTGTGGCTTGTATTTATGGTGCGTGTTCATTCATTCATTCACCAAGATTCAGTAAGCAGCTACTCCTGTGTATCCGGCACTCTTCCATTGTTGTAGTCTTTGGTAACGCTGCACATTCTAGTAGGGGAAGACACACACTAAACAAAACTACAATAAATATATAATACATCAGCTGGTGGTAAGTATATAAGGGTTGCCAGACTTAGCGAATAAGAATACAAGGCACCCAGTTAAATTTCAGTTTCAGATAAACCCAGAATAATTTTTAGTGTAAGTATTCCCATGCAGTATTTGTTCTTACTTAGTTTTATTGTAAGTATGACCCATACAATATGTGGGACATACGGATACTGAAAAATTACTTGTTGTTTATCTGGAATTCAAATTGAACTGGAAAGCCCATATTTTCTCTGGCAATCCTGACATGGGTTACTGAGACTGTGGTTTACTGTGGTTTGTACAAAGCGGGTCTGGCATTACTCAAGAATGTGTTACAAGTGTGGTGTGTATGACACGTGACTGGATCTTACAGAGGTATTTAGCGATGGCTGAAGTTAGCTGTGTTTGTACAAGAGTTGAGGAGATACATGTATATATAGTGTGTGTGTGTGTGTGTGTGTGTGTGTCCTATATATATAGTGTGTGTGTCTATATACATATCTCATCTCCAGCGTTTGGTGTTGGAGGAGAGGATTGTGATACAGGTGGGTTGTATGAGAACGTAGTACAGGAGGGATCCGTGTATATACCTCCATGTGCTGTGTGTGGTTTAATAAGGAAGTTATATGTGGGGTGTGTGATATTTTTGCTGTATCAGAGTGTACGTGGGTGTATGAGTTACTGTCTCATAAAACACCCCTAACAAGAATTCTGTATACACTCCTAGGTACGCCGAGTGTCAGCCAGCTCCAGGCAGGGTGACAAGAACTTTACCACACAGATGTTATATCTGGTAAGCACTCTACCCCCATTCATCTCGCTCTTCTCTGCACTACCACACACACACACGCACACACACACACACACACACACTCACTCTCTCTCACACACACACATAGGAACATAGAGCAAAATATTCTGAATGGTCAGGGGCAGTCATTGCCTTCCCCAGCCTGTCCCAGCCACTGCCTGGAAATCTGCCTGCTGTCTAGAGCTCCATTCCCAGGGCCCATCCTACAGTCTCCAGGGCCCGGGGCCTGGTAGGAGCTACTGGGCTCTAATCTGGGGCAGAGGCCTCTAGCTGGAGCTCTGGGGTGACCACCCCTCTCCCAGGGCAAGCTACTCGCCTACATTTAATGCACGCAGGCACCACGTGGCCCGTGGCTCTCAGAGCTCCCCGCAGGACACTGAGGACATTTCTCACCCCCGCTCACGCGGTCTCAGTCTCTGGAAAACCCTTCCCTTCCCTTGATCTCCTTTGGGAAATTCTTCCTTTTGAAGGAATAAATCCTCCTTGCTTTCAATATGACACCATCCCTAGACAAACAATCTTCTTTCAAAGTGCATTCCACTTGTCAAGATATTTTTCAACAGGGCCTTCAACTCATGGGGCTTCTCTTTCCACTTTGGGAAAAGAGGCCAAGCAACTCATGGGTCTCTCTCAGCATCCTTGCATCCTTCACATCCCCCACCTCATGTCCCCAGGGAAAGATCCAAGAGAATAAGAGAGAAATCGGGGACTGAGAAAAGCTGCACCTCTAGGTCTGTGCAAGCAGGATGCAGCCTGCTGTGAGTCCGACAAAGCTCCAGGCCTGGCTGCCCCAGGAGAGAGTCCTCAGACCAGCGGAGCTGACCTCCCATCTCCCATGGGGCATCTGGCCGTTCTGTGCCGTCTCACACCACAGGGGCCCTCCTAATAGATACGGCAGCATCAGTGAGACAAGGTCTCTCGCTCCCTGCTTCACAGGTGACACGTTCTCAGTCCCCCGCTTCCTAGAGAAGGTTCAGTTTGGCAGAAACCCATGGGCCCCAGACAAGTTGCCCCCCACATACCTCCTCCGTTCTCGGCAGTTTCCTGGGACTCTTCATTTTCCAGATGTTTCCTCTTTTGTCGCCGTTCCATCGTACCAACTAGAAGTCTCCCTTAGAAGATGCCTCAAGAGATGTCCAACTCCTCCTCTTCCCTACAGGTTGGCCCTTCTTGGCTCTTGGGCAATCCGTTGAAATGATTCAATACAAACAAAAATAGTCAAGTCTCCTAAATGGCTGAAAAACTTGTACCACTTAGTGAACCAGCAGTACTGCCTAGTGATCACCAGGGCTGTTATGTTTGCAAGGTTGCCAGGCGCACAGTGGAATTCTGTGACCTCAGTGATGACATCAGAGCATTCGGTGGACCTAGGTTGAGCACAGTGTCTGCAGTAGCACACGCCCCATTTTCAAGAACAATTCCTTTTTCCCAGCCGAAGCTTTCCCTTTGAAATAGAAAGGTTCATACCATATCTATTATAAATTGTATCATACCATGTCTATTATAAAATTCACATTTTGATTGGAGATCTTTTAATGTCTTTTCTAGAGAGATTTAATATGAATATTTTAAATGGTCTCCAGTTTCCCTGTGGATTATTGACATTTTAAACTCTGCACTTCAATTTTCCCTCAATACGTGTAATTTTGTCACGGCTATTTCTGTACTTAAAGATGAGGAACTATATAATTGATTTCTTCATTTTTTCCCCATCTCTTTCCAAGGTACTGCATTTGATTGTGTCTTGCGACTGAGTGAAAAATGCTAGTCCTTGAGTCAGGACATTGGGCCCTTTAGCAAATAACTCAACCTATCTGGGCTTCAGCTTCTGTATGTGCGATCAAGAGGCTTGGACTAGCTGACTTTTCAAATGCTGTGTTTCTTTGATTCACTCTCACTTACTGATCTGCTCCGTAAGAAGAGGGTCTGTTCTCATAAAGTAACAACAGTCTTTTCCTAACCTTGGGTTGGGCGGAGTTTATCTCTTCATACTCAGTTTGTTAGTTATATTGCCTTCTACGTATGCTTAGCTCTAAATAATTTATATGGCTCTTGTGACAATTTTTAGATCTTCTTTTTTTCTTATTTTCTTTTACAGTTTCTAATTTGTTATCGCCGGTGTAGAAGAGCCTGATTGACTTCTAAAATTTATTGATCTTGTATGTGTGTGCCTTGTTGAACCGTCTTATTAGTTCCTGCTAGTTTATCTGTGGGTTCTTTTGGGTCTCCTAGATAAATGAGCATATTAAATGTAAATAATGTGTTCTTTGGATAAAGTTTATTTTCTTGCATCTCTATGTATAGAAGCAATATGTTGAATTGATTTAAATATTTAAATATTACATACCTGTTATCAAAATCTAACATTCTTTATCTTATTTTCTTTCAATCAATATTATGTTTTCAAGATTTATCCACGTGAATCCATATAGATCTAGGTCTTTGGTTTTTGACTGTTTGATATTATTTGATCACATGCATATAGCATCATTTATTTTCCATTCAAGCATTATTGGACAATTGGATTGTTTCCCTCCCTTCTCTAGAACAAACAACATTTCCTAGAATATCCCTGAAGATATCTGACAGTCGAGAAGGGCCAGGCTGCCCGAAGGACTGCTACTTGCTTTTTGCCACGTTCCAACAGGCCGTCTCCAGCCAGCAATTTGAAGCACAGCTGAAATGAGAACTGCCCCAAATGTGAAGATCTTAGGAGCTTCCTAGAAGGTGGGAGGTTAATGATAGTCATCCTGCTGGGATCCCAGGGGAGTCTGAGCTGGCCTGAAGCTCATCTTCCTCCTCCACCTCTCAAGAGAAATGTGGAGGAAAGAAGACTTCAAAAACTGTGAGCAGGCAGAGGGAGAGAGATTGGGGGCCGAAGCTGTAACTGAGGTCTTGGAGTGGGCTGTGAGCACGCAGAGCCTCTAGAGAGCCAGGCTCTGCCTTCTGAGGACTTCTCCCCTAAGGCTGCTCATAACTCACGTGATACCAGCTATATAGAGCCGACTTGGCCCACACTGTCACAGAAAGCCTTATCAAAATCTCTTCTTCTTCATACACTCTTGTGTCTGTTACTTGGTTATTGCCTTTGGTACTCCACTGATGTGAACCACAGTCGCCGGAGGATGGAGGACACTAGTGACCCATCTTGCTCTGTGGCCTCAGTCCACAGCTTGAGGGTAAGGGAAGAGGCCAAATGAAGGTCAAGAAGGAAAGATGGAGTTTGAAGAGAAGACCTGAGTTAAGGGTGTCTTCTCAAGTCCTGATGACTGAAATGTAGCTCCAGTACCTGAAGTCCTGCTTGTTCTCAAGGCTGACCGCGGGGCTGGGTGCACTCAGTGAAGGAACCGTATACACTTAGTATTTCCTTGCTTGCTCACACTTGCCCTCCTCTGATACACACTCTGCAAGACTGATCTTCCCCTGAAACATCTTTCCACCTGCTACTGTCATCTCATGAACATTTGCTTCCCCTTCCTAGTGTCCCCCTAGAATGCCATTGCAGCCAATTCATAATTTGATAATCATGCTTCTTACCATAGTCTCAGCAACTTCTGATAAATTTTATTCACTTTATTCCATAGTCTTCACCCATCAATAATCTTCCTTAACTTCCTACCTGCAGGTTAACCCATTCGGATTCATTTCTTTTTCTTTCTCTTCTTTGGCAAATCCTTTCTATCTTTTAAGGTCTTTTTCTTGTCTCTCTACCATCCTGCCTTCCTGAACTTCTTTTTTTTTCCGTTTAAGTAACCTTTCAATCTCCTTCCCCAGTTTCCTCATAATCATTGAGAGTTTATTCCTCACACGTTAGACAGAGGTTTATGAATGGCCAGGCATAACGGACTCAGAATGAGTTGGCACCCCAGAGGTACCTGTCTTGCTGGGGAGCCACAGGTGAAGGGCTGTCTGCTGGACACATATTTGCATGGAGTCAGGCTGAGTGGCCTCAGCGTGTTTGCCCTGCACTTGTGTGTGTTTCTCCCTAGTTGGTTTCCTTGTCCAGCCACCTGTGACCTCCCTCCATCCAGCCCAGGGAATCCTTCTCATCACAGGGGTAGGATGTTTGTCTCATTTTCCATCACATCCTTTCCCCAAAGTTTGGTTGTGAGTTGTTCCCATTCCAAAGACCTTTCCTCTTTGAAGAGAAAAGAGAAAATCTTTTCTCTCCTTTCCTCTCACTTCACTTCTGCTCTATTATCTCCTCCGTCCAGAATGGCCCACTGACTCACATGGGTGTAGATCCGAAGATGGCAAGAACTGCCAGCAATTCTGAGATAATAATACAGATGGATCAGGAAAACTTGAAAACCTTTATCCCGCCACATTAAAAAAAATTGCACTTCCAGTGTATTCAGAGTCTCAGTGTAGAAACACAAATGATAGAGAAATTGAATGACACTCAAGTTTTTCTTTCCTCCTTTCCTGATTTATTCTAATCCTCCATGCTAACATGATGAACTATTTGTTAGGTAAAGTTTCAGACATTTTCTACCCATGCACACTTTTCTTCTTTTCACATAAGAGTGTGAACTAGGTCACTTTCAACATGCTGTGATTCTGTGATGCACTGTCTCCCACCGAGTCATCCACTGATAAAGTCATCTGTTTCACGGAGAACTATTTCCAATAGCTAATAGCCAATGTCTGTGGAGTGCTTACTCTGTGTCGGTTTCTTGTAACTACTTTACAGATCATTGGTACAACGTACCCATGGACCAGGTACAATTATGACCCCCAAGAGACAGATAAGTGCAGATAAGTACAAATAAATACAGAGGCCAAGTGACTTGCCCAAGACACTGGAGCAAATCAAAATCCATGCCTCTGTAATCATTTTGCTCTATTGCCTCTG
Source organism: Mesoplodon mirus (assembly GCF_964341445.2). Lineage (NCBI taxonomy): Eukaryota > Metazoa > Chordata > Mammalia > Artiodactyla > Ziphiidae > Mesoplodon > Mesoplodon mirus. The sequence goes on along the minus strand of NC_138986.1, from coordinate 108,224,438 downwards.
TCTGGGAGGCTTGATGATTTGGCAACTAAAACCTTAAATATCATGTTCCATTTTTATATCTGTGACACAAGCGTGGGGCTGTGATATGGGGTAACTAACCTGACTACTTTTGAAAACCCTTATGCACCTGGATGAAAGTAAGCCAGGGACTGCAAGCTATAGATTTAAGGTTTCCTACCAACTTTTAAAAATAGCTTCTTGAATGCAATTTACGTAGTGTCAAGTCTAGGATGTAGTCCAAATAGTAACAGAAAAATGGAGATATGTAGAAAAATACTTAAAGTTGACAAGTATTGGGAGTGTAGTATTTTGGGGGCCAGTGTGTAGACCACAGGAAAACTTGCTGTTTCCATCCCAAAGGGAAGAGCCCTATGTTGCAACTGCCAAGGTCCCTGGGGCAGCAAGTGTGCTCACTGCTTAGTAAAGAAGCATCCTCAGTTTGATAGAATCATATGGGAGCCTTACATTTGGTTAGCAGTTCTACATTCTTGATGTAATAATATTTTCAGGGTGTGGGAGGGTATCAAGCTCTGAAAATACCCTTGGAGAGATTTGCTTATTAAGTTTGGCTTTTTCAATCTCCCTACTACTTCTTGACTAAACACCAGGCGGTTTCCTTCACTTTTCAGAACCATGTTGTTTTTCCCTTGTCTAATGAACTTTGAAATACTTTTGGATGAGCTATTAAGTTTGGGAGAAAATAAACATCTCTTTAAAATAAGGAAGATAATAACAATGACAAGTAGAAAAAGCTCTAAAACAGAGAATATCCTCCATTCTAGCCAATGACTGGGAGTGGAAGGTGCGTGCTCGCTGTCCAGGACGTAGAAATAAAAGCTGAGGAGGCGCTGAGGCGTCTCCTGGATCTCTATGAGCCTCCATCATTTCTGAAGGGTAGGGTTGACAGATAAAATATAGGCTGTTTAGATAAATATGAATGTCAGAAAAACAACAAGTATATTTTTAAGATAAGTATGCCCCAAATAGTTCATAGGATCTACTTATACTAAAAATAATGACTTATTATTCATGTGAAGTTCAAGTTTAACTGGGTATCCTGTACTTTTATTTACTAAATCTGACAGCCCTACTGATGATCCACAATGGAGGCAGTTGAGGAGCGGTACATGCTGGCTCTCGGACAGTCAGAAATGGCTTCAGCAGATCCAGGTACAGTATGAAATTCTTTTTGGATGTAGCTCAGAAGCCATGGCCAGCCCTTGACTGCAAGTACTGCCTCGGGTTTCCCTGAGGTGGGGTAAACCGTCCTCTGAATGGCCTTTTGGTAAGTCTGGAAGACCATATCCAAGGGGAGCCCCAAAGTCAGTTTCATCCTCACAACCATGTTTCCAATTCCTGGAATTGGCTGCATGTGACTCACAAGAGCTGAGGAGGTTTGTGGAAATTGGGAGTGTCATAGCTTGAACCCTTTGTAGGTAAAGTTTTGCTGTTGTGAGAGTTTTAACAGGAGCAATGTGAAAGACTCCAGGTCCCCAGGTAGATAGAAATAATCCTGTTCTACCTGTGTGTATGTGACAAGTCTCTAATAGTTCAGAGAGCAAGTATCTGGTCTTAGAAAGACTGATCCAAGCTTGGATGTTTCTGGCGACAAGGCAAGGTCCTGAGTTTCAAGTTCACCTTTTATGGTTGAGGAGACAATAAGGTGGTCAGAAGGGAAATCATGGAGGAGACCTTGGCTTCATCCATTGTGCAGGCTTGTATATGTGGTTCTATGTAGATTGTGTTTCAAAGGTGGAGCTTGTTTACAACTATGAACATTCTCCGATGTGCTTTTTGGACTTTCATTCCCAGAGCGAGAGCAGTGCCGAGGCTCTAGAAATGCCATGGATATTCTGAGCTGTCAGTGGCATTTCCCACGTACTGTTCCCCTGGTGCCGCTCTTAGAAATGTCCGAAGGGATTATCATCTGTCTTGTGGCGGATCCTAGCATTGTGAAATGAAGCTGCTGCACCTGGCTCAGAGGATTTCGGATGCGGTGGGAGGAGTAGTAGTACTACGACTATAAAGTGTATCACAGCATATCTATTCCATCTTGAGAGTGGGGTTGGGGGGTTATGAAGGGGGTCTTTTATTGTACTTTTTTACATTGTACCCTTGAAACTAATTCAATTTTTTTAAATTAAATAATTTATTTTGGGCTGCATTGGGTCTTTGTTGCTGCTAGAGGGCGTTCTCTAGTTGCAGTGCGCCAGGGCTCCTCTTGGCTGCGGTGCACGGGCTTCTCATTGCAGTGGCTTCTCTTGTTGTGGAGCATGGGCTCTAGGCACGCAGGCTTCCGTAGTCATGGCACGTGGGCTCGGTTGATGTGGCACACGGGCTCTAGAGCGCAGGCTCAGTAGTTGTGGCGCGCGGGCTTAGTTACTCCGTGGCACGTGGGATCTTCCCAGGCCAGGGCTCGAACCCATGTCCCCTGCATTCGCAGGCATATTCTTAACTACCGCTCCACCAGGGAAGCCCAATAATTCAGTTTTTTATAAAGAGAAGTTTCCTAATATTATTCCAAAATTTAAAAATATGTAGTTGGATAACACTATGAAAAATTAACTGATATATTATTTTATTATTTCTCTTTGCTCCCTGGATTTTTTTTCCTCATCCAGTCAGCTAGGCACTGTGAGCTCACTGCATTAGGAAGGTAAAGACTCAGCAGAAATGAGGGAGAAAAAAATAAAATTCTCAGCTTTGGAATGCTCACAACGGAGGCCACAGTAAAACAGGTGAGAATTCTGTGAACAAAAAATAAATGTCGTCTCAAATGCAAAAAAAGTATTCTCTGCACTGGGAGGCAGGAGAGGGAGGGAGGGAAGGACTGAAGGAGAGAGATCAGTGTGGCCAGGGACATGGAAACTGTGCTTGAGGACGATAGGCCCAGGAAGAGAATCAGAATCTGGAGAAGGTTCAGCCTGCACATGATCATTGCCTCCAGCCAGCACCCTCATCTCAGACGTTGGGAAATTCAGAGAGAGAGTGGGAGTACGTCAGGAGGGCCACGCGCAGAGTCTGTGTGGCAGGGGTTGTGGCCGTTCCCTATTTGTGAGGAGTCCCCAGCAATTTGCAGGCCTCTTCTGGAAAATGCTGGCGGACGTCTCTAGTGCTTATGTGAAAGCTTGTTCACAAACCTTGAAAGATACAGATGTAGCTGACAGATAGATGCATAGATAGAAAAATGTCATTAAATCAAAGCTCCAGGAAAGGTTTGGAAATTGCCCTGTATTGCATAGGACGCTTCTATTGTCATATGATGTTAGACTGAGTGCCGGTCCCTTCATCCTCCTTCAGACCACGGCATTCTGTCTGCTACTCTCCCGAGGGTCCTTTCTTCTCCCTGGAAGGGATAAAGCAAATGAGGTAGAACAGGAAGAGACAAGAAGCACTCCAAGCTCTGCTGGTCAGGGTTACCCTCCAGCATTGCCTTAATGCTCAGAGCCACACACACCACAGTGAGCTTGGCTCCAGATCAACTACCACGCCACGAAGGTTCTGGAACATTTCCATATCTCGGGGGACCTCATTTCCACGTGACTCTCTTTCCTATTCCCCTTTGTCACAGAAGGCTAGGTCCAGTGGTCAGGGTGAGATCTCGGCTCAGGCCCAAGGCTCTCAGACCTCAAAGTTCTGGTCCTGCAAGGGCCCCTGTCCTCTCTTGAGACCACTCCTGGCTCTCTCTGCCGAGAAGGAGCTGCTGGCAGTACGTCCTCTAAGAGTTGAGGTCCATCGTGCAGACCCTGAGAAAACTCCTAGGAAAAGGCTCCACCTTCTTGTTTACGTCAACAGAGGTCAATGCCTTTGTTAGTGCTGGGTGTGTCCCATTTGATGCAACTGCAGAGCCATTAGGTCAACCAGCACATGTGTGCGGCCCCTTCCCTTAGACTCCTCTGGGCCCTCGTGACCTAGGCTCAGAAGACTGCCAGCCTCAAGCCTTACCTCTTCCAAGGGACGGCCACACCGTCTTCCAGGATCTTCGGTCCCATGAATCTCAGTTGCTGTTTGGAACTCAAAGGAGAGAAAAGACCCTGCCTGCGGGGTCTCTTTGGGCTGGGGCCTTCCCCCGTGGGCTGCTCTCCCTCATTCTCCTTTTCTTCTTGCTTCTCTTCATCCTCCTCCTCCTCCTCCTCCTCGTTCTCCTCCTCCTCCTCCTCGTCTTCCTCCTCAGGGGTGTTCTCGGATTCCACATTGCCCATCCACTGGGCCATGTTGAGATGAAAGACACGGCAGCTGAAGCCCTGCAGGACGCCGAACTTCACGTGCTGCTGGAGGATCTCCAAGGTGGGGAAGACCCGGCAGCAGGCCATGCAACTGAAGCCGATCTCCATGGTCAGCATCCAGTCCGCTGTCTTGGCGCTGGGTCTCTCCTCGATGGTAGGTGGCCCTGATGGGCTGCCTGGCTCTGCTCTTTCCTCATACTCTTTCTCCTCCCCAGTGGGCTCACTGTCAGACAGGAGGCTTTCGGTGGACACATCAGAAGAGGGGTCAGTGGCTACTGCGCACACATCCTCAGGAAGGGTCACTTCTTCTATCGTCAGCTGCTTTTCAGGCAACTCCAAGGGTTTCTTTGTCTTCCAGGAGACAGCGACACCCTTGTTCACTTGTACCTGCATGTAGTATATTTTCATGCCCCTTTCCTCTTTGTCTGGGTGCAGATAGTTCTTACAGGGTGAAGAGGGTGAGGAGGAGACACAGTGTGATGGGGAAGCGGTCTCTCCTTCTTCCTGATAGTGGGCTAGGTGTGGTCTAGGCTGGGCAGTGTCTCGATGAAATCTCCGGATTCCTGAAAAAGGAAATTAAAATCATAATAACATGCACGGGCCATGCCGGAAGTGAGGGAGCAGGTGTGGTAGATGAGAGAGGGACATTGGCATGACATAGCTATGTCGTGAGCTTGGTGTCTGTTGGCCGTAGGATGGAGTGGTGTATCTGGTGTCATCTGTGGGCTTTTCATGTGCGTGGGGGGGATACTGGAGCGGTGTCTGTATACAGGGGTGTGGAGTATGGTGGTGAGGGCTGCAGTATGTGAGGGATGCGGCTGGATGCGTGTACGACGAGGAGTGTGAGTTTGGGAATATCGGTGGTGCATCCCTTGTGGAATGGGGCTGTGGTGCAGGAGAGTACTGTGGAGCACGTGCTTGGGGTTGATGTGCACTGAGAAGGGCTGTGCCTGGAGGGCGCGTGTATGTGTGAGCTGTGTACAGCTGAGCTGGATGGTCCTGCTCTCAGGCTGGAGGTGTATGATGCAGAACTCTGTCCTTCTCTGGAAGCAAAGGCAAAGACAAAGCCTACATTTTCCTCTGAAGATGCTTAATCTGGTCCCTCTTCCCTCCACCTCAAGCCCAGACCTTTCCGGCCCCTGCTCCTTGACTTCCCCACCATGGTAGTAGCAGTATTCACACACACACCCCCAGACTCAGCTGGCATCCACGCCCTCGGAACAGCTCAGCCATCCTGCCCAGGCTCCTCCACAGAGCCCTCATCACCTCTGATGACCCTGGATTTCCTCTCAGCCTCCCTGGGATCTGTGTGCCTCCGGCCTCACAGCCAAGCACCCCCTCACCTGAGGAGCCCCGCACCCTTACAAGCATAGCTGAGCTTGCACGGAGTAGAAGTACAGAAGAAGTATTTAGAGGCAGAGGAGACCTCCCCTGCCCCTGGGCTGCAGCCTTGGGCCACCACAGTGGATCCAAGCCGAGGGGGATCCTCTTGTGACTTCGAGATTCCTGAGGGAGGAATGAAAGGCTCAGGGTGGGTTCATCAGTCCTCTGTCCACAGATATTTACTGAGTGTGTGACACGTGTCAGGTGCAGTGAATACACACAGTTGAGAGTGTGGTTCCCAGTGGATCCTCCAGGATTTAATTCCAATCAATACTTATTCTCTCACTGTCTAGTTGGTAATGTAGGCCTTGGTGGTGACTGTGAGTGTGTGGGAAGAGTGAGTGATGTGTATCAGTTAAGTCTGTGGTAAGTGTGGGGTTGGCATGGGGAGCACAGTGCAGACGTGTCTATCTGTGTCTGTGGCCTTTGTGTGCATGGTTTCTGTTCACAAGTCAGGAATTCTGGGACATATAACTTTTCCTCATTACATGGTGTGGCTTGTATTTATGGTGTGTGTTCATTCATTCATTCACCAAGATTCAGTAAGCAGCTACTCCTGTGTATCCGGCACTCTTCCATTGTTGTAGTCTTTGGTAACGCTGCACATTGTAGTAGGGGAAGACACACACTAAACAAAACTACAATAAATAGATAATACATCAGCTGGTGGTAAGTATATAAGGGTTGCCAGACTTAGCGAACAAGAATACAAGGCACCCAGTTAAATTTCAGTTTCAGATAAACCCAGAATAATTTTTTAGTGTAAGTATTCCCATGCAGTATTTGGCCTGACTTAGTTTTAGTGTAAGTAGGGCCCATACAATATGTGGGACATACGGATACTGAAAAATTACTTGTTGTTTATCTGGAATTCAAATTGAACTGGATAGCCCATATTTTCTCTGGCAATCCTGACATGGGTTACTGAGACTGTGGTTTACTGTGGTTTGTACAAAGCGGGTCTGGCATTACTCAACAATGTGTTATAAGTGTGGTGTGTATGACACGTGACTGGTTCTTATAGAGGTATTTAGCGATGGCTGAAGTTAGCTGTGTTTGTGCGAGAGTTGAGCAGATACATATATATATATATAGTGTGTGTGTGTGTGTGTGTCCTATATATATAGTGTGTGTGTCTATATACATATCTCATCTCCAGCGTTTGGTGTTGGAGGAGAGGATTGTGATACAGGTGGGTTGTATGAGAACGTAGTATAGGAGGGATGCGTGTATATACCTCCATGTGCTGTGTGTGGTTTACTAAGGAAGTTATATGTGGGGTGTGTGATATTTTTGCTGCATCAGAGTGTACATGGGTGTATGAGTTACTGTCTCATAAAACACCCCTAACAAGAATTCTGTATACACTCTTACGTACACCGAGTGTCAGCCAGGTCCAGGCAGGGTGACAAGAACTTTACCATGCAGACTTTATATCTGGTAAGCACTCTAACCCCATTCATCTCGCTCTTCTCTGCACTACCACACACACACACACACACACACACACACACACACACACAAACACACAGGAACATAGAGCAAAATATTCTGAATGGTCAGGTGCAGTCATTGCCTTCCCCAGCCTGTCCCAGCCACTGCCTGGAAATCTGCCTGCTGTGTAGAGCTCCATTCCCAGGGCCCATCCTACAGTCTCCAGGGCCCTGGGCCTGGTAGGAGCTACTGGGCTCTAATCTGGGGCAGAGGCCTCTAGCTGGAGCTCTGGGGTGACCACCCCTCTCCCAGGGCAAGCTACTCGCCTACATTTAATGCACACAGGCACCACGTGGCCCGTGGCTCTCAGCTCCCCACAGGACCCTGAGGACATTTCTCATCCCCGCTCACGCGGTCTCAGTCTCTGGAAAACCCTTCCCTTCCCTTGATCTCCTTTGGGAAATTCTTCCTGTTGAAGGAATAAATCCTCCTTGCTTTCAATATGACACCATCCCTAGACAAACAATCTTCTTTCAAAGTACATTCCACTTGTCAAGATATTTTTCAACAGGGCCTTCAACTCATGGGGCTTCTCTTTCCACTTTGGTAAAAGAGGCCAAGCAACTCATGGGTCTCTCTCAGCATCCTTGCATCCTTCACATCCCCCACCTCATGACCCCAGGGAAAGATCCAAGAGAATAAGAGAGAAATCGGGGACTGAGAAAAGCTGCACCTCTAGGTCTGTGCAAGCAGGATGCAGCCTGCTGTGAGTCCGACAAAGCTCCAGGCCTGGCTGCCCCAGGAGAGAGTCCTCAGACCAGCGGAGCTGACCTCCCATCTCCCATGGGGCATCTGGCCGTTCTGTGCCGTCTCACACCACAGGGGCCCTCCTAATAGATACGGCAGCATCAGTGAGACAAGGTCTCTCGCTCCCTGCTTCACAGGTGACACGTTCTCAGTCCCCCGCTTCCTAGAGAAGGTTCAGTTTGGCAGAAACCCATGTGCCCCAGACAAGTTGCCCCCCACATACCTCCTCCGTTCTCGGCAGTTTCCTGGGACTCTTCATTTTCCAGATGTTTCCTCTTTTGTCGCCGTTCCATCGTACCAACTAGAAGTCTCCCTTAGAAGATGCCTCAAGAGATGTCCAACTCCTCCTCTTCCCTACAGGTTGGCCCTTCTTGGCTCTTGGGCAATCCGTTGAAATGATTCAATACAAACAAAAATAGTCAAGTCTCCTAAATGGCTGAAAAACTTGTACCACTTAGTGAACCAGCAGTACTGCCTAGTGATCACCAGGGCTGTTATGTTTGCAAGGTTGCCAGGCACACAGTGGAATTCTGTGACCTCAGTGCTGACATCAGAGCATTCGGTGGACCTAGGTTGAGCACAGTGTCTGCAGTAGCACAGGCCCCATTTTCAAGAACAATTCCTTTTTCCCAGCCGAACCTTTCCCGTGAAAGGGAAAGGTTCATACCTTATCTATTATAAATTGTATCATACCATGTCTATTATAAAATTCACATTTTGATTGGAGATCTTTTAATGTCTTTTCTAGAGAGATTTAATATGAATATTTTAAATGGTCTCCAGTTTCCCTGTGGATTATTGACATTTTAAACTCTGCACTTCAATTTTCCCTCAATACGTGTAATTTTGTCACGGCTATTTCTGTACTTAAAGATGAGGAACTATATACTTGATTTCTTCATTTTTTCCCCATCTCTTTCCAAGGTACTGCATTTGATTGTGTCTTGCGACTGAGTGAAAAATGCTAGTCCTTGAGTCAGGACATTGGGCCATTTACCAAGTAACTCAACCTATCTGGGCTTCAGCTTCTGTATGTGCGATCAAGAGGCTTGGACTAGCTGACTTTTCAAATGCTGTGTTTCTTTGATTCACTCTCACTTACTGATCTGCTCCTTAAGAAGAGGGTCTGTTCTCATAAAGTAACAACAGCCTTTTCCTAACCTTGGGTTGGGCGGAGTTTAACTGTTCGTACTCAGTTTGTTAGTTATATTGCCTTCTATGTATGCTTAGCTCTAAATAATTTATATGGCTCTTGTGACAATTTTTAGATCTTCTTTTTTTCTTATTTTCTTTTACAGTTTCTAATTTGTTATCGCCAGTGTAGAGGAGCCTGATTGACTTTTAAAATTTATTGATCTTGTATGTGTGTGCCTTGTTGAACCGTCTTATTAGTTCCTGCTAGTTTATCTGTGGGTTCTTTTGGGTCTCCTAGATAAATGAGCATATTAAATGTAAATAATGTGTTCTTTGGATAAAGTTTATTTTCTTGCATCTCTCTATATAGAAGCAATATGTTGAATTGATTTAAATATTTAAATACTTACATACCTGTTATCACAATCTAACATTCTTTATCTTATTTTCTTTCAATCAATATTATGTTTTCAAGATTTATCCACGTGAATCCATATAGATCTAGGTCTTTGATTTTTGACTGTTTGATATTATTTGATCACATGCATATAGCATCATTTATTTTCCATTCAAGCATTATTGGACAATTGGATTGTTTCCCTCCCTTCTCTAGAACAAACAACATTTCCTAGAATATCCCTGAAGATGTCTGACAGTCGAGAAGGGCCAGGCTGCCCGAAGGATTGCTACTTGCTTTTAGCCACCTTCCAACAGGCCGTCTCCAGCCAGCAATTTGAAGCACAGCTGAAATGAGAACTGCCCCAAATGTGAAGATCTTAGGAGCTTTCTAGAAGGTGGGAGGTTAATGAAAGGCATCATCCTGGGATCCCAGGGGAGTCTGAGCTGGCCTGAAGCTCATCTTCCTCCTCCACCTCTCAAGAGAAATGTGGAGGAAAGAAGACTTCAAAAACTGTGAGCAGGCAGAGGGAGAGAGATTGGGGGCCGAAGCTGTAACTGAGGTCTTGGTGTGGGCTGTGAGCACGCAGAGACTCTAGAGAGCCAGGCTCTGCCTTCTGAGAACTTCTCCCCTAAGGCTGCTCATAACTCACGTGATACCAGCCATATAGAGCCGACTTGGCCCACACTGTCACAGAAAGCCTTATCAGAATCTCTTCTTCTTCATACACTCTTGTGTCTGTTACTTGGTTATTGCCTTTGGTACTCCACTGATGTGAACCAGAGTTGCCGGGGGATGGAGGACACTAGTGACCCATCTTGCTCTGTGGCCTCAGTCCACAGCTTGAGGGTAAGGGAAGAGGCCAAATGAAGGTTAAGAAGGAAAGATGGAGTTTGAAGAGAAGACCTGAGTTAAGGGTGTCTTCTCAAGTCCTGATGACTGAAATGTAGCTCCAGTACCTGAAGTCCTGCTTGTTCTCAAGGCTGACCGCGGGGCTGGGTGCACTCAGTGAAGGAACTGTATACACTTAGTATTTCCTTGCTTGCTCACACTTGCCCTCCTCTGATACACCCTCTGCAAGACTGATCTTCCCCTGAAACAACTTTCCACCTGCCACTGTCATCTCATGAACATTTGCTTCCCCTTCCTAGTGTCCCCCTAGAATGCCATTGCAGCCAATTCATAATTTGATAATCATGCTGCTTACCATATTCTCAGCAACTTCTGATAAATTTTATTCACTTTATTCCATAGTCTTCACCCATCAATAATCTTCCTTAACTTCCTAGCTACAGGTTAACCCATTCGGAATCATTTCTTTTTCTTTCTCTTCTTTGGCAAATCCTTTCTATCTTTTAAGGTCTTTTTCTTGTCTCTCTACCATCTTGCCTTCCTGAACTCTTTTTTTTTTTCGTTTATGTAACCTTTCAATCTCCTTCCCCAATTTCCTCATAAACTTTGAGAGTTTATTCCTCACACGTTAGACAGCGGTTTATGAATGGCCAGGCATAATGGACTCAGAATGAGTTGGCAACACCGAGGTACCTGACTTGCTGGGGAGCCACAGGTGAAGGGCTGTCTGCTGGACACATGTTTGCATGGAGTCAGGCTGAGTGGCCTCAGGGTGTTTGCCCTGCACTTGTGTGTGTTTCTCCCTAGTTGGTTTCCTTGTCCAGCCACCTGTGACCTCCCTCCATCCAGCCCAGGGAATCCTTCTCATCACAGGGGTAGGATGTTTGTCTCATTTTCCATCACATCCTTACCCCAAAGTTTGGTTGTGAGTTGTTCCCATTCCAAAGACCTTTCCTCTTTGAAGAGAAAAGAGAAAATCTTTTCTCTCCTTTCTTCTCACTTCACTTCTGCTCTATTATCTCCTCCGTCCAGAATGGCCCACTGACTCACATGGGTGTAGATCCGAAGATGGCAAGAACTGCCAGCAATTCTGAGATAATAATATGGATGGATCAGGAAAACTTGAAAACCTTTATCCCGCCACATTAAAAAAATTTGCACTTCCAGTGTATTCAGAGTCTCAGTGTAGAAACACAAATGATAGAGAAATTGAATGACACTCAAGTTTTTCTTTCCTCCTTTCCTGATTTATTCTAATCCTCCATGCTAACATGATGAACTATTTGTTAGGTAAAGTTTCAGACATTTTCTACCCATGCACACTTTTCTTCTTTTCACATAAGAGTGTGAACTAGGTCACTTTCAACATGCTGTGATTCTGTGATTCACTGTCTCCCACCGTGTCATCCACTGATAAAGTCATCTGTTTCACGGAGAACTATTTCCAATAGCTAATAGCCAATGTCTGTGGAGTGCTTACTCTGTGTCGGTTTCTTGTAACTACTTTACAGATCATTGGTACAACGTACCCATGGACCAGGTACAATTATGACCCCCAAGTGACAGATAAGGGCAGATAAGTACAAATAAATACAGAGGCCAAGTGACTTGCCCAAGACACTGGAGCAAATCAAAATCCATGCCTCTGTAATCATTTTGCTCTATTGCCTCTGTCTGGGAGGCTTGATGATTTGGCAACTAAAACCTTAAATATCATGTTCCATTTTTATATCTGTGACACAAGCGTGGGGCTGTGATATGGGGTAACTAACCTGACTACTTTTGAAAACCCTTATGCACCTGGATGAAAGTAAGCCAGGGACTGCAAGCTATAGATTTAAGGTTTCCTACCAACTTTTAAAAATAGCTTCTTGAATGCAATTTACGTAGTGTCAAGTCTAGGATGTAGTCCAAATAGTAACAGAAAAATGGAGATATGTAGAAAAATACTTAAAGTTGACAAGTATTGGGAGTGTAGTATTTTGGGGGCCAGTGTGTAGACCACAGGAAAACTTGCTGTTTCCATCCCAAAGGGAAGAGCCCTACGTTGCAACTGCCAAGGTCCCTGGGGCAGCAAGTGTGCTCACTGCTTAGTAAAGAAGCATCCTCAGTTTGATAGAATCATATGGGAGCCTTACATTTGGTTAGCAGTTCTACATTCTTGATGTAATAATATTTTCAGGGTGTGGGAGGGTATCAAGCTCTGAAAATACCCTTGGAGAGATTTGCTTATTAAGTTTGGCTTTTTCAATCTCCCTACTACTTCTTGACTAAACACCAGGCGGTTTCCTTCACTTTTCAGAACCATGTTGTTTTTCCCTTGTCTAATGAACTTTGAAATACTTTTGGATGAGCTATTAAGTTTGGGAGAAAATAAACATCTCTTTAAAATAAGGAAGATAATAACAATGACAAGTAGAAAAAGCTCTAAACCAGAGAATATCCTCCATTCTAGCCAATGACTGGGAGTGGAAGGTACGTGCTCTCTGTCCAGGACGTAGAAATAAAAGCTGAGGAGGCGCTGAGGCGTCTCCTGGATCTCTATGAGCCTCCATCATTTCTGAAGGGTAGGGTTGACAGATAAAATATAGGCTGTTTAGATAAATATGAATGTCAGAAAAACAACAAGTATATTTTTAAGATAAGTATGCCCCAAATAGTTCATAGGATCTACTTATACTAAAAATAATGACTTATTATTCATGTGAAGTTCAAGTTTAACTGGGTATCCTGTACTTTTATTTACTAAATCTGACAGCCCTACTGATGATCCACAATGGAGGCAGTTGAGGAGCGGTACATGCTGGCTCTCGGACAGTCAGAAATGGCTTCAGCAGATCCAGGTACAGTATGAACTTCTTTTTGGATGTAGCTCAGAAGCCATGGCCAGCCCTTGACTGCAAGTACTGCCTCGGGTTTCCCTGAGGTGGGGTAAACCTTCCTCTTAATGGCCTTTTGGTAAGTCTGGAAGACCATATCCAAGGGGAGCCCCAACGTCAGTTTCATCCTCACAACCATGTTTCCAATTCCTGGAATTGGCTGCATGTGACTCACAAGAGCTGAGGAGGTTTGTGGAAATTGGGAGTGTCATAGCTTGAACCCTTTGTAGGTAAAGTTTTGCTGTTGTGAGAGTTTTAACAGGAGCAATGTGAAAGACTCCAGGTCCCCAGGTAGATAGAAATAATCCTGTTCTACTTCTGTGTATGTGACAAGTCTCTAATAGTTCAGAGAGCAAGTATCTGGTCTTAGAAAGACTGATCCAAGCTTGGATGTTTCTGGCGACAAGGCAAGGTCCTGAGTTTCAAGTTCACCTTTTATGGTTGAGGAGACAATAAGGTGGTCAGAAGGGAAATCATGGAGGAGACCTTGGCTTCATCCATTGTGCAGGCTTGTATATGTGGTTCTATGTAGATTGTGTTTCAAAGGTGGAGCTTGTTTACAACTATGAACATTCTCCGATGTGCTTTTTGGACTTTCATTCCCAGAGCGAGAGCAGTGCCGAGGCTCTAGAAATGCCATGGATATTCTGAGCTGTCAGTGGCATTTCCCAGGTACTGTTCCCCTGGTGCCGCTCCTTGAAATGTCCAAAGGGATTATCATCGGTCCTGTGGCGGGTCCTAGCATTGTGAAAGGAAGCTGCTGCACCTGGCTCAGAGGATTTCGGATGCGGTGGGAGGAGTAGTAGTACTACGACTATAAATTGTATCACAGCATATCTATTCCATCTTGAGAGTGGGGTTGGGGGGTTATGAAGGGGGTCTTTTATTGTACTTTTTTACATTGTACCCTTGAAACTAATTCAATTTTTTAAAATTAATTAATTTATTTTGGGCTGCATTCGGTCTTTGTTGCTGCTAGAGGGCGTTCTCTAGTTGCAGTGCGCCAGGGCTCCTCTTGGCTGCGGTGCACGGGCTTCTCATTGCAGTGGCTTCTCTTGTTGCGGAGCATGGGCTCTAGGCACGCAGGCTTCCGTAGTCATGGCACGTGGGCTCGGTTGATGTGGCACACGGGCTCTAGAGCGCAGGCTCAGTAGTTGTGGCGCGCGGGCTTAGTTACTCCGTGGCACGTGGGATCTTCCCAGGCCAGGGCTCGAACCCATGTCCCCTGCATTCACAGGCATATTCTTAACTACCGCTCCACCAGGGAAGCCCAATAATTCAGTTTTTTATAAAGAGAAGTTTCCTAATATTATTCCAAAATTTAAAAATATGTAGTTGGATAACACTATGAAAAATTAACTGATATATTCTTTTATTATTTCTCTTTGCTCCCTGGATTTTTTTTCCTCATCCAGTCAGCTAGGCACTGTGAGCTCACTGCATTAGGAAGGTAAAGACTCAGCAGAAATGAGGGAGAAAAAAAGAAAATTCTCAGCTTTGGAATGCTCACAACGGAGGCCACAGTAAAACAGGTGAGAATTCTGTGAACAAAAAATAAATGTCGTCTCAAATGCAAAAAAGTATTCTCTGCACTGGGAGGCAGGAGAGGGAGGGAGGGAAGGACTGAAGGAGAGAGATCAGTGTGGCCAGGGACATGGAAACTGTGCTTGAGGACGATAGGCCCAGGAAGAGAATCAGAATCTGGAGAAGGTTCAGCCTGCACGTGATCATTGCCTCCAGCCAGCACCCGCATCTCAGACGTTGGGAAATTCAGAGAGAGAGTGGGAGTACGTCAGGAGGGCCACGCGCAGAGTCTGTGTGGCAGGGGTTGTGGCCGTTCCCTATTTGTGAGGAGTCCCCAGCAATTTGCAGGCCTCTTCTGGAAAATGCTGGCAGACGTCTCTAGTGCTTATGTGAAAGCTTGTTCACAAACCTTGAAAGATACAGATGTAGCTGACAGATAGATGCATAGATAGAAAAATGTCATTAAATAAAAGCTCCAGGAAAGGTTTGGAAAATGCCCTTTATTGCATAGGACGCTTCTATTGTCATATGATGTTAGACTGAGTGCCGGTCCCTTCATCCTCCTTCAGACCACGGCATTCTGTCTGCTACTCTCCCGAGGGTCCTTTCTTCTCCCTGGAAGGGATAAAGCAAATGAGGTAGAACAGGAAGAGACAAGAAGCACTCCAAGCTCTGCTGGTCAGGGTTACCCTCCAGCATTGCCTTAATGCTCAGAGCCACACACACCACAGTGAGCTTGGCTCCAGATCAACTACCACGCCACGAAGGTTCTGGAACATTTCCATATCTCGGGGGACCTCATTTCCACCTGACTCTCTTTCCTATTCCCCTTTGTCACAGAAGGCTAGGTCCAGTGGTCAGGGTGAGATCTCGGCTCAGGCCCAAGGCTCTCAGACCTCAAAGTTCTGGTCCTGCAAGGGCCCCTGTCCTCTCTTGAGACCACTCCTGGCTCTCTGTGCCGAGAAGGAGCTGCTGGCAGTACGTCCTCTAAGAGTTGAGGTCCATCGTGCAGACCCTGAGAAAACTCCTAGGAAAAGGCTCCACCTTCTTGTTTACGTCAACAGAGGTCAATGCCTTTGTTAGTGCTGGGTGTGTCCCATTTGATGCAACTGCAGAGCCATTAGGTCAACCAGCACATGTGTGCGGCCCCTTCCCTTAGACTCCTCTGGGCCCTCGTGACATAGGCTCAGAAGACTGCCAGCCTCAAGCCTTACCTCTTCCAAGGGACGGCCACACCGTCTTCCAGGATCTTCTGTCCCATGAATCTCAGTTGCTGTTTGGAACTCAAAGGAGAGAAAAGACCCTGCCTGCAGGGTCTCTTTGGGCTGGGGCCTTCCCCCGTGGGCTGCTCTCCCTCATTCTCCTTTTCTTCTTGCTTCTCTTCCTCCTCCTCCTCCTCCTCCTCCTCCTCCTCATTCTCCTCCTCCTCCTCCTCGTCCTCCTCCTCATGCGTGCTCTCGGATTCCACATTGCCCATCCACTGGGCCATGTTGAGATGAAAGACACGGCAACTGAAGCCCTGCAGGACGCCGAACTTCACGTGCTGCTGGAGGATCTCCAAGGTGCGGAACACCCGGCAGCAAGCCATGCACCTGAAGCTGGTCTCCATGGTCAGCATCCAGTCCGCTGTCTTGGCGCTGGGTCTCTACTCGACGGCAGGTGGCCCTGATGGGCTGCCTGGCTCTGCACTTTCCTCATACTCTTTCTCCTCCCCAGTGGGCTCACTGTCAGACAGGAGGCTTTTGGTGGACACATCAGAAGAGGGGTCAGTGGCTACTGCGCACACATCCTCAGGAAGGGTCACTTCTTCTATCGTCAGCTGCTTTTCAGGCAACTCCAAGGGTTTCTTTGTCTTCCAGGAGACAGCGACACCCTTGTTCACTTGTACCTGCATGTAGTATATTTTCATGCCCCTTTCCTCTTTGTCTGGGTGCAGATAGTTCTTACAGGGTGAAGAGGGTGAGGAGGAGACACAGTGTGATGGGGAAGCGGTCTCTCCTTCTTCCTGATCCTGGGCTAGGGGTGGTCTAGGCTGGGCAGTGTCTCGATGAAATCTCCGGATTCCTGAAAAAGGAAATGAAAATCATAATAACATGCATGGGCCATGCCGGAAGCTGAGGGAGCAGGTGTGGTAGACGAGAGAGGGACATTGGCACGACATAGCTATGTCGTGAGCTTGGTGTCTGTTGGCTGTAGGACGGAGTGGTGTATCTGGTGTCATCTGTGGGCTTTTCATGTGCGTGGGGGGGGCTATACTGGAGCAGTGTCTGTATACAGGGCTGTGGAGTATGGTGGTGAGGGCTGTAGTATGTGAGGGATGCGGCTGGATGCGTGTACGACGAGGAGTGTGAGTTTGGGAATATCGGTGGTGCATTCCTTGTGGAATGGGGCTGTGGTGCAGGAGAGTACTGTGGAGCACGAGCTTGGGGTTGATGTGCACTGAGAAGGGCTGTGCCTGGAGGGTGCGTGTATGTGTGAGCTGTGTACACCTGAGCTGGATGGTCCTGCTCTCAGGCTGGAGGTGTATGATGCAGAACTCTGTCCTTCTCTGGAAGCAAAGGCAAAGACAAAGCCTACATTTTCCTCTGAAGATGCTTAATCTGGTCCCTCTTCCCTCCACCTCAAGCCCAGACCTTTCCGGCCCCTGCTCCTTGACTTCCCCACCATGGTAGTAGCAGTATTCACACACACACTCCCAGACTCAGCTGGCATCCATGCCCTCGGAACAGCTCAGGCATCCTGCCCAGGCTCCTCCACAGAGCCCTCATCACCACTGATGACCCTGGATTTCCTCTCAGCCTCCCTGGGATCTGTGTGCCTCCTGCCTCACAGCCAAGCACCCCCTCACCTGAGGAGCCCCGCGCCCTTACCAGCGTAGCTGAGCTTGCATGGAGTAGAAGTACAGAAGAAGTATTTAGAGGCAGAGGAGACCTCCCCTGCCCCTGGGCTGCAGCCTTGGGCCACCACAGTGGATCCAAGCCGAGGGGGATCCTCTTGTGACTTCGAGGTTCCTGAGGGAGGAATGAAAGGCTCAGGGTGGGTTCATCAGTCCTCTGTCCACAGATATTTACTGAATGTGTGACACGTGTCAGGTGCAGTGAATACACACAGTTGAGAGTGTGGTTCCCAGTGGATCCTCCAGGATTTAATTCCAATCAATACTTATTCTCTCACTGTCTAGTTGGTAATGTAGGCCTCGGTGGTGACTGTGAGTGTGTGGGAAGAGTGAGTGATGTGTATCAGTTAAGTCTGTGGTAAGTGTGGGGTTGGCATGGGGAGCACAGTGCAGACGTGTCTATCTGTGTCTGTGGCCTTTGTGTGCATGGTTTCTGTTCACAAGTCAGGAATTCTGGGACATGTAACTTTTCCTCATTACATGGTGTGGCTTGTATTTATGGTGCGTGTTCATTCATTCATTCACCAAGATTCAGTAAGCAGCTACTCCTGTGTATCCGGCACTCTTCCATTGTTGTAGTCTTTGGTAACGCTGCACATTGTAGTAGGGGAAGACACACACTAAACAAAACTACAATAAATAGATAATACATCAGCTGGTGGTAAGTATATAAGGGTTGCCAGACTTAGCGAACAAGAATACAAGGCACCCAGTTAAATTTCAGTTTCAGATAAACCCAGAATAATTTTTTAGTGTAAGTATTCCCATGCAGTATTTGGCCTGACTTAGTTTTAGTGTAAGTAGGGCCCATACAATATGTGGGACATACGGATACTGAAAAATTACTTGTTGTTTATCTGGAATTCAAATTGAACTGGATAGCCCATATTTTCTCTGGCAATCCTGACATGGGTTACTGAGACTGTGGTTTACTGTGGTTTGTACAAAGCGGGTCTGGCATTACTCAACAATGTGTTATAAGTGTGGTGTGTATGACACGTGACTGGTTCTTATAGAGGTATTTAGCGATGGCTGAAGTTAGCTGTGTTTGTGCGAGAGTTGAGCAGATACATATATATATATATAGTGTGTGTGTGTGTGTGTCCTATATATATAGTGTGTGTGTCTATATACATATCTCATCTCCAGGGTTTGGTGTTGGAGGAGAGGATTGTGATACAGGTGGGTTGTATGAGAACGTAGTATAGGAGGGATGCGTGTATATACCTCCATGTGCTGTGTGTGGTTTACTAAGGAAGTTATATGTGGGGTGTGTGATATTTTTGCTGCATCAGAGTGTACATGGGTGTATGAGTTACTGTCTCATAAAACACCCCTAACAAGAATTCTGTATACACTCTTACGTACACCGAGTGTCAGCCAGGTCCAGGCAGGGTGACAAGAACTTTACCATGCAGACTTTATATCTGGTAAGCACTCTAACCCCATTCATCTCGCTCTTCTCTGCACTACCACACACACACACACACACACACACACACACACACACACACACACACAAACACACAGGAACATAGAGCAAAATATTCTGAATGGTCAGGGGCAGTCATTGCCTTCCCCAGCCTGTCCCAGCCACTGCCTGGAAATCTGCCTGCTGTGTAGAGCTCCATTCCCAGGGCCCATCCTACAGTCTCCAGGGCCCTGGGCCTGGTAGGAGCTACTGGGCTCTAATCTGGGGCAGAGGCCTCTAGCTGGAGCTCTGGGGTGACCACCCCTCTCCCAGGGCAAGCTACTCGCCTACATTTAATGCACACAGGCACCACGTGGCCCGTGGCTCTCAGCTCCCCACAGGACCCTGAGGACATTTCTCATCCCCGCTCACGCGGTCTCAGTCTCTGGAAAACCCTTCCCTTCCCTTGATCTCCTTTGGGAAATTCTTCCTGTTGAAGGAATAAATCCTCCTTGCTTTCAATATGACACCATCCCTAGACAAACAATCTTCTTTCAAAGTACATTCCACTTGTCAAGATATTTTTCAACAGGGCCTTCAACTCATGGGGCTTCTCTTTCCACTTTGGTAAAAGAGGCCAAGCAACTCATGGGTCTCTCTCAGCATCCTTGCATCCTTCACATCCCCCACCTCATGACCCCAGGGAAAGATCCAAGAGAATAAGAGAGAAATCGGGGACTGAGAAAAGCTGCACCTCTAGGTCTGTGCAAGCAGGATGCAGCCTGCTGTGAGTCCGACAAAGCTCCAGGCCTGGCTGCCCCAGGAGAGAGTCCTCAGACCAGCGGAGCTGACCTCCCATCTCCCATGGGGCATCTGGCCGTTCTGTGCCGTCTCACACCACAGGGGCCCTCCTAATAGATACGGCAGCATCAGTGAGACAAGGTCTCTCGCTCCCTGCTTCACAGGTGACACGTTCTCAGTCCCCCGCTTCCTAGAGAAGGTTCAGTTTGGCAGAAACCCATGTGCCCCAGACAAGTTGCCCCCCACATACCTCCTCCGTTCTCGGCAGTTTCCTGGGACTCTTCATTTTCCAGATGTTTCCTCTTTTGTTGCCGTTCCATCGTACCAACTAGAAGTCTCCCTTAGAAGATGCCTCAAGAGATGTCCAACTCCTCCTCTTCCCTACAGGTTGGCCCTTCTTGGCTCTTGGGCAATCCGTTGAAATGATTCAATACAAACAAAAATAGTCAAGTCTCCTAAATGGCTGAAAAACTTGTACCACTTAGTGAACCAGCAGTACTGCCTAGTGATCACCAGGGCTGTTATGTTTGCAAGGTTGCCAGGCACACAGTGGAATTCTGTGACCTCAGTGCTGACATCAGAGCATTCGGTGGACCTAGGTTGAGCACAGTGTCTGCAGTAGCACAGGCCCCATTTTCAAGAACAATTCCTTTTTCCCAGCCGAACCTTTCCCGTGAAAGGGAAAGGTTCATACCTTATCTATTATAAATTGTATCATACCATGTCTATTATAAAATTCACATTTTGATTGGAGATCTTTTAATGTCTTTTCTAGAGAGATTTAATATGAATATTTTAAATGGTCTCCAGTTTCCCTGTGGATTATTGACATTTTAAACTCTGCACTTCAATTTTCCCTCAATACGTGTAATTTTGTCACGGCTATTTCTGTACTTAAAGATGAGGAACTATATACTTGATTTCTTCATTTTTTCCCCATCTCTTTCCAAGGTACTGCATTTGATTGTGTCTTGCGACTGAGTGAAAAATGCTAGTCCTTGAGTCAGGACATTGGGCCATTTACCAAGTAACTCAACCTATCTGGGCTTCAGCTTCTGTATGTGCGATCAAGAGGCTTGGACTAGCTGACTTTTCAAATGCTGTGTTTCTTTGATTCACTCTCACTTACTGATCTGCTCCTTAAGAAGAGGGTCTGTTCTCATAAAGTAACAACAGCCTTTTCCTAACCTTGGGTTGGGCGGAGTTTAACTGTTCGTACTCAGTTTGTTAGTTATATTGCCTTCTATGTATGCTTAGCTCTAAATAATTTATATGGCTCTTGTGACAATTTTTAGATCTTCTTTTTTTCTTATTTTCTTTTACAGTTTCTAATTTGTTATCGCCAGTGTAGAGGAGCCTGATTGACTTTTAAAATTTATTGATCTTGTATGTGTGTGCCTTGTTGAACCGTCTTATTAGTTCCTGCTAGTTTATCTGTGGGTTCTTTTGGGTCTCCTAGATAAATGAGCATATTAAATGTAAATAATGTGTTCTTTGGATAAAGTTTATTTTCTTGCATCTCTCTATATAGAAGCAATATGTTGAATTGATTTAAATATTTAAATACTTACATACCTGTTATCACAATCTAACATTCTTTATCTTATTTTCTTTCAATCAATATTATGTTTTCAAGATTTATCCACGTGAATCCATATAGATCTAGGTCTTTGATTTTTGACTGTTTGATATTATTTGATCACATGCATATAGCATCATTTATTTTCCATTCAAGCATTATTGGACAATTGGATTGTTTCCCTCCCTTCTCTAGAACAAACAACATTTCCTAGAATATCCCTGAAGATGTCTGACAGTCGAGAAGGGCCAGGCTGCCCGAAGGATTGCTACTTGCTTTTAGCCACCTTCCAACAGGCCGTCTCCAGCCAGCAATTTGAAGCACAGCTGAAATGAGAACTGCCCCAAATGTGAAGATCTTAGGAGCTTTCTAGAAGGTGGGAGGTTAATGAAAGGCATCCTCCTGGGATCCCAGGGGAGTCTGAGCTGGCCTGAAGCTCATCTTCCTCCTCCACCTCTCAAGAGAAATGTGGAGGAAAGAAGACTTCAAAAACTGTGAGCAGGCAGAGGGAGAGAGATTGGGGGCCGAAGCTGTAACTGAGGTCTTGGTGTGGGCTGTGAGCACGCAGAGACTCTAGAGAGCCAGGCTCTGCCTTCTGAGAACTTCTCCCCTAAGGCTGCTCATAACTCACGTGATACCAGCCATATAGAGCCGACTTGGCCCACACTGTCACAGAAAGCCTTATCAGAATCTCTTCTTCTTCATACACTCTTGTGTCTGTTACTTGGTTATTGCCTTTGGTACTCCACTGATGTGAACCAGAGTTGCCGGGGGATGGAGGACACTAGTGACCCATCTTGCTCTGTGGCCTCAGTCCACAGCTTGAGGGTAAGGGAAGAGGCCAAATGAAGGTTAAGAAGGAAAGATGGAGTTTGAAGAGAAGACCTGAGTTAAGGGTGTCTTCTCAAGTCCTGATGACTGAAATGTAGCTCCAGTACCTGAAGTCCTGCTTGTTCTCAAGGCTGACCGCGGGGCTGGGTGCACTCAGTGAAGGAACTGTATACACTTAGTATTTCCTTGCTTGCTCACACTTGCCCTCCTCTGATACACCCTCTGCAAGACTGATCTTCCCCTGAAACAACTTTCCACCTGCCACTGTCATCTCATGAACATTTGCTTCCCCTTCCTAGTGTCCCCCTAGAATGCCATTGCAGCCAATTCATAATTTGATAATCATGCTGCTTACCATATTCTCAGCAACTTCTGATAAATTTTATTCACTTTATTCCATAGTCTTCACCCATCAATAATCTTCCTTAACTTCCTAGCTACAGGTTAACCCATTCGGAATCATTTCTTTTTCTTTCTCTTCTTTGGCAAATCCTTTCTATCTTTTAAGGTCTTTTTCTTGTCTCTCTACCATCTTGCCTTCCTGAACTCTTTTTTTTTTTCGTTTATGTAACCTTTCAATCTCCTTCCCCAATTTCCTCATAAACTTTGAGAGTTTATTCCTCACACGTTAGACAGCGGTTTATGAATGGCCAGGCATAATGGACTCAGAATGAGTTGGCAACACCGAGGTACCTGACTTGCTGGGGAGCCACAGGTGAAGGGCTGTCTGCTGGACACATGTTTGCATGGAGTCAGGCTGAGTGGCCTCAGGGTGTTTGCCCTGCACTTGTGTGTGTTTCTCCCTAGTTGGTTTCCTTGTCCAGCCACCTGTGACCTCCCTCCATCCAGCCCAGGGAATCCTTCTCATCACAGGGGTAGGATGTTTGTCTCATTTTCCATCACATCCTTACCCCAAAGTTTGGTTGTGAGTTGTTCCCATTCCAAAGACCTTTCCTCTTTGAAGAGAAAAGAGAAAATCTTTTCTCTCCTTTCTTCTCACTTCACTTCTGCTCTATTATCTCCTCCGTCCAGAATGGCCCACTGACTCACATGGGTGTAGATCCGAAGATGGCAAGAACTGCCAGCAATTCTGAGATAATAATATAGATGGATCAGGAAAACTTGAAAACCTTTATCCCGCCACATTAAAAAAATTTGCACTTCCAGTGTATTCAGAGTCTCAGTGTAGAAACACAAATGATAGAGAAATTGAATGACACTCAAGTTTTTCTTTCCTCCTTTCCTGATTTATTCTAATCCTCCATGCTAACATGATGAACTATTTGTTAGGTAAAGTTTCAGACATTTTCTACCCATGCACACTTTTCTTCTTTTCACATAAGAGTGTGAACTAGGTCACTTTCAACATGCTGTGATTCTGTGATTCACTGTCTCCCACCGTGTCATCCACTGATAAAGTCATCTGTTTCACGGAGAACTATTTCCAATAGCTAATAGCCAATGTCTGTGGAGTGCTTACTCTGTGTCGGTTTCTTGTAACTACTTTACAGATCATTGGTACAACGTACCCATGGACCAGGTACAATTATGACCCCCAAGTGACAGATAAGGGCAGATAAGTACAAATAAATACAGAGGCCAAGTGACTTGCCCAAGACACTGGAGCAAATCAAAATCCATGCCTCTGTAATCATTTTGCTCTATTGCCCCTGTCTGGGAGGCTTGATGATTTGGCAACTAAAACCTTAAATAGCATGTTCCATTTTTATATCTGTGACACAAGCGTGGGGCTGTGATATGGGGTAACTAACCTGACTACTTTTGAAAACCCTTATGCACCTGGATGAAAGTAAGCCAGGGACTGCAAGCTATAGATTTAAGGTTTCCTACCAACTTTTAAAAATAGCTTCTTGAATGCAATTTACGTAGTGTCAAGTCTAGGATGTAGTCCAAATAGTAACAGAAAAATGGAGATATGTAGAAAAATACTTAAAGTTGACAAGTATTGGGAGTGTAGTATTTTGGGGGCCAGTGTGTAGACCACAGGAAAACTTGCTGTTTCCATCCCAAAGGGAAGAGCCCTACGTTGCAACTGCCAAGGTCCCTGGGGCAGCAAGTGTGCTCACTGCTTAGTAAAGAAGCATCCTCAGTTTGATAGAATCATATGGGAGCCTTACATTTGGTTAGCAGTTCTACATTCTTGATGTAATAATATTTTCAGGGTGTGGGAGGGTATCAAGCTCTGAAAATACCCTTGGAGAGATTTGCTTATTAAGTTTGGCTTTTTCAATCTCCCTACTACTTCTTGACTAAACACCAGGCGGTTTCCTTCACTTTTCAGAACCATGTTGTTTTTCCCTTGTCTAATGAACTTTGAAATACTTTTGGATGAGCTATTAAGTTTGGGAGAAAATAAACATCTCTTTAAAATAAGGAAGATAATAACAATGACAAGTAGAAAAAGCTCTAAACCAGAGAATATCCTCCATTCTAGCCAATGACTGGGAGTGGAAGGTACGTGCTCTCTGTCCAGGACGTAGAAATAAAAGCTGAGGAGGCGCTGAGGCGTCTCCTGGATCTCTATGAGCCTCCATCATTTCTGAAGGGTAGGGTTGACAGATAAAATATAGGCTGTTTAGATAAATATGAATGTCAGAAAAACAACAAGTATATTTTTAAGATAAGTATGCCCCAAATAGTTCATAGGATGTACTTATACTAAAAATAATGACTTATTATTCATGTGAAGTTCAAGTTTAACTGGGTATCCTGTACTTTTATTTACTAAATCTGACAGCCCTACTGATGATCCACAATGGAGGCAGTTGAGGAGCGGTACATGCTGGCTCTCGGACAGTCAGAAATGGCTTCAGCAGATCCAGGTACAGTATGAAATTCTTTTTGGATGTAGCTCAGAAGCCATGGCCAGCCCTTGACTGCAAGTACTGCCTCGGGTTTCCCTGAGGTGGGGTAAACCTTCCTCTTAATGGCCTTTTGGTAAGTCTGGAAGACCATATCCAAGGGGAGCCCCAAAGTCAGTTTCATCCTCACAACCATGTTTCCAATTCCTGGAATTGGCTGCATGTGACTCACAAGAGCTGAGGAGGTTTGTGGAAATTGGGAGTGTCATAGCTTGAACCCTTTGTAGGTAAAGTTTTGCTGTTGTGAGAGTTTTAACAGGAGCAATGTGAAAGACTCCAGGTCCCCAGGTAGATAGAAATAATCCTGTTCTACCTGTGTGTATGTGACAAGTCTCTAATAGTTCAGAGAGCAAGTATCTGGTCTTAGAAAGACTGATCCAAGCTTGGATGTTTCTGGCGACAAGGCAAGGTCCTGAGTTTCAAGTTCACCTTTTATGGTTGAGGAGACAATAAGGTGGTCAGAAGGGAAATCATGGAGGAGACCTTGGCTTCATCCATTGTGCAGGCTTGTATATGTGGTTCTATGTAGATTGTGTTTCAAAGGTGGAGCTTGTTTACAACTATGAACATTCTCCGATGTGCTTTTTGGACTTTCATTCCCAGAGCGAGAGCAGTGCCGAGGCTCTAGAAATGCCATGGATATTCTGAGCTGTCAGTGGCATTTCCCAGGTACTGTTCCCCTGGTGCCGCTCTTAGAAATGTCCGAAGGGATTATCATCTGTCTTGTGGCGGATCCTAGCATTGTGAAATGAAGCTGCTGCACCTGGCTCAGAGGATTTCGGATGCGGTGGGAGGAGTAGTAGTACTACGACTATAAAGTGTATCACAGCATATCTATTCCATCTTGAGAGTGGGGTTGGGGGGTTATGAAGGGGGTCTTTTATTGTACTTTTTTACATTGTACCCTTGAAACTAATTCAATTTTTTAAAATTAATTAATTTATTTTGGGCTGCATTCGGTCTTTGTTGCTGCTAGAGGGCGTTCTCTAGTTGCAGTGCGCCAGGGCTCCTCTTGGCTGCGGTGCACGGGCTTCTCATTGCAGTGGCTTCTCTTGTTGCGGAGCATGGGCTCTAGGCACGCAGGCTTCCGTAGTCATGGCACGTGGGCTCGGTTGATGTGGCACACGGGCTCTAGAGCGCAGGCTCAGTAGTTGTGGCGCGCGGGCTTAGTTACTCCGTGGCACGTGGGATCTTCCCAGGCCAGGGCTCGAACCCATGTCCCCTGCATTCACAGGCATATTCTTAACTACCGCTCCACCAGGGAAGCCCAATAATTCAGTTTTTTATAAAGAGAAGTTTCCTAATATTATTCCAAAATTTAAAAATATGTAGTTGGATAACACTATGAAAAATTAACTGATATATTCTTTTATTATTTCTCTTTGCTCCCTGGATTTTTTTTCCTCATCCAGTCAGCTAGGCACTGTGAGCTCACTGCATTAGGAAGGTAAAGACTCAGCAGAAATGAGGGAGAAAAAAAGAAAATTCTCAGCTTTGGAATGCTCACAACGGAGGCCACAGTAAAACAGGTGAGAATTCTGTGAACAAAAAATAAATGTCGTCTCAAATGCAAAAAAGTATTCTCTGCACTGGGAGGCAGGAGAGGGAGGGAGGGAAGGACTGAAGGAGAGAGATCAGTGTGGCCAGGGACATGGAAACTGTGCTTGAGGACGATAGGCCCAGGAAGAGAATCAGAATCTGGAGAAGGTTCAGCCTGCACGTGATCATTGCCTCCAGCCAGCACCCGCATCTCAGACGTTGGGAAATTCAGAGAGAGAGTGGGAGTACGTCAGGAGGGCCACGCGCAGAGTCTGTGTGGCAGGGGTTGTGGCCGTTCCCTATTTGTGAGGAGTCCCCAGCAATTTGCAGGCCTCTTCTGGAAAATGCTGGCGGACGTCTCTAGTGCTTATGTGAAAGCTTGTTCACAAACCTTGAAAGATACAGATGTAGCTGACAGATAGATGCATAGATAGAAAAATGTCATTAAATCAAAGCTCCAGGAAAGGTTTGGAAAATGCCCTTTATTGCATAGGACGCTTCTATTGTCATATGATGTTAGACTGAGTGCCGGTCCCTTCATCCTCCTTCAGACCACGGCATTCTGTCTGCTACTCTCCCGAGGGTCCTTTCTTCTCCCTGGAAGGGATAAAGCAAATGAGGTAGAACAGGAAGAGACAAGAAGCACTCCAAGCTCTGCTGGTCAGGGTTACCCTCCAGCATTGCCTTAATGCTCAGAGCCACACACACCACAGTGAGCTTGGCTCCAGATCAACTACCACGCCACGAAGGTTCTGGAACATTTCCATATCTCGGGGGACCTCATTTCCACCTGACTCTCTTTCCTATTCCCCTTTGTCACAGAAGGCTAGGTCCAGTGGTCAGGGTGAGATCTCGGCTCAGGCCCAAGGCTCTCAGACCTCAAAGTTCTGGTCCTGCAAGGGCCCCTGTCCTCTCTTGAGACCACTCCTGGCTCTCTGTGCCGAGAAGGAGCTGCTGGCAGTACGTCCTCTAAGAGTTGAGGTCCATCGTGCAGACCCTGAGAAAACTCCTAGGAAAAGGCTCCACCTTCTTGTTTACGTCAACAGAGGTCAATGCCTTTGTTAGTGCTGGGTGTGTCCCATTTGATGCAACTGCAGAGCCATTAGGTCAACCAGCACATGTGTGCGGCCCCTTCCCTTAGACTCCTCTGGGCCCTCGTGACATAGGCTCAGAAGACTGCCAGCCTCAAGCCTTACCTCTTCCAAGGGACGGCCACACCGTCTTCCAGGATCTTCTGTCCCATGAATCTCAGTTGCTGTTTGGAACTCAAAGGAGAGAAAAGACCCTGCCTGCAGGGTCTCTTTGGGCTGGGGCCTTCCCCCGTGGGCTGCTCTCCCTCATTCTCCTTTTCTTCTTGCTTCTCTTCCTCCTCCTCCTCCTCCTCCTCCTCCTCCTCATTCTCCTCCTCCTCCTCCTCGTCCTCCTCCTCATGCGTGCTCTCGGATTCCACATTGCCCATCCACTGGGCCATGTTGAGATGAAAGACACGGCAGCTGAAGCCCTGCAGGACGCCGAACTTCACGTGCTGCTGGAGGATCTCCAAGGTGTGGAACACCCGGCAGCAAGCCATGCACCTGAAGCTGGTCTCCATGGTCAGCATCCAGTCTGCTGTCTTGGCGCTGGGTCTCTACTCGACGGCAGGTGGCCCTGATGGGCTGCCTGGCTCTGCACTTTCCTCATACTCTTTCTCCTCCCCAGTGGGCTCACTGTCAGACAGGAGGCTTTTGGTGGACACATCAGAAGAGGGGTCAGTGGCTACTGCGCACACATCCTCAGGAAGGGTCACTTCTTCTATCGTCAGCTGCTTTTCAGGCAACTCCAAGGGTTTCTTTGTCTTCCAGGAGACAGCGACACCCTTGTTCACTTGTACCTGCATGTAGTATATTTTCATGCCCCTTTCCTCTTTGTCTGGGTGCAGATAGTTCTTACAGGGTGAAGAGGGTGAGGAGGAGACACAGTGTGATGGGGAAGCGGTCTCTCCTTCTTCCTGATCCTGGGCTAGGGGTGGTCTAGGCTGGGCAGTGTCTCGATGAAATCTCCGGATTCCTGAAAAAGGAAATGAAAATCATAATAACATGCATGGGCCATGCCGGAAGCTGAGGGAGCAGGTGTGGTAGACGAGAGAGGGACATTGGCACGACATAGCTATGTCGTGAGCTTGGTGTCTGTTGGCTGTAGGACGGAGTGGTGTATCTGGTGTCATCTGTGGGCTTTTCATGTGCGTGGGGGGGCTATACTGGAGCAGTGTCTGTATACAGGGGTGTGGAGTATGGTGGTGAGGGCTGTAGTATGTGAGGGATGCGGCTGGATGCGTGTACGACGAGGAGTGTGAGTTTGGGAATATCGGTGGTGCATTCCTTGTGGAATGGGGCTGTGGTGCAGGAGAGTACTGTGGAGCACGAGCTTGGGGTTGATGTGCACTGAGAAGGGCTGTGCCTGGAGGGTGCGTGTATGTGTGAGCTGTGTACACCTGAGCTGGATGGTCCTGCTCTCAGGCTGGAGGTGTATGATGCAGAACTCTGTCCTTCTCTGGAAGCAAAGGCAAAGACAAAGCCTACATTTTCCTCTGAAGATGCTTAATCTGGTCCCTCTTCCCTCCACCTCAAGCCCAGATCTTTCCGGCCCCTGCTCCTTGACTTCCCCACCATGGTAGTAGCAGTATTCACACACACACACCCAGACTCAGCTGGCATCCATGCCCTCAGAACAGCTCAGGCATCCTGCCCAGGCTCCTCCACAGAGCCCTCATCACCTCTGATGACCCTGGATTTCCTCTCAGCCTCCCTGGGATCTGTGTGCCTCCTGCCTCACAGCCAAGCACCCCCTCACCTGAGGAGCCCCGCGCCCTTACCAGCGTAGCTGAGCTTGCATGGAGTAGAAGTACAGAAGAAGTATTTAGAGGCAGAGGAGACCTCCCCTGCCCCTGGGCTGCAGCCTTGGGCCACCACAGTGGATCCAAGCCGAGGGGGATCCTCTTGTGACTTCGAGGTTCCTGAGGGAGGAATGAAAGGCTCAGGGTGGGTTCATCAGTCCTCTGTCCACAGATATTTACTGAATGTGTGACACGTGTCAGGTGCAGTGAATACACACAGTTGAGAGTGTGGTTCCCAGTGGATCCTCCAGGATTTAATTCCAATCAATACTTATTCTCTCACTGTCTAGTTGGTAATGTAGGCCTCGGTGGTGACTGTGAGTGTGTGGGAAGAGTGAGTGATGTGTATCAGTTAAGTCTGTGGTAAGTGTGGGGTTGGCATGGGGAGCACAGTGCAGACGTGTCTATCTGTGTCTGTGGCCTTTGTGTGCATGGTTTCTGTTCACAAGTCAGGAATTCTGGGACATGTAACTTTTCCTCATTACATGGTGTGGCTTGTATTTATGGTGCGTGTTCATTCATTCATTCACCAAGATTCAGTAAGCAGCTACTCCTGTGTATCCGGCACTCTTCCATTGTTGTAGTCTTTGGTAACGCTGCACATTGTAGTAGGGGAAGACACACACTAAACAAAACTACAATAAATAGATAATACATCAGCTGGTGGTAAGTATATAAGGGTTGCCAGACTTAGCGAACAAGAATACAAGGCACCCAGTTAAATTTCAGTTTCAGATAAACCCAGAATAATTTTTTAGTGTAAGTATTCCCATGCAGTATTTGGCCTGACTTAGTTTTAGTGTAAGTAGGGCCCATACAATATGTGGGACATACGGATACTGAAAAATTACTTGTTGTTTATCTGGAATTCAAATTGAACTGGATAGCCCATATTTTCTCTGGCAATCCTGACATGGGTTACTGAGACTGTGGTTTACTGTGGTTTGTACAAAGCGGGTCTGGCATTACTCAAGAATGTGTTATAAGTGTGGTGTGTATGACACGTGGCTGGTTCTTATAGAGGTATTTAGCGATGGCTGAAGTTAGCTGTGTTTGTGCGAGAGTTGAGCAGATACATATATATATATATAGTGTGTGTGTGTGTGTGTCCTATATATATAGTGTGTGTGTCTATATACATATCTCATCTCCAGGGTTTGGTGTTGGAGGAGAGGATTGTGATACAGGTGGGTTGTATGAGAACGTAGTATAGGAGGGATGCGTGTATATACCTCCATGTGCTGTGTGTGGTTTACTAAGGAAGTTATATGTGGGGTGTGTGATATTTTTGCTGCATCAGAGTGTACATGGGTGTATGAGTTACTGTCTCATAAAACACCCCTAACAAGAATTCTGTATACACTCTTACGTACACCGAGTGTCAGCCAGGTCCAGGCAGGGTGACAAGAACTTTACCATGCAGACTTTATATCTGGTAAGCACTCTAACCCCATTCATCTCGCTCTTCTCTGCACTACCACCCACACACACACACACACACACACACACACACACACACACACACACAAACACACAGGAACATAGAGCAAAATATTCTGAATGGTCAGGTGCAGTCATTGCCTTCCCCAGCCTGTCCCAGCCACTGCCTGGAAATCTGCCTGCTGTGTAGAGCTCCATTCCCAGGGCCCATCCTACAGTCTCCAGGGCCCTGGGCCTGGTAGGAGCTACTGGGCTCTAATCTGGGGCAGAGGCCTCTAGCTGGAGCTCTGGGGTGACCACCCCTCTCCCAGGGCAAGCTACTCGCCTACATTTAATGCACACAGGCACCACGTGGCCCGTGGCTCTCAGCTCCCCACAGGACCCTGAGGACATTTCTCATCCCCGCTCACGCGGTCTCAGTCTCTGGAAAACCCTTCCCTTCCCTTGATCTCCTTTGGGAAATTCTTCCTGTTGAAGGAATAAATCCTCCTTGCTTTCAATATGACACCATCCCTAGACAAACAATCTTCTTTCAAAGTACATTCCACTTGTCAAGATATTTTTCAACAGGGCCTTCAACTCATGGGGCTTCTCTTTCCACTTTGGTAAAAGAGGCCAAGCAACTCATGGGTCTCTCTCAGCATCCTTGCATCCTTCACATCCCCCACCTCATGACCCCAGGGAAAGATCCAAGAGAATAAGAGAGAAATCGGGGACTGAGAAAAGCTGCACCTCTAGGTCTGTGCAAGCAGGATGCAGCCTGCTGTGAGTCCGACAAAGCTCCAGGCCTGGCTGCCCCAGGAGAGAGTCCTCAGACCAGCGGAGCTGACCTCCCATCTCCCATGGGGCATCTGGCCGTTCTGTGCCGTCTCACACCACAGGGGCCCTCCTAATAGATACGGCAGCATCAGTGAGACAAGGTCTCTCGCTCCCTGCTTCACAGGTGACACGTTCTCAGTCCCCCGCTTCCTAGAGAAGGTTCAGTTTGGCAGAAACCCATGTGCCCCAGACAAGTTGCCCCCCACATACCTCCTCCGTTCTCGGCAGTTTCCTGGGACTCTTCATTTTCCAGATGTTTCCTCTTTTGTCGCCGTTCCATCGTACCAACTAGAAGTCTCCCTTAGAAGATGCCTCAAGAGATGTCCAACTCCTCCTCTTCCCTACAGGTTGGCCCTTCTTGGCTCTTGGGCAATCCGTTGAAATGATTCAATACAAACAAAAATAGTCAAGTCTCCTAAATGGCTGAAAAACTTGTACCACTTAGTGAACCAGCAGTACTGCCTAGTGATCACCAGGGCTGTTATGTTTGCAAGGTTGCCAGGCACACAGTGGAATTCTGTGACCTCAGTGCTGACATCAGAGCATTCGGTGGACCTAGGTTGAGCACAGTGTCTGCAGTAGCACAGGCCCCATTTTCAAGAACAATTCCTTTTTCCCAGCCGAACCTTTCCCGTGAAAGGGAAAGGTTCATACCTTATCTATTATAAATTGTATCATACCATGTCTATTATAAAATTCACATTTTGATTGGAGATCTTTTAATGTCTTTTCTAGAGAGATTTAATATGAATATTTTAAATGGTCTCCAGTTTCCCTGTGGATTATTGACATTTTAAACTCTGCACTTCAATTTTCCCTCAATACGTGTAATTTTGTCACGGCTATTTCTGTACTTAAAGATGAGGAACTATATACTTGATTTCTTCATTTTTTCCCCATCTCTTTCCAAGGTACTGCATTTGATTGTGTCTTGCGACTGAGTGAAAAATGCTAGTCCTTGAGTCAGGACATTGGGCCATTTACCAAGTAACTCAACCTATCTGGGCTTCAGCTTCTGTATGTGCGATCAAGAGGCTTGGACTAGCTGACTTTTCAAATGCTGTGTTTCTTTGATTCACTCTCACTTACTGATCTGCTCCTTAAGAAGAGGGTCTGTTCTCATAAAGTAACAACAGCCTTTTCCTAACCTTGGGTTGGGCGGAGTTTAACTGTTCGTACTCAGTTTGTTAGTTATATTGCCTTCTATGTATGCTTAGCTCTAAATAATTTATATGGCTCTTGTGACAATTTTTAGATCTTCTTTTTTTCTTATTTTCTTTTACAGTTTCTAATTTGTTATCGCCAGTGTAGAGGAGCCTGATTGACTTTTAAAATTTATTGATCTTGTATGTGTGTGCCTTGTTGAACCGTCTTATTAGTTCCTGCTAGTTTATCTGTGGGTTCTTTTGGGTCTCCTAGATAAATGAGCATATTAAATGTAAATAATGTGTTCTTTGGATAAAGTTTATTTTCTTGCATCTCTCTATATAGAAGCAATATGTTGAATTGATTTAAATATTTAAATACTTACATACCTGTTATCACAATCTAACATTCTTTATCTTATTTTCTTTCAATCAATATTATGTTTTCAAGATTTATCCACGTGAATCCATATAGATCTAGGTCTTTGATTTTTGACTGTTTGATATTATTTGATCACATGCATATAGCATCATTTATTTTCCATTCAAGCATTATTGGACAATTGGATTGTTTCCCTCCCTTCTCTAGAACAAACAACATTTCCTAGAATATCCCTGAAGATGTCTGACAGTCGAGAAGGGCCAGGCTGCCCGAAGGATTGCTACTTGCTTTTAGCCACCTTCCAACAGGCCGTCTCCAGCCAGCAATTTGAAGCACAGCTGAAATGAGAACTGCCCCAAATGTGAAGATCTTAGGAGCTTTCTAGAAGGTGGGAGGTTAATGAAAGGCATCCTCCTGGGATCCCAGGGGAGTCTGAGCTGGCCTGAAGCTCATCTTCCTCCTCCACCTCTCAAGAGAAATGTGGAGGAAAGAAGACTTCAAAAACTGTGAGCAGGCAGAGGGAGAGAGATTGGGGGCCGAAGCTGTAACTGAGGTCTTGGTGTGGGCTGTGAGCACGCAGAGACTCTAGAGAGCCAGGCTCTGCCTTCTGAGAACTTCTCCCCTAAGGCTGCTCATAACTCACGTGATACCAGCCATATAGAGCCGACTTGGCCCACACTGTCACAGAAAGCCTTATCAGAATCTCTTCTTCTTCATACACTCTTGTGTCTGTTACTTGGTTATTGCCTTTGGTACTCCACTGATGTGAACCAGAGTTGCCGGGGGATGGAGGACACTAGTGACCCATCTTGCTCTGTGGCCTCAGTCCACAGCTTGAGGGTAAGGGAAGAGGCCAAATGAAGGTTAAGAAGGAAAGATGGAGTTTGAAGAGAAGACCTGAGTTAAGGGTGTCTTCTCAAGTCCTGATGACTGAAATGTAGCTCCAGTACCTGAAGTCCTGCTTGTTCTCAAGGCTGACCGCGGGGCTGGGTGCACTCAGTGAAGGAACTGTATACACTTAGTATTTCCTTGCTTGCTCACACTTGCCCTCCTCTGATACACCCTCTGCAAGACTGATCTTCCCCTGAAACAACTTTCCACCTGCCACTGTCATCTCATGAACATTTGCTTCCCCTTCCTAGTGTCCCCCTAGAATGCCATTGCAGCCAATTCATAATTTGATAATCATGCTGCTTACCATATTCTCAGCAACTTCTGATAAATTTTATTCACTTTATTCCATAGTCTTCACCCATCAATAATCTTCCTTAACTTCCTAGCTGCAGGTTAACCCATTCGGAATCATTTCTTTCTCTTTCTCTTCTTTGGCAAATCCTTTCTATCTTTTAAGGTCTTTTTCTTGTCTCTCTACCATCTTGCCTTCCTGAACTCTTTTTTTTTTTCGTTTATGTAACCTTTCAATCTCCTTCCCCAATTTCCTCATAAACTTTGAGAGTTTATTCCTCACACGTTAGACAGCGGTTTATGAATGGCCAGGCATAATGGACTCAGAATGAGTTGGCAACACCGAGGTACCTGACTTGCTGGGGAGCCACAGGTGAAGGGCTGTCTGCTGGACACATGTTTGCATGGAGTCAGGCTGAGTGGCCTCAGGGTGTTTGCCCTGCACTTGTGTGTGTTTCTCCCTAGTTGGTTTCCTTGTCCAGCCACCTGTGACCTCCCTCCATCCAGCCCAGGGAATCCTTCTCATCACAGGGGTAGGATGTTTGTCTCATTTTCCATCACATCCTTTCCCCAAAGTTTGGTTGTGAGTTGTTCCCATTCCAAAGACCTTTCCTCTTTGAAGAGAAAAGAGAAAATCTTTTCTCTCCTTTCTTCTCACTTCACTTCTGCTCTATTATCTCCTCCGTCCAGAATGGCCCACTGACTCACATGGGTGTAGATCCGAAGATGGCAAGAACTGCCAGCAATTCTGAGATAATAATATGGATGGATCAGGAAAACTTGAAAACCTTTATCCCGCCACATTAAAAAAATTTGCACTTCCAGTGTATTCAGAGTCTCAGTGTAGAAACACAAATGATAGAGAAATTGAATGACACTCAAGTTTTTCTTTCCTCCTTTCCTGATTTATTCTAATCCTCCATGCTAACATGATGAACTATTTGTTAGGTAAAGTTTCAGACATTTTCTACCCATGCACACTTTTCTTCTTTTCACATAAGAGTGTGAACTAGGTCACTTTCAACATGCTGTGATTCTGTGATTCACTGTCTCCCACCGTGTCATCCACTGATAAAGTCATCTGTTTCACGGAGAACTATTTCCAATAGCTAATAGCCAATGTCTGTGGAGTGCTTACTCTGTGTCGGTTTCTTGTAACTACTTTACAGATCATTGGTACAACGTACCCATGGACCAGGTACAATTATGACCCCCAAGTGACAGATAAGGGCAGATAAGTACAAATA
Source organism: Mesoplodon mirus (assembly GCF_964341445.2). NCBI lineage: Eukaryota > Metazoa > Chordata > Mammalia > Artiodactyla > Ziphiidae > Mesoplodon > Mesoplodon mirus. The sequence continues at coordinate 108,188,773 of NC_138986.1, read as the reverse complement.
AATACAGAGGCCAAGTGACTTGCCCAAGACACTGGAGCAAATCAAAATCCATGCCTCTGTAATCATTTTGCTCTATTGCCTCTGTCTGGGAGGCTTGATGATTTGGCAACTAAAACCTTAAATATCATGTTCCATTTTTATATCTGTGACACAAGCGTGGGGCTGTGATATGGGGTAACTAACCTGACTACTTTTGAAAACCCTTATGCACCTGGATGAAAGTAAGCCAGGGACTGCAAGCTATAGATTTAAGGTTTCCTACCAACTTTTAAAAATAGCTTCTTGAATGCAATTTACGTAGTGTCAAGTCTAGGATGTAGTCCAAATAGTAACAGAAAAATGGAGATATGTAGAAAAATACTTAAAGTTGACAAGTATTGGGAGTGTAGTATTTTGGGGGCCAGTGTGTAGACCACAGGAAAACTTGCTGTTTCCATCCCAAAGGGAAGAGCCCTACGTTGCAACTGCCAAGGTCCCTGGGGCAGCAAGTGTGCTCACTGCTTAGTAAAGAAGCATCCTCAGTTTGATAGAATCATATGGGAGCCTTACATTTGGTTAGCAGTTCTACATTCTTGATGTAATAATATTTTCAGGGTGTGGGAGGGTATCAAGCTCTGAAAATACCCTTGGAGAGATTTGCTTATTAAGTTTGGCTTTTTCAATCTCCCTACTACTTCTTGACTAAACACCAGGCGGTTTCCTTCACTTTTCAGAACCATGTTGTTTTTCCCTTGTCTAATGAACTTTGAAATACTTTTGGATGAGCTATTAAGTTTGGGAGAAAATAAACATCTCTTTAAAATAAGGAAGATAATAACAATGACAAGTAGAAAAAGCTCTAAAACAGAGAATATCCTCCATTCTAGCCAATGACTGGGAGTGGAAGGTACGTGCTCTCTGTCCAGGACGTAGAAATAAAAGCTGAGGAGGCGCTGAGGCGTCTCCTGGATCTCTATGAGCCTCCATCATTTCTGAAGGGTAGGGTTGACAGATAAAATATAGGCTGTTTAGATAAATATGAATGTCAGAAAAACAACAAGTATATTTTTAAGATAAGTATGCCCCAAATAGTTCATAGGATCTACTTATACTAAAAATAATGACTTATTATTCATGTGAAGTTCAAGTTTAACTGGGTATCCTGTACTTTTATTTACTAAATCTGACAGCCCTACTGATGATCCACAATGGAGGCAGTTGAGGAGCGGTACATGCTGGCTCTCGGACAGTCAGAAATGGCTTCAGCAGATCCAGGTACAGTATGAACTTCTTTTTGGATGTAGCTCAGAAGCCATGGCCAGCCCTTGACTGCAAGTACTGCCTCGGGTTTCCCTGAGGTGGGGTAAACCTTCCTCTTAATGGCCTTTTGGTAAGTCTGGAAGACCATATCCAAGGGGAGCCCCAAAGTCAGTTTCATCCTCACAACCATGTTTCCAATTCCTGGAATTGGCTGCATGTGACTCACAAGAGCTGAGGAGGTTTGTGGAAATTGGGAGTGTCATAGCTTGAACCCTTTGTAGGTAAAGTTTTGCTGTTGTGAGAGTTTTAACAGGAGCAATGTGAAAGACTCCAGGTCCCCAGGTAGATAGAAATAATCCTGTTCTACCTGTGTGTATGTGACAAGTCTCTAATAGTTCAGAGAGCAAGTATCTGGTCTTAGAAAGACTGATCCAAGCTTGGATGTTTCTGGCGACAAGGCAAGGTCCTGAGTTTCAAGTTCACCTTTTATGGTTGAGGAGACAATAAGGTGGTCAGAAGGGAAATCATGGAGGAGACCTTGGCTTCATCCATTGTGCAGGCTTGTATATGTGGTTCTATGTAGATTGTGTTTCAAAGGTGGAGCTTGTTTACAACTATGAACATTCTCCGATGTGCTTTTTGGACTTTCATTCCCAGAGCGAGAGCAGTGCCGAGGCTCTAGAAATGCCATGGATATTCTGAGCTGTCAGTGGCATTTCCCAGGTACTGTTCCCCTGGTGCCGCTCTTAGAAATGTCCGAAGGGATTATCATCTGTCTTGTGGCGGATCCTAGCATTGTGAAATGAAGCTGCTGCACCTGGCTCAGAGGATTTCGGATGCGGTGGGAGGAGTAGTAGTACTACGACTATAAAGTGTATCACAGCATATCTATTCCATCTTGAGAGTGGGGTTGGGGGGTTATGAAGGGGGTCTTTTATTGTACTTTTTTACATTGTACCCTTGAAACTAATTCAATTTTTTAAAATTAATTAATTTATTTTGGGCTGCATTCGGTCTTTGTTGCTGCTAGAGGGCGTTCTCTAGTTGCAGTGCGCCAGGGCTCCTCTTGGCTGCGGTGCACGGGCTTCTCATTGCAGTGGCTTCTCTTGTTGCGGAGCATGGGCTCTAGGCACGCAGGCTTCCGTAGTCATGGCACGTGGGCTCGGTTGATGTGGCACACGGGCTCTAGAGCGCAGGCTCAGTAGTTGTGGCGCGCGGGCTTAGTTACTCCGTGGCACGTGGGATCTTCCCAGGCCAGGGCTCGAACCCATGTCCCCTGCATTCACAGGCATATTCTTAACTACCGCTCCACCAGGGAAGCCCAATAATTCAGTTTTTTATAAAGAGAAGTTTCCTAATATTATTCCAAAATTTAAAAATATGTAGTTGGATAACACTATGAAAAATTAACTGATATATTCTTTTATTATTTCTCTTTGCTCCCTGGATTTTTTTTCCTCATCCAGTCAGCTAGGCACTGTGAGCTCACTGCATTAGGAAGGTAAAGACTCAGCAGAAATGAGGGAGAAAAAAAGAAAATTCTCAGCTTTGGAATGCTCACAACGGAGGCCACAGTAAAACAGGTGAGAATTCTGTGAACAAAAAATAAATGTCGTCTCAAATGCAAAAAAGTATTCTCTGCACTGGGAGGCAGGAGAGGGAGGGAGGGAAGGACTGAAGGAGAGAGATCAGTGTGGCCAGGGACATGGAAACTGTGCTTGAGGACGATAGGCCCAGGAAGAGAATCAGAATCTGGAGAAGGTTCAGCCTGCACGTGATCATTGCCTCCAGCCAGCACCCGCATCTCAGACGTTGGGAAATTCAGAGAGAGAGTGGGAGTACGTCAGGAGGGCCACGCGCAGAGTCTGTGTGGCAGGGGTTGTGGCCGTTCCCTATTTGTGAGGAGTCCCCAGCAATTTGCAGGCCTCTTCTGGGAAATGCTGGTGGACGTCTCTAGTGCTTATGTGAAAGCCTGTTCACAAACCTTGAAAGATACAGATGTAGCTGACAGATAGATGCATAGATAGAAAAATGTCATTAAATCAAAGCTCCAGGAAAGGTTTGGAAAATGCCCTTTATTGCATAGGACGCTTCTATTGTCATATGATGTTAGACTGAGTGCCGGTCCCTTCATCCTCCTTCAGACCACGGCATTCTGTCTGCTACTCTCCCGAGGGTCCTTTCTTCTCCCTGGAAGGGATAAAGCAAATGAGGTAGAACAGGAAGAGACAAGAAGCACTCCAAGCTCTGCTGGTCAGGGTTACCCTCCAGCATTGCCTTAATGCTCAGAGCCACACACACCACAGTGAGCTTGGCTCCAGATCAACTACCACGCCACGAAGGTTCTGGAACATTTCCATATCTCGGGGGACCTCATTTCCACCTGACTCTCTTTCCTATTCCCCTTTGTCACAGAAGGCTAGGTCCAGTGGTCAGGGTGAGATCTCGGCTCAGGCCCAAGGCTCTCAGACCTCAAAGTTCTGGTCCTGCAAGGGCCCCTGTCCTCTCTTGAGACCACTCCTGGCTCTCTGTGCCGAGAAGGAGCTGCTGGCAGTACGTCCTCTAAGAGTTGAGGTCCATCGTGCAGACCCTGAGAAAACTCCTAGGAAAAGGCTCCACCTTCTTGTTTACGTCAACAGAGGTCAATGCCTTTGTTAGTGCTGGGTGTGTCCCATTTGATGCAACTGCAGAGCCATTAGGTCAACCAGCACATGTGTGCGGCCCCTTCCCTTAGACTCCTCTGGGCCCTCGTGACATAGGCTCAGAAGACTGCCAGCCTCAAGCCTTACCTCTTCCAAGGGACGGCCACACCGTCTTCCAGGATCTTCTGTCCCATGAATCTCAGTTGCTGTTTGGAACTCAAAGGAGAGAAAAGACCCTGCCTGCAGGGTCTCTTTGGGCTGGGGCCTTCCCCCGTGGGCTGCTCTCCCTCATTCTCCTTTTCTTCTTGCTTCTCTTCCTCCTCCTCCTCCTCCTCCTCCTCCTCCTCATTCTCCTCCTCCTCCTCCTCGTCCTCCTGCTCATGCGTGCTCTCGGATTCCACATTGCCCATCCACTGGGCCATGTTGAGATGAAAGACACGGCAGCTGAAGCCCTGCAGGACGCCGAACTTCACGTGCTGCTGGAGGATCTCCAAGGTGCGGAACACCCGGCAGCAAGCCATGCACCTGAAGCTAGTCTCCATGGTCAGCATCCAGTCCGCTGTCTTGGCGCTGGGTCTCTACTCGACGGCAGGTGGCCCTGATGGGCTGCCTGGCTCTGCACTTTCCTCATACTCTTTCTCCTCCCCAGTGGGCTCACTGTCAGACAGGAGGCTTTTGGTGGACACATCAGAAGAGGGGTCAGTGGCTACTGCGCACACATCCTCAGGAAGGGTCACTTCTTCTATCGTCAGCTGCTTTTCAGGCAACTCCAAGGGTTTCTTTGTCTTCCAGGAGACAGCGACACCCTTGTTCACTTGTACCTGCATGTAGTATATTTTCATGCCCCTTTCCTCTTTGTCTGGGTGCAGATAGTTCTTACAGGGTGAAGAGGGTGAGGAGGAGACACAGTGTGATGGGGAAGCGGTCTCTCCTTCTTCCTGATCCTGGGCTAGGGGTGGTCTAGGCTGGGCAGTGTCTCGATGAAATCTCCGGATTCCTGAAAAAGGAAATGAAAATCATAATAACATGCATGGGCCATGCCGGAAGCTGAGGGAGCAGGTGTGGTAGACGAGAGAGGGACATTGGCACGACATAGCTATGTCGTGAGCTTGGTGTCTGTTGGCTGTAGGACGGAGTGGTGTATCTGGTGTCATCTGTGGGCTTTTCATGTGCGTGGGGGGGGCTATACTGGAGCAGTGTCTGTATACAGGGCTGTGGAGTATGGTGGTGAGGGCTGTAGTATGTGAGGGATGCGGCTGGATGCGTGTACGACGAGGAGTGTGAGTTTGGGAATATCGGTGGTGCATTCCTTGTGGAATGGGGCTGTGGTGCAGGAGAGTACTGTGGAGCACGAGCTTGGGGTTGATGTGCACTGAGAAGGGCTGTGCCTGGAGGGTGCGTGTATGTGTGAGCTGTGTACACCTGAGCTGGATGGTCCTGCTCTCAGGCTGGAGGTGTATGATGCAGAACTCTGTCCTTCTCTGGAAGCAAAGGCAAAGACAAAGCCTACATTTTCCTCTGAAGATGCTTAATCTGGTCCCTCTTCCCTCCACCTCAAGCCCAGATCTTTCCGGCCCCTGCTCCTTGACTTCCCCACCATGGTAGTAGCAGTATTCACACACACACACCCAGACTCAGCTGGCATCCATGCCCTCAGAACAGCTCAGGCATCCTGCCCAGGCTCCTCCACAGAGCCCTCATCACCTCTGATGACCCTGGATTTCCTCTCAGCCTCCCTGGGATCTGTGTGCCTCCTGCCTCACAGCCAAGCACCCCCTCACCTGAGGAGCCCCGCGCCCTTACCAGCGTAGCTGAGCTTGCATGGAGTAGAAGTACAGAAGAAGTATTTAGAGGCAGAGGAGACCTCCCCTGCCCCTGGGCTGCAGCCTTGGGCCACCACAGTGGATCCAAGCCGAGGGGGATCCTCTTGTGACTTCGAGGTTCCTGAGGGAGGAATGAAAGGCTCAGGGTGGGTTCATCAGTCCTCTGTCCACAGATATTTACTGAATGTGTGACACGTGTCAGGTGCAGTGAATACACACAGTTGAGAGTGTGGTTCCCAGTGGATCCTCCAGGATTTAATTCCAATCAATACTTATTCTCTCACTGTCTAGTTGGTAATGTAGGCCTCGGTGGTGACTGTGAGTGTGTGGGAAGAGTGAGTGATGTGTATCAGTTAAGTCTGTGGTAAGTGTGGGGTTGGCATGGGGAGCACAGTGCAGACGTGTCTATCTGTGTCTGTGGCCTTTGTGTGCATGGTTTCTGTTCACAAGTCAGGAATTCTGGGACATGTAACTTTTCCTCATTACATGGTGTGGCTTGTATTTATGGTGCGTGTTCATTCATTCATTCACCAAGATTCAGTAAGCAGCTACTCCTGTGTATCCGGCACTCTTCCATTGTTGTAGTCTTTGGTAACGCTGCACATTGTAGTAGGGGAAGACACACACTAAACAAAACTACAATAAATAGATAATACATCAGCTGGTGGTAAGTATATAAGGGTTGCCAGACTTAGCGAACAAGAATACAAGGCACCCAGTTAAATTTCAGTTTCAGATAAACCCAGAATAATTTTTTAGTGTAAGTATTCCCATGCAGTATTTGGCCTGACTTAGTTTTAGTGTAAGTAGGGCCCATACAATATGTGGGACATACGGATACTGAAAAATTACTTGTTGTTTATCTGGAATTCAAATTGAACTGGATAGCCCATATTTTCTCTGGCAATCCTGACATGGGTTACTGAGACTGTGGTTTACTGTGGTTTGTACAAAGCGGGTCTGGCATTACTCAAGAATGTGTTATAAGTGTGGTGTGTATGACACGTGGCTGGTTCTTATAGAGGTATTTAACGATGGCTGAAGTTAGCTGTGTTTGTGCGAGAGTTGAGCAGATACATATATATATATATAGTGTGTGTGTGTGTGTGTGTGTCCTATATATATAGTGTGTGTGTCTATATACATATCTCATCTCCAGGGTTTGGTGTTGGAGGAGAGGATTGTGATACAGGTGGGTTGTATGAGAACGTAGTATAGGAGGGATGCGTGTATATACCTCCATGTGCTGTGTGTGGTTTACTAAGGAAGTTATATGTGGGGTGTGTGATATTTTTGCTGCATCAGAGTGTACATGGGTGTATGAGTTACTGTCTCATAAAACACCCCTAACAAGAATTCTGTATACACTCTTACGTACACCGAGTGTCAGCCAGGTCCAGGCAGGGTGACAAGAACTTTACCATGCAGACTTTATATCTGGTAAGCACTCTAACCCCATTCATCTCGCTCTTCTCTGCACTACCACACACACACACACACACACACACACACACACACACACACACACACACAAACACACAGGAACATAGAGCAAAATATTCTGAATGGTCAGGTGCAGTCATTGCCTTCCCCAGCCTGTCCCAGCCACTGCCTGGAAATCTGCCTGCTGTGTAGAGCTCCATTCCCAGGGCCCATCCTACAGTCTCCAGGGCCCTGGGCCTGGTAGGAGCTACTGGGCTCTAATCTGGGGCAGAGGCCTCTAGCTGGAGCTCTGGGGTGACCACCCCTCTCCCAGGGCAAGCTACTCGCCTACATTTAATGCACACAGGCACCACGTGGCCCGTGGCTCTCAGCTCCCCACAGGACCCTGAGGACATTTCTCATCCCCGCTCACGCGGTCTCAGTCTCTGGAAAACCCTTCCCTTCCCTTGATCTCCTTTGGGAAATTCTTCCTGTTGAAGGAATAAATCCTCCTTGCTTTCAATATGACACCATCCCTAGACAAACAATCTTCTTTCAAAGTACATTCCACTTGTCAAGATATTTTTCAACAGGGCCTTCAACTCATGGGGCTTCTCTTTCCACTTTGGTAAAAGAGGCCAAGCAACTCATGGGTCTCTCTCAGCATCCTTGCATCCTTCACATCCCCCACCTCATGACCCCAGGGAAAGATCCAAGAGAATAAGAGAGAAATCGGGGACTGAGAAAAGCTGCACCTCTAGGTCTGTGCAAGCAGGATGCAGCCTGCTGTGAGTCCGACAAAGCTCCAGGCCTGGCTGCCCCAGGAGAGAGTCCTCAGACCAGCGGAGCTGACCTCCCATCTCCCATGGGGCATCTGGCCGTTCTGTGCCGTCTCACACCACAGGGGCCCTCCTAATAGATACGGCAGCATCAGTGAGACAAGGTCTCTCGCTCCCTGCTTCACAGGTGACACGTTCTCAGTCCCCCGCTTCCTAGAGAAGGTTCAGTTTGGCAGAAACCCATGTGCCCCAGACAAGTTGCCCCCCACATACCTCCTCCGTTCTCGGCAGTTTCCTGGGACTCTTCATTTTCCAGATGTTTCCTCTTTTGTCGCCGTTCCATCGTACCAACTAGAAGTCTCCCTTAGAAGATGCCTCAAGAGATGTCCAACTCCTCCTCTTCCCTACAGGTTGGCCCTTCTTGGCTCTTGGGCAATCCGTTGAAATGATTCAATACAAACAAAAATAGTCAAGTCTCCTAAATGGCTGAAAAACTTGTACCACTTAGTGAACCAGCAGTACTGCCTAGTGATCACCAGGGCTGTTATGTTTGCAAGGTTGCCAGGCACACAGTGGAATTCTGTGACCTCAGTGCTGACATCAGAGCATTCGGTGGACCTAGGTTGAGCACAGTGTCTGCAGTAGCACAGGCCCCATTTTCAAGAACAATTCCTTTTTCCCAGCCGAACCTTTCCCGTGAAAGGGAAAGGTTCATACCTTATCTATTATAAATTGTATCATACCATGTCTATTATAAAATTCACATTTTGATTGGAGATCTTTTAATGTCTTTTCTAGAGAGATTTAATATGAATATTTTAAATGGTCTCCAGTTTCCCTGTGGATTATTGACATTTTAAACTCTGCACTTCAATTTTCCCTCAATACGTGTAATTTTGTCACGGCTATTTCTGTACTTAAAGATGAGGAACTATATACTTGATTTCTTCATTTTTTCCCCATCTCTTTCCAAGGTACTGCATTTGATTGTGTCTTGCGACTGAGTGAAAAATGCTAGTCCTTGAGTCAGGACATTGGGCCATTTACCAAGTAACTCAACCTATCTGGGCTTCAGCTTCTGTATGTGCGATCAAGAGGCTTGGACTAGCTGACTTTTCAAATGCTGTGTTTCTTTGATTCACTCTCACTTACTGATCTGCTCCTTAAGAAGAGGGTCTGTTCTCATAAAGTAACAACAGCCTTTTCCTAACCTTGGGTTGGGCGGAGTTTAACTGTTCGTACTCAGTTTGTTAGTTATATTGCCTTCTATGTATGCTTAGCTCTAAATAATTTATATGGCTCTTGTGACAATTTTTAGATCTTCTTTTTTTCTTATTTTCTTTTACAGTTTCTAATTTGTTATCGCCAGTGTAGAGGAGCCTGATTGACTTTTAAAATTTATTGATCTTGTATGTGTGTGCCTTGTTGAACCGTCTTATTAGTTCCTGCTAGTTTATCTGTGGGTTCTTTTGGGTCTCCTAGATAAATGAGCATATTAAATGTAAATAATGTGTTCTTTGGATAAAGTTTATTTTCTTGCATCTCTATGTATAGAAGCAATATGTTGAATTGATTTAAATATTTAAATACTTACATACCTGTTATCACAATCTAACATTCTTTATCTTATTTTCTTTCAATCAATATTATGTTTTCAAGATTTATCCACGTGAATCCATATAGATCTAGGTCTTTGATTTTTGACTGTTTGATATTATTTGATCACATGCATATAGCATCATTTATTTTCCATTCAAGCATTATTGGACAATTGGATTGTTTCCCTCCCTTCTCTAGAACAAACAACATTTCCTAGAATATCCCTGAAGATGTCTGACAGTCGAGAAGGGCCAGGCTGCCCGAAGGATTGCTACTTGCTTTTAGCCACCTTCCAACAGGCCGTCTCCAGCCAGCAATTTGAAGCACAGCTGAAATGAGAACTGCCCCAAATGTGAAGATCTTAGGAGCTTTCTAGAAGGTGGGAGGTTAATGAAAGGCATCATCCTGGGATCCCAGGGGAGTCTGAGCTGGCCTGAAGCTCATCTTCCTCCTCCACCTCTCAAGAGAAATGTGGAGGAAAGAAGACTTCAAAAACTGTGAGCAGGCAGAGGGAGAGAGATTGGGGGCCGAAGCTGTAACTGAGGTCTTGGAGTGGGCTGTGAGCACGCAGAGCCTCTAGAGAGCCAGGCTCTGCCTTCTGAGAACTTCTCCCCTAAGGCTGCTCATAACTCACGTGATACCAGCCATATAGAGCCGACTTGGCCCACACTGTCACAGAAAGCCTTATCAGAATCTCTTCTTCTTCATACACTCTTGTGTCTGTTACTTGGTTATTGCCTTTGGTACTCCACTGATGTGAACCACAGTCGCCGGGGGATGGAGGACACTAGTGACCCATCTTGCTCTGTGGCCTCAGTCCACAGCTTGAGGGTAAGGGAAGAGGCCAAATGAAGGTTAAGAAGGAAAGATGGAGTTTGAAGAGAAGACCTGAGTTAAGGGTGTCTTCTCAAGTCCTGATGACTGAAATGTAGCTCCAGTACCTGAAGTCCTGCTTGTTCTCAAGGCTGACCGCGGGGCTGGGTGCACTCAGTGAAGGAACCGTATACACTTAGTATTTCCTTGCTTGCTCACACTTGCCCTCCTCTGATACACCCTCTGCAAGACTGATCTTCCCCTGAAACAACTTTCCACCTGCCACTGTCATCTCATGAACATTTGCTTCCCCTTCCTAGTGTCCCCCTAGAATGCCATTGCAGCCAATTCATAATTTGATAATCATGCTGCTTACCATATTCTCAGCAACTTCTGATAAATTTTATTCACTTTATTCCATAGTCTTCACCCATCAATAATCTTCCTTAACTTCCTAGCTGCAGGTTAACCCATTCGGAATCATTTCTTTTTCTTTCTCTTCTTTGGCAAATCCTTTCTATCTTTTAAGGTCTTTTTCTTGTCTCTCTACCATCTTGCCTTCCTGAACTCTTTTTTTTTTTCGTTTATGTAACCTTTCAATCTCCTTCCCCAATTTCCTCATAAACTTTGAGAGTTTATTCCTCACACGTTAGACAGCGGTTTATGAATGGCCAGGCATAATGGACTCAGAATGAGTTGGCAACACCGAGGTACCTGACTTGCTGGGGAGCCACAGGTGAAGGGCTGTCTGCTGGACACATGTTTGCATGGAGTCAGGCTGAGTGGCCTCAGGGTGTTTGCCCTGCACTTGTGTGTGTTTCTCCCTAGTTGGTTTCCTTGTCCAGCCACCTGTGACCTCCCTCCATCCAGCCCAGGGAATCCTTCTCATCACAGGGGTAGGATGTTTGTCTCATTTTCCATCACATCCTTTCCCCAAAGTTTGGTTGTGAGTTGTTCCCATTCCAAAGACCTTTCCTCTTTGAAGAGAAAAGAGAAAATCTTTTCTCTCCTTTCTTCTCACTTCACTTCTGCTCTATTATCTCCTCCGTCCAGAATGGCCCACTGACTCACATGGGTGTAGATCCGAAGATGGCAAGAACTGCCAGCAATTCTGAGATAATAATATGGATGGATCAGGAAAACTTGAAAACCTTTATCCCGCCACATTAAAAAAATTTGCACTTCCAGTGTATTCAGAGTCTCAGTGTAGAAACACAAATGATAGAGAAATTGAATGACACTCAAGTTTTTCTTTCCTCCTTTCCTGATTTATTCTAATCCTCCATGCTAACATGATGAACTATTTGTTAGGTAAAGTTTCAGACATTTTCTACCCATGCACACTTTTCTTCTTTTCACATAAGAGTGTGAACTAGGTCACTTTCAACATGCTGTGATTCTGTGATTCACTGTCTCCCACCGTGTCATCCACTGATAAAGTCATCTGTTTCACGGAGAACTATTTCCAATAGCTAATAGCCAATGTCTGTGGAGTGCTTACTCTGTGTCGGTTTCTTGTAACTACTTTACAGATCATTGGTACAACGTACCCATGGACCAGGTACAATTATGACCCCCAAGTGACAGATAAGTGCAGATAAGTACAAATAAATACAGAGGCCAAGTGACTTGCCCAAGACACTGGAGCAAATCAAAATCCATGCCTCTGTAATCATTTTGCTCTATTGCCTCTGTCTGGGAGGCTTGATGATTTGGCAACTAAAACCTTAAATAGCATGTTCCATTTTTATATCTGTGACACAAGCGTGGGGCTGTGATATGGGGTAACTAACCTGACTACTTTTGAAAACCCTTATGCACCTGGATGAAAGTAAGCCAGGGACTGCAAGCTATAGATTTAAGGTTTCCTACCAACTTTTAAAAATAGCTTCTTGAATGCAATTTACGTAGTGTCAAGTCTAGGATGTAGTCCAAATAGTAACAGAAAAATGGAGATATGTAGAAAAATACTTAAAGTTGACAAGTATTGGGAGTGTAGTATTTTGGGGGCCAGTGTGTAGACCACAGGAAAACTTGCTGTTTCCATCCCAAAGGGAAGAGCCCTACGTTGCAACTGCCAAGGTCCCTGGGGCAGCAAGTGTGCTCACTGCTTAGTAAAGAAGCATCCTCAGTTTGATAGAATCATATGGGAGCCTTACATTTGGTTAGCAGTTCTACATTCTTGATGTAATAATATTTTCAGGGTGTGGGAGGGTATCAAGCTCTGAAAATACCCTTGGAGAGATTTGCTTATTAAGTTTGGCTTTTTCAATCTCCCTACTACTTCTTGACTAAACACCAGGCGGTTTCCTTCACTTTTCAGAACCATGTTGTTTTTCCCTTGTCTAATGAACTTTGAAATACTTTTGGATGAGCTATTAAGTTTGGGAGAAAATAAACATCTCTTTAAAATAAGGAAGATAATAACAATGACAAGTAGAAAAAGCTCTAAAACAGAGAATATCCTCCATTCTAGCCAATGACTGGGAGTGGAAGGTGCGTGCTCGCTGTCCAGGACGTAGAAATAAAAGCTGAGGAGGCGCTGAGGCGTCTCCTGGATCTCTATGAGCCTCCATCATTTCTGAAGGGTAGGGTTGACAGATAAAATATAGGCTGTTTAGATAAATATGAATGTCAGAAAAACAACAAGTATATTTTTAAGATAAGTATGCCCCAAATAGTTCATAGGATCTACTTATACTAAAAATAATGACTTATTATTCATGTGAAGTTCAAGTTTAACTGGGTATCCTGTACTTTTATTTACTAAATCTGACAGCCCTACTGATGATCCACAATGGAGGCAGTTGAGGAGCGGTACATGCTGGCTCTCGGACAGTCAGAAATGGCTTCAGCAGATCCAGGTACAGTATGAAATTCTTTTTGGATGTAGCTCAGAAGCCATGGCCAGCCCTTGACTGCAAGTACTGCCTCGGGTTTCCCTGAGGTGGGGTAAACCGTCCTCTGAATGGCCTTTTGGTAAGTCTGGAAGACCATATCCAAGGGGAGCCCCAAAGTCAGTTTCATCCTCACAACCATGTTTCCAATTCCTGGAATTGGCTGCATGTGACTCACAAGAGCTGAGGAGGTTTGTGGAAATTGGGAGTGTCATAGCTTGAACCCTTTGTAGGTAAAGTTTTGCTGTTGTGAGAGTTTTAACAGGAGCAATGTGAAAGACTCCAGGTCCCCAGGTAGATAGAAATAATCCTGTTCTACCTGTGTGTATGTGACAAGTCTCTAATAGTTCAGAGAGCAAGTATCTGGTCTTAGAAAGACTGATCCAAGCTTGGATGTTTCTGGCGACAAGGCAAGGTCCTGAGTTTCAAGTTCACCTTTTATGGTTGAGGAGACAATAAGGTGGTCAGAAGGGAAATCATGGAGGAGACCTTGGCTTCATCCATTGTGCAGGCTTGTATATGTGGTTCTATGTAGATTGTGTTTCAAAGGTGGAGCTTGTTTACAACTATGAACATTCTCCGATGTGCTTTTTGGACTTTCATTCCCAGAGCGAGAGCAGTGCCGAGGCTCTAGAAATGCCATGGATATTCTGAGCTGTCAGTGGCATTTCCCAGGTACTGTTCCCCTGGTGCCGCTCTTAGAAATGTCCGAAGGGATTATCATCTGTCTTGTGGCGGATCCTAGCATTGTGAAATGAAGCTGCTGCACCTGGCTCAGAGGATTTCGGATGCGGTGGGAGGAGTAGTAGTACTACGACTATAAAGTGTATCACAGCATATCTATTCCATCTTGAGAGTGGGGTTGGGGGGTTATGAAGGGGGGCTTTTATTGTACTTTTTTACATTGTACCCTTGAAACTAATTCAATTTTTTTAAATTAATTAATTTATTTTGGGCTGCATTGGGTCTTTGTTGCTGCTAGAGGGCGTTCTCTAGTTGCAGTGCGCCAGGGCTCCTCTTGGCTGCGGTGCACGGGCTTCTCATTGCAGTGGCTTCTCTTGTTGTGGAGCATGGGCTCTAGGCACGCAGGCTTCCGTAGTCATGGCACGTGGGCTCGGTTGATGTGGCACACGGGCTCTAGAGCGCAGGCTCAGTAGTTGTGGCGCGCGGGCTTAGTTACTCCGTGGCACGTGGGATCTTCCCAGGCCAGGGCTCGAACCCATGTCCCCTGCATTCGCAGGCATATTCTTAACTACCGCTCCACCAGGGAAGCCCAATAATTCAGTTTTTTATAAAGAGAAGTTTCCTAATATTATTCCAAAATTTAAAAATATGTAGTTGGATAACACTATGAAAAATTAACTGATATATTCTTTTATTATTTCTCTTTGCTCCCTGGATTTTTTTTCCTCATCCAGTCAGCTAGGCACTGTGAGCTCACTGCATTAGGAAGGTAAAGACTCAGCAGAAATGAGGGAGAAAAAAATAAAATTCTCAGCTTTGGAATGCTCACAACGGAGGCCACAGTAAAACAGGTGAGAATTCTGTGAACAAAAAATAAATGTCGTCTCAAATGCAAAAAAGTATTCTCTGCACTGGGAGGCAGGAGAGGGAGGGAGGGAAGGACTGAAGGAGAGAGATCAGTGTGGCCAGGGACATGGAAACTGTGCTTGAGGACGATAGGCCCAGGAAGAGAATCAGAATCTGGAGAAGGTTCAGCCTGCACGTGATCATTGCCTCCAGCCAGCACCCTCATCTCAGACGTTGGGAAATTCAGAGAGAGAGTGGGAGTACGTCAGGAGGGCCACGCGCAGAGTCTGTGTGGCAGGGGTTGTGGCCGTTCCCTATTTGTGAGGAGTCCCCAGCAATTTGCAGGCCTCTTCTGGAAAATGCTGGCGGACGTCTCTAGTGCTTATGTGAAAGCTTGTTCACAAACCTTGAAAGATACAGATGTAGCTGACAGATAGATGCATAGATAGAAAAATGTCATTAAATCAAAGCTCCAGGAAAGGTTTGGAAAATGCCCTTTATTGCATAGGACGCTTCTATTGTCATATGATGTTAGACTGAGTGCCGGTCCCTTCATCCTCCTTCAGACCACGGCATTCTGTCTGCTACTCTCCCGAGGGTCCTTTCTTCTCCCTGGAAGGGATAAAGCAAATGAGGTAGAACAGGAAGAGACAAGAAGCACTCCAAGCTCTGCTGGTCAGGGTTACCCTCCAGCATTGCCTTAATGCTCAGAGCCACACACACCACAGTGAGCTTGGCTCCAGATCAACTACCACGCCACGAAGGTTCTGGAACATTTCCATATCTCGGGGGACCTCATTTCCACGTGACTCTCTTTCCTATTCCCCTTTGTCACAGAAGGCTAGGTCCAGTGGTCAGGGTGAGATCTCGGCTCAGGCCCAAGGCTCTCAGACCTCAAAGTTCTGGTCCTGCAAGGGCCCCTGTCCTCTCTTGAGACCACTCCTGGCTCTCTGTGCCGAGAAGGAGCTGCTGGCAGTACGTCCTCTAAGAGTTGAGGTCCATCGTGCAGACCCTGAGAAAACTCCTAGGAAAAGGCTCCACCTTCTTGTTTACGTCAACAGAGGTCAATGCCTTTGTTAGTGCTGGGTGTGTCCCAATTGATGCAACTGCAGAGCCATTAGGTCAACCAGCACATGTGTGCGGCCCCTTCCCTTAGACTCCTCTGGGCCCTCGTGACATAGGCTCAGAAGACTGCCAGCCTCAAGCCTTACCTCTTCCAAGGGACGGCCACACCGTCCTGCAGGATCTTCTGTCCCATGAATCTCAGTTGCTGTTTGGAACTCAAAGGAGAGAAAAGACCCTGCCTGCGGGGTCTCTTTGGGCTGGGGCCTTCCCCCGTGGGCTGCTCTCCCTCATTCTCCTTTTCTTCTTGCTTCTCTTCATCCTCCTCCTCCTCCTCCTCCTCCTCCTCCTCCTCCTCCTCGTTCTCCTCCTCCTCCTCTTCGTCCTCCTCCTCATGCGTGCTCTCGGATTCCACATTGCCCATCCACTGGGCCATGTTGAGATGAGAGACACGGCAGCTGAAGCCCTCCAGGACGCCGAACTTCACGTGCTGCTGGAGGATCTCCAAGGTGGGGAAGATCCGGCAGCAGGCCATGCACCTGAAGCTAGTCTCCATGGTCAGCATCCAGTCCGCTGTCTTGGCGCTGGGTCTCTCCTCGACAGCAGGTGGCCCTGATGGGCTGCCTGGCTCTGCCCTTTCCTCATACTCCTTCTCCTCCCCAGTGGGCTCACTGTCAGACAGGAGGCTTTTGGTGGACACATCAGAAGAGGGGTCAGTGGCTACTGCGCACACATCCTCAGGAAGGGTCACTTCTTCTATCGTCAGCTGCTTTTCAGGCAACTCCAAGGGTTTCTTTGTCTTCCAGGAGACAGCGACACCCTTGTTCACTTGTACCTGCATGTAGTATATTTTCATGCCCCTTTCCTCTCTGTCTGGGTGCAGATAGTTCTTACAGGGTGAAGAGGGTGAGGAGGAGACACAGTGTGATGGGGAAGCGGTCTCTCCTTCTTCCTGATCCTGGGCTAGGGGTGGTCTAGGCTGGGCAGTGTCTCGATGAAATCTCCGGATTCCTGAAAAAGGAAATGAAAATCATAATAACATGCATGGGCCATGCCGGAAGCTGAGGGAGCAGGTGTGGTAGACGAGAGAGGGACATTGGCACAACATAGCTATGTCGTGAGCTTGGTGTCTGTTGGCCGTAGGACGGAGTGGTGTATCGGGTGTCATCTGTGGGCTTTTCATGTGCGTGGGGGGGTATACTGGAGCGGTGTCTATATACAGGGGTGTGGAGTATGGAGGTGAGGGCTGTAGTATGAGGGATGCGGCTGGATGCGTGTACGACGAGGAGTGTGAGTTTGGGAATATCGGTGGTGCATTCCTTGTGGAATGGGGCTGTGGTGCAGGAGAGTACTGTGGAGCACGTGCTTGGGGTTGATGTGCACTGAGAAGAGCTGTGCCTGGAGGGCACGTGTATGTGTGAGCTGTGTACACCTGAGCTGGATGGTCCTGCTCTCAGGCTGGAGGTGTATAATGCAGAACTCTGTCCTTCTCTGGAAGCAAAGGCAAAGACAAAGCCTACATTTTCCTCTGAAGATGCTTAATCTGGTCCCTCTTCCCTCCACCTCAAGCCCAGACCTTTCCGGCCCCTGCTCCTTGACTTCCCCACCATGGTAGTAGCAGTATTCACACACACACTCCCAGACTCAGCTGGCATCCATGCCCTCGGAACAGCTCAGCCATCCTGCCCAGGCTCCTCCACAGAGCCCTCATCACCTCTGATGACCCTGGATTTCCTCTCAGCCTCCCTGGGATCTGTGTGCCTCCTGCCTCACAGCCAAGCACCCCCTCACCTGAGGAGCCCCGCGCCCTTACCAGCGTAGCTGAGCTTGCGCAGAGTAGAAGTACAGAAGAAGTATTTAGAGGCATAGGAGACCTCCCCTGCCCCTGGGCTGCAGCCTTGGGCCACCACTGTGGATCCAAGCCGAGGGGGATCCTCTTGTGACTTCGAGATTCCTGAGGGAGGAATGAAAGGCTCAGGGTGGGTTCATCAGTCCTCTGTCCACAGATATTTACTGAGTGTGTGACACGTGTCAGGTGCAGTGGATACACACAGTTGAGAGTGTGGTTCCCAGTGGATCCTCCAGGATTTAATTCCAATCAATACTTATTCTCTCACTGTCTAGTTGGTAATGTAGGCCTCGGTGGTGACTGTGAGTGTGTGGGAAGAGTGAGTGATGTGTATCAGTTAAGTCTGTGGTAAGTGTGGGGTTGGCATGGGGAGCACAGTGCAGACGTGTCTATCTGTGTCTGTGGCCTTTGTGTGCATGGTTTCTGTTCACAAGTCAGGAATTCTGGGACATGTAACTTTTCCTCATTACATGGTGTGGCTTGTATTTATGGTGCGTGTTCATTCATTCATTCACCAAGATTCAGTAAGCAGCTACTCCTGTGTATCCGGCACTCTTCCATTGTTGTAGTCTTTGGTAACGCTGCACATTCTAGTAGGGGAAGACACACACTAAACAAAACTACAATAAATATATAATACATCAGCTGGTGGTAAGTATATAAGGGTTGCCAGACTTAGCGAATAAGAATACAAGGCACCCAGTTAAATTTCAGTTTCAGATAAACCCAGAATAATTTTTAGTGTAAGTATTCCCATGCAGTATTTGTTCTTACTTAGTTTTATTGTAAGTATGACCCATACAATATGTGGGACATACGGATACTGAAAAATTACTTGTTGTTTATCTGGAATTCAAATTGAACTGGATAGCCCATATTTTCTCTGGCAATCCTGACATGGGTTACTGAGACTGTGGTTTACTGTGGTTTGTTCAAAGCGGGTCTGGCATTACTCAAGAATGTGTTACAAGTGTGGTGTGTATGACACGTGACTGGATCTTACAGAGGTATTTAGCGATGGCTGAAGTTAGCTGTGTTTGTACAAGAGTTGAGGAGATACATGTATATATAGTGTGTGTGTGTGTGTGTGTGTGTCCTATATATATAGTGTGTGTGTCTATATACATATCTCATCTCCAGCGTTTGGTGTTGGAGGAGAGGATTGTGATACAGGTGGGTTGTATGAGAACGTAGTACAGGAGGGATCCGTGTATATACCTCCATGTGCTGTGTGTGGTTTAATAAGGAAGTTATATGTGGGGTGTGTGATATTTTTGCTGTATCAGAGTGTACGTGGGTGTATGAGTTACTGTCTCATAAAACACCCCTAACAAGAATTCTGTATACACTCCTAGGTACGCCGAGTGTCAGCCAGCTCCAGGCAGGGTGACAAGAACTTTACCACACAGATGTTATATCTGGTAAGCACTCTACCCCCATTCATCTCGCTCTTCTCTGCACTACCACACACACACACGCACACACACACACACACACACACTCACTCTCTCTCACACACACACATAGGAACATAGAGCAAAATATTCTGAATGGTCAGGGGCAGTCATTGCCTTCCCCAGCCTGTCCCAGCCACTGCCTGGAAATCTGCCTGCTGTCTAGAGCTCCATTCCCAGGGCCCATCCTACAGTCTCCAGGGCCCTGGGCCTGGTAGGAGCTACTGGGCTCTAATCTGGGGCAGAGGCCTCTAGCTGGAGCTCTGGGGTGACCACCCCTCTCCCAGGGCAAGCTACTCGCCTACATTTAATGCACGCAGGCACCACGTGGCCCGTGGCTCTCAGAGCTCCCCGCAGGACACTGAGGACATTTCTCACCCCCGCTCACGCGGTCTCAGTCTCTGGAAAACCCTTCCCTTCCCTTGATCTCCTTTGGGAAATTCTTCCTTTTGAAGGAATAAATCCTCCTTGCTTTCAATATGACACCATCCCTAGACAAACAATCTTCTTTCAAAGTGCATTCCACTTGTCAAGATATTTTTCAACAGGGCCTTCAACTCATGGGGCTTCTCTTTCCACTTTGGTAAAAGAGGCCAAGCAACTCATGGGTCTCTCTCAGCATCCTTGCATCCTTCACATCCCCCACCTCATGTCCCCAGGGAAAGATCCAAGAGAATAAGAGAGAAATCGGGGACTGAGAAAAGCTGCATCTCTAGGTCTGTGCAAGCATATTGCAGCCTGCTGTGAGTCCGACAAAGCTCCAGGCCTGGCTGCCCCAGGAGAGAGTCCTCAGACCAGCGGAGCTGACCTCCCATCTCCCAGGGGGCATCTGGCCATTCTGTGCCATCTCACACCACAGGGACCCTCCGGATAGATACGGCAGCATCAGTGAGACAAGGTCTCTCGCGCCCTGCTTCACAGGTGACACGTTCTCAGTCCCCCGCTTCCTAGAGAAGCTTCAGTTTGGCAGAAACCCATGTGCCCCAGACAAGTTGCCCCCCACATACCTCCTCCGTTCTCGGCAGGTTCCTGGGACTCTTCATTTTCCAGATGTTTCCTCTTTTGTCGCCATTCCATCATACCAACTAGAAGTCTCCCTTAGAAGATGCCTCAAGAGATGTCCAACTCCTCCTCTTCAATACAGGTTGGCCCTTCTTGGCTCTTGGGCAATCCGTTGAAATGATTCAATACAAATAAAAATGGTCAAGTCTCCTAAATGGCTGAAAAACTTGTACCACTTAGTGAACCAGCAGTACTGCCTAGTGCTCACCAGGGCTGTTATGTTTGCAAGGTTGCCAGGCGCACAGTGGAATTCTGTGACCTCAGTGATGACATCAGAGCATTCGGTGGACCTAGGTTGAGCACAGTGTCTGCAGTAGCACACGCCCCATTTTCAAGAACAATTCCTTTTTCCCAGCCGAAGCTTTCCCTTTGAAATAGAAAGGTTCATACCATATCTATTATAAATTGTATCATACCATGTCTATTATAAAATTCACATTTTGATTGGAGATCTTTTAATGTCTTTTCTAGAGAGATTTAATATGAATATTTTAAATGGTCTCCAGTTTCCCTGTGGATTATTGACATTTTAAACTCTGCACTTCAATTTTCCCTCAATACGTGTAATTTTGTCACGGCTATTTCTGTACTTAAAGATGAGGAACTATATAATTGATTTCTTCATTTTTTCTCCATCTCTTTCCAAGGTACTGCATTTGATTGTGTCTTGCGACTGAGTGAAAAATGCTAGTCCTTGAGTCAGGACATTGGGCCCTTTAGCAAATAACTCAACCTATCTGGGCTTCAGCTTCTGTATGTGCGATCAAGAGGCTTGGACTAGCTGACTTTTCAAATGCTGTGTTTCTTTGATTCACTCTCACTTACTGATCTGCTCCGTAAGAAGAGGGTCTGTTCTCATAAAGTAACAACAGTCTTTTCCTAACCTTGGGTTGGGCGGAGTTTATCTCTTCATACTCAGTTTGTTAGTTATATTGCCTTCTACGTATGCTTAGCTCTAAATAATTTATATGGCTCTTGTGACAATTTTTAGATCTTCTTTTTTTCTTATTTTCTTTTACAGTTTCTAATTTGTTATCGCCGGTGTAGAAGAGCCTGATTGACTTCTAAAATTTATTGATCTTGTATGTGTGTGCCTTGTTGAACCGTCTTATTAGTTCCTGCTAGTTTATCTGTGGGTTCTTTTGGGTCTCCTAGATAAATGAGCATATTAAATGTAAATAATGTGTTCTTTGGATAAAGTTTATTTTCTTGCATCTCTATGTATAGAAGCAATATGTTGAATTGATTTAAATATTTAAATATTACATACCTGTTATAACAATCTAACATTCTTTATCTTATTTTCTTTCAATCAATATTATGTTTTCAAGATTTATCCACGTGAATCCATATAGATCTAGGTCTTTGATTTTTGACTGTTTGATATTATTTGATCACATGCATATAGCATCATTTATTTTCCATTCAAGCATTATTGGACAATTGGATTGTTTCCCTCCCTTCTCTAGAACAAACAACATTTCCTAGAATATCCCTGAAGATGTCTGACAGTCGAGAAGGGCCAGGCTGCCCGAAGGACTGCTACTTGCTTTTAGCCACCTTCCAACAGGCCGTCTCCAGCCAGCAATTTGAAGCACAGCTGAAATGAGAACTGCCCCAAATGTGAAGATCTTAGGAGCTTCCTAGAAGGTGGGAGGTTAATGATAGGCATCCTGCTGGGATCCCAGGGGAGTCTGAGCTGGCCTGAAGCTCATCTTCCTCCTCCACCTCTCAAGAGAAATGTGGAGGAAAGAAGACTTCAAAAACTGTGAGCAGGCAGAGGGAGAGATATTGGGGGCCGAAGCTGTAACTGAGGTCTTGGAGTGGGCTGTGAGCACGCAGAGCCTCTAGAGAGCCAGGCTCTGCCTTCTGAGGACTTCTCCCCTAAGGCTGCTCATAACTCACGTGATACCAGCCATATAGAGCCGACTTGGCCCACACTGTCACAGAAAGCCTTATCAGAATCTCTTCTTCTTCATACACTCTTGTGTCTGTTACTTGGTTATTGCCTTTGGTACTCCACTGATGTGAACCACAGTCGCCGGGGGATGGAGGACACTAGTGACCCATCTTGCTCTGTGGCCTCAGTCCACAGCTTGAGGGTAAGGGAAGAGGCCAAATGAAGGTCAAGAAGGAAAGATGGAGTTTGAAGAGAAGACCTGAGTTAAGGGTGTCTTCTCAAGTCCTGATGACTGAAATGTAGCTCCAGTACCTGAAGTCCTGCTTGTTCTCAAGGCTGACCGCGGGGCTGGGTGCACTCAGTGAAGGAACCGTATACACTTAGTATTTCCTTGCTTGCTCACACTTGCCCTCCTCTGATACACACTCTGCAAGACTGATCTTCCCCTGAAACATCTTTCCACCTGCTACTGTCATCTCATGAACATTTGCTTCCCCTTCCTAGTGTCCCCCTAGAATGCCATTGCAGCCAATTCATAATTTGATAATCATGCTTCTTACCATAGTCTCAGCAACTTCTGATAAATTTTATTCACTTTATTCCATAGTCTTCACCCATCAATAATCTTCCTTAACTTCCTAGCTGCAGGTTAACCCATTTGGAATCATTTCTTTTTCTTTCTCTTCTTTGACAAATCCTTTCTATCTTTTAAGGTCTTTTTCTTGTCTCTGTACCATCCTGCCTTCCTGAACTTCTTTTTTTTTCCGTTTAAGTAACCTTTCAATCTCCTTCCCCAGTTTCCTCATAATCATTGAGAGTTTATTCCTCACACGTTAGACAGAGGTTTATGAATGGCCAGGCATAACGGACTCAGAATGAGTTGGCACCCCAGAGGTACCTGTCTTGCTGGGGAGCCACAGGTGAAGGGCTGTCTGCTGGACACATGTTTGCATGGAGTCAGGCTGAGTGGCCTCAGCGTGTTTGCCCTGCACTTGTGTGTGTTTCTCCCTAGTTGGTTTCCTTGTCCAGCCACCTGTGACCTCCCTCCATCCAGCCCAGGGAATCCTTCTCATCACAGGGGTAGGATGTTTGTCTCATTTTCCATCACATCCTTTCCCCAAAGTTTGGTTGTGAGTTGTTCCCATTCCAAAGACCTTTCCTCTTTGAAGAGAAAAGAGAAAATCTTTTCTCTCCTTTCCTCTCACTTCACTTCTGCTCTATTATCTCCTCCGTCCAGAATGGCCCACTGACTCACATGGGTGTAGATCCGAAGATGGCAAGAACTGCTAGCAATTCTGAGATAATAATATGGATGGATCAGGAGAACTTGAAAACCTTTATCCCGCCACATTAAAAAAAATTGCACTTCCAGTGTATTCAGAGTCTCAGTGTAGAAACACAAATGATAGAGAAATTGAATGACACTCAAGTTTTTCTTTCCTCCTTTCCTGATTTATTCTAATCCTCCATGCTAACATGATGAACTATTTGTTAGGTAAAGTTTCAGACATTTTCTACCCATGCACACTTTTCTTCTTTTCACATAAGAGTGTGAACTAGGTCACTTTCAACATGCTGTGATTCTGTGATGCACTGTCTCCCACCGAGTCATCCACTGATAAAGTCATCTGTTTCACGGAGAACTATTTCCAATAGCTAATAGCCAATGTCTGTGGAGTGCTTACTCTGTGTCGGTTTCTTGTAACTACTTTACAGATCATTGGTACAACGTACCCATGGACCAGGTACAATTATGACCCCCAAGAGACAGATAAGTGCAGATAAGTACAAATAAATACAGAGGCCAAGTGACTTGCCCAAGACACTGGAGCAAATCAAAATCCATGCCTCTGTAATCATTTTGCTCTATTGCCTCTGTCTGGGAGGCTTGATGATTTGGCAACTAAAACCTTAAATATCATGTTCCATTTTTATATCTGTGACACAAGCGTGGGGCTGTGATATGGGGTAACTAACCTGACTACTTTTGAAAACCCTTATGCACCTGGATGAAAGTAAGCCAGGGACTGCAAGCTATAGATTTAAGGTTTCCTACCAACTTTTAAAAATAGCTTCTTGAATGCAATTTACGTAGTGTCAAGTCTAGGATGTAGTCCAAATAGTAACAGAAAAATGGAGATATGTAGAAAAATACTTAAAGTTGACAAGTATTGGGAGTGTAGTATTTTGGGGGCCAGTGTGTAGACCACAGGAAAACTTGCTGTTTCCATCCCAAAGGGAAGAGCCCTATGTTGCAACTGCCAAGGTCCCTGGGGCAGCAAGTGTGCTCACTGCTTAGTAAAGAAGCATCCTCAGTTTGATAGAATCATATGGGAGCCTTACATTTGGTTAGCAGTTCTACATTCTTGATGTAATAATATTTTCAGGGTGTGGGAGGGTATCAAGCTCTGAAAATACCCTTGGAGAGATTTGCTTATTAAGTTTGGCTTTTTCAATCTCCCTACTACTTCTTGACTAAACACCAGGCGGTTTCCTTCACTTTTCAGAACCATGTTGTTTTTCCCTTGTCTAATGAACTTTGAAATACTTTTGGATGAGCTATTAAGTTTGGGAGAAAATAAACATCTCTTTAAAATAAGGAAGATAATAACAATGACAAGTAGAAAAAGCTCTAAAACAGAGAATATCCTCCATTCTAGCCAATGACTGGGAGTGGAAGGTGCGTGCTCGCTGTCCAGGACGTAGAAATAAAAGCTGAGGAGGCGCTGAGGCGTCTCCTGGATCTCTATGAGCCTCCATCATTTCTGAAGGGTAGGGTTGACAGATAAAATATAGGCTGTTTAGATAAATATGAATGTCAGAAAAACAACAAGTATATTTTTAAGATAAGTATGCCCCAAATAGTTCATAGGATCTACTTATACTAAAAATAATGACTTATTATTCATGTGAAGTTCAAGTTTAACTGGGTATCCTGTACTTTTATTTACTAAATCTGACAGCCCTACTGATGATCCACAATGGAGGCAGTTGAGGAGCGGTACATGCTGGCTCTCGGACAGTCAGAAATGGCTTCAGCAGATCCAGGTACAGTATGAAATTCTTTTTGGATGTAGCTCAGAAGCCATGGCCAGCCCTTGACTGCAAGTACTGCCTCGGGTTTCCCTGAGGTGGGGTAAGCCTTCCTCTTAATGGCCTTTTGGTAAGTCTGGAAGACCATATCCAAGGGGAGCCCCAAAGTCAGTTTCATCCTCACAACCATGTTTCCAATTCCTGGAATTGGCTGCATGTGACTCACAAGAGCTGAGGAGGTTTGTGGAAATTGGGAGTGTCATAGCTTGAACCCTTTGTAGGTAAAGTTTTGCTGTTGTGAGAGTTTTAACAGGAGCAATGTGAAAGACTCCAGGTCCCCAGGTAGATAGAAATAATCCTGTTCTACCTGTGTGTATGTGACAAGTCTCTAATAGTTCAGAGAGCAAGTATCTGGTCTTAGAAAGACTGATCCAAGCTTGGATGTTTCTGGCGACAAGGCAAGGTCCTGAGTTTCAAGTTCACCTTTTATGGTTGAGGAGACAATAAGGTGGTCAGAAGGGAAATCATGGAGGAGACCTTGGCTTCATCCATTGTGCAGGCTTGTATATGTGGTTCTATGTAGATTGTGTTTCAAAGGTGGAGCTTGTTTACAACTATGAACATTCTCCGATGTGCTTTTTGGACTTTCATTCCCAGAGCGAGAGCAGTGCCGAGGCTCTAGAAATGCCATGGATATTCTGAGCTGTCAGTGGCATTTCCCAGGTACTGTTCCCCTGGTGCCGCTCTTAGAAATGTCCGAAGGGATTATCATCTGTCTTGTGGCGGATCCTAGCATTGTGAAATGAAGCTGCTGCACCTGGCTCAGAGGATTTCGGATGCGGTGGGAGGAGTAGTAGTACTACGACTATAAAGTGTATCACAGCATATCTATTCCATCTTGAGAGTGGGGTTGGGGGGTTATGAAGGGGGTCTTTTATTGTACTTTTTTACATTGTACCCTTGAAACTAATTCAATTTTTTAAAATTAATTAATTTATTTTGGGCTGCATTGGGTCTTTGTTGCTGCTAGAGGGCGTTCTCTAGTTGCAGTGCGCCAGGGCTCCTCTTGGCTGCGGTGCACGGGCTTCTCATTGCAGTGGCTTCTCTTGTTGTGGAGCATGGGCTCTAGGCACGCAGGCTTCCGTAGTCATGGCACGTGGGCTCGGTTGATGTGGCACACGGGCTCTAGAGCGCAGGCTCAGTAGTTGTGGCGCGCGGGCTTAGTTACTCCGTGGCACGTGGGATCTTCCCAGGCCAGGGCTCGAACCCATGTCCCCTGCATTCGCAGGCATATTCTTAACTACCGCTCCACCAGGGAAGCCCAATAATTCAGTTTTTTATAAAGAGAAGTTTCCTAATATTATTCCAAAATTTAAAAATATGTAGTTGGATAACACTATGAAAAATTAACTGATATATTCTTTTATTATTTCTCTTTGCTCCCTGGATTTTTTTTCCTCATCCAGTCAGCTAGGCACTGTGAGCTCACTGCATTAGGAAGGTAAAGACTCAGCAGAAATGAGGGAGAAAAAAATAAAATTCTCAGCTTTGGAATGCTCACAACGGAGGCCACAGTAAAACAGGTGAGAATTCTGTGAACAAAAAATAAATGTCGTCTCAAATGCAAAAAAAGTATTCTCTGCACTGGGAGGCAGGAGAGGGAGGGAGGGAAGGACTGAAGGAGAGAGATCAGTGTGGCCAGGGACATGGAAACTGTGCTTGAGGACGATAGGCCCAGGAAGAGAATCAGAATCTGGAGAAGGTTCAGCCTGCACGTGATCATTGCCTCCAGCCAGCACCCTCATCTCAGACGTTGGGAAATTCAGAGAGAGAGTGGGAGTACGTCAGGAGGGCCACGCGCAGAGTCTGTGTGGCAGGGGTTGTGGCCGTTCCCTATTTGTGAGGAGTCCCCAGCAATTTGCAGGCCTCTTCTGGAAAATGCTGGCGGACGTCTCTAGTGCTTATGTGAAAGCTTGTTCACAAACCTTGAAAGATACAGATGTAGCTGACAGATAGATGCATAGATAGAAAAATGTCATTAAATCAAAGCTCCAGGAAAGGTTTGGAAAATGCCCTGTATTGCATAGGACGCTTCTATTGTCATATGATGTTAGACTGAGTGCCGGTCCCTTCATCCTCCTTCAGACCACGGCATTCTGTCTGCTACTCTCCCGAGGGTCCTTTCTTCTCCCTGGAAGGGATAAAGCAAATGAGGTAGAACAGGAAGAGACAAGAAGCACTCCAAGCTCTGCTGGTCAGGGTTACCCTCCAGCATTGCCTTAATGCTCAGAGCCACACACACCACAGTGAGCTTGGCTCCAGATCAACTACCACGCCACGAAGGTTCTGGAACATTTCCATATCTCGGGGGACCTCATTTCCACGTGACTCTCTTTCCTATTCCCCTTTGTCACAGAAGGCTAGGTCCAGTGGTCAGGGTGAGATCTCGGCTCAGGCCCAAGGCTCTCAGACCTCAAAGTTCTGGTCCTGCAAGGGCCCCTGTCCTCTCTTGAGACCACTCCTGGCTCTCTCTGCCGAGAAGGAGCTGCTGGCAGTACGTCCTCTAAGAGTTGAGGTCCATCGTGCAGACCCTGAGAAAACTCCTAGGAAAAGGCTCCACCTTCTTGTTTACGTCAACAGAGGTCAATGCCTTTGTTAGTGCTGGGTGTGTCCCATTTGATGCAACTGCAGAGCCATTAGGTCAACCAGCACATGTGTGCGGCCCCTTCCCTTAGACTCCTCTGGGCCCTCGTGACCTAGGCTCAGAAGACTGCCAGCCTCAAGCCTTACCTCTTCCAAGGGACGGCCACACCGTCTTCCAGGATCTTCGGTCCCATGAATCTCAGTTGCTGTTTGGAACTCAAAGGAGAGAAAAGACCCTGCCTGCGGGGTCTCTTTGGGCTGGGGCCTTCCCCCGTGAGCTGCTCTCCCTCATTCTCCTTTTCTTCTTGCTTCTCTTCATCCTCCTCCTCCTCCTCCTCCTCGTTCTCCTCCTCCTCCTCCTCGTCTTCCTCCTCAGGGGTGCTCTCGGATTCCACATTGCCCATCCACTGGGCCATGTTGAGATGAAAGACACGGCAGCTGAAGCCCTGCAGGACGCCGAACTTCACGTGCTGCTGGAGGATCTCCAAGGTGGGGAAGACCCGGCAGCAGGCCATGCAACTGAAGCCGATCTCCATGGTCAGCATCCAGTCCGCTGTCTTGGCGCTGGGTCTCTCCTCGATGGTAGGTGGCCCTGATGGGCTGCCTGGCTCTGCTCTTTCCTCATACTCTTTCTCCTCCCCAGTGGGCTCACTGTCAGACAGGAGGCTTTCGGTGGACACATCAGAAGAGGGGTCAGTGGCTACTGCGCACACATCCTCAGGAAGGGTCACTTCTTCTATCGTCAGCTGCTTTTCAGGCAACTCCAAGGGTTTCTTTGTCTTCCAGGAGACAGCGACACCCTTGTTCACTTGTACCTGCATGTAGTATATTTTCATGCCCCTTTCCTCTTTGTCTGGGTGCAGATAGTTCTTACAGGGTGAAGAGGGTGAGGAGGAGACACAGTGTGATGGGGAAGCGGTCTCTCCTTCTTCCTGATAGTGGGCTAGGTGTGGTCTAGGCTGGGCAGTGTCTCGATGAAATCTCCGGATTCCTGAAAAAGGAAATTAAAATCATAATAACATGCACGGGCCATGCCGGAAGTGAGGGAGCAGGTGTGGTAGACGAGAGAGGGACATTGGCACGACATAGCTATGTCGTGAGCTTGGTGTCTGTTGGCCGTAGGATGGAGTGGTGTATCTGGTGTCATCTGTGGGCTTTTCATGTGCGTGGGGGGGATACTGGAGCGGTGTCTGTATACAGGGGTGTGGAGTATGGTGGTGAGGGCTGCAGTATGTGAGGGATGCGGCTGGATGCGTGTACGACGAGGAGTGTGAGTTTGGGAATATCGGTGGTGCATCCCTTGTGGAATGGGGCTGTGGTGCAGGAGAGTACTGTGGAGCACGTGCTTGGGGTTGATGTGCACTGAGAAGGGCTGTGCCTGGAGGGCGCGTGTATGTGTGAGCTGTGTACAGCTGAGCTGGATGGTCCTGCTCTCAGGCTGGAGGTGTATGATGCAGAACTCTGTCCTTCTCTGGAAGCAAAGGCAAAGACAAAGCCTACATTTTCCTCTGAAGATGCTTAATCTGGTCCCTCTTCCCTCCACCTCAAGCCCAGACCTTTCCGGCCCCTGCTCCTTGACTTCCCCACCATGGTAGTAGCAGTATTCACACACACACCCCCAGACTCAGCTGGCATCCACGCCCTCGGAACAGCTCAGCCATCCTGCCCAGGCTCCTCCACAGAGCCCTCATCACCTCTGATGACCCTGGATTTCCTCTCAGCCTCCCTGGGATCTGTGTGCCTCCGGCCTCACAGCCAAGCACCCCCTCACCTGAGGAGCCCCGCACCCTTACAAGCATAGCTGAGCTTGCACGGAGTAGAAGTACAGAAGAAGTATTTAGAGGCAGAGGAGACCTCCCCTGCCCCTGGGCTGCAGCCTTGGGCCACCACAGTGGATCCAAGCCGAGGGGGATCCTCTTGTGACTTCGAGATTCCTGAGGGAGGAATGAAAGGCTCAGGGTGGGTTCATCAGTCCTCTGTCCACAGATATTTACTGAGTGTGTGACACGTGTCAGGTGCAGTGAATACACACAGTTGAGAGTGTGGTTCCCAGTGGATCCTCCAGGATTTAATTCCAATCAATACTTATTCTCTCACTGTCTAGTTGGTAATGTAGGCCTTGGTGGTGACTGTGAGTGTGTGGGAAGAGTGAGTGATGTGTATCAGTTAAGTCTGTGGTAAGTGTGGGGTTGGCATGGGGAGCACAGTGCAGACGTGTCTATCTGTGTCTGTGGCCTTTGTGTGCATGGTTTCTGTTCACAAGTCAGGAATTCTGGGACATATAACTTTTCCTCATTACATGGTGTGGCTTGTATTTATGGTGTGTGTTCATTCATTCATTCACCAAGATTCAGTAAGCAGCTACTCCTGTGTATCCGGCACTCTTCCATTGTTGTAGTCTTTGGTAACGCTGCACATTCTAGTAGGGGAAGACACACACTAAACAAAACTACAATAAATAGATAATACATCAGCTGGTGGTAAGTATATAAGGGTTGCCAGACTTAGCGAACAAGAATACAAGGCACCCAGTTAAATTTCAGTTTCAGATAAACCCAGAATAATTTTTTAGTGTAAGTATTCCCATGCAGTATTTGGCCTGACTTAGTTTTAGTGTAAGTAGGGCCCATACAATATGTGGGACATACGGATACTGAAAAATTACTTGTTGTTTATCTGGAATTCAAACTGAACTGGATAGCCCATATTTTCTCTGGCAATCCTGACATGGGTTACTGAGACTGTGGTTTACTGTGGTTTGTACAAAGCGGGTCTGGCATTACTCAACAATGTGTTATAAGTGTGGTGTGTATGACACGTGACTGGTTCTTATAGAGGTATTTAGCGATGGCTGAAGTTAGCTGTGTTTGTGCGAGAGTTGAGCAGATACATATATATATATATAGTGTGTGTGTGTGTGTGTGTCCTATATATATAGTGTGTGTGTCTATATACATATCTCATCTCCAGGGTTTGGTGTTGGAGGAGAGGATTGTGATACAGGTGGGTTGTATGAGAACGTAGTATAGGAGGGATGCGTGTATATACCTCCATGTGCTGTGTGTGGTTTACTAAGGAAGTTATATGTGGGGTGTGTGATATTTTTGCTGCATCAGAGTGTACATGGGTGTATGAGTTACTGTCTCATAAAACAGCCCTAACAAGAATTCTGTATACACTCTTACGTACACCGAGTGTCAGCCAGGTCCAGGCAGGGTGACAAGAACTTTACCATGCAGACTTTATATCTGGTAAGCACTCTAACCCCATTCATCTCGCTCTTCTCTGCACTACCACACACACACACACACACACACACACACACACACACTCACACACCCCCACACACACAGGAACATAGAGCAAAATATTCTGAATGGTCAGGGGCAGTCATTGCCTTCCACAGCCTGTCCCAGCCACTGCCTGGAAATCTGCCTGCTGTGTAGAGCTCCATTCCCAGGGCCCATCCTACAGTCTCCAGGGCCCTGGGCCTGGTAGGAGCTACTGGGCTCTAATCTGGGGCAGAGGCCTCTAGCTGGAGCTCTGGGGTGACCACCCCTCTCCCAGGGCAAGCTACTCGCCTACATTTAATGCACACAGGCACCACGTGGCCCGTGGCTCTCAGCTCCCCACAGGACCCTGAGGACATTTCTCATCCCCGCTCACGCGGTCTCAGTCTCTGGAAAACCCTTCCCTTCCCTTGATCTCCTTTGGGAAATTCTTCCTGTTGAAGGAATAAATCCTCCTTGCTTTCAATATGACACCATCCCTAGACAAACAATCTTCTTTCAAAGTACATTCCACTTGTCAAGATATTTTTCAACAGGGCCTTCAACTCATGGGGCTTCTCTTTCCACTTTGGTAAAAGAGGCCAAGCAACTCATGGGTCTCTCTCAGCATCCTTGCATCCTTCACATCCCCCACCTCATGACCCCAGGGAAAGATCCAAGAGAATAAGAGAGAAATCGGGGACTGAGAAAAGCTGCACCTCTAGGTCTGTGCAAGCAGGATGCAGCCTGCTGTGAGTCCGACAAAGCTCCAGGCCTGGCTGCCCCAGGAGAGAGTCCTCAGACCAGCGGAGCTGACCTCCCATCTCCCATGGGGCATCTGGCCGTTCTGTGCCGTCTCACACCACAGGGGCCCTCCTAATAGATACGGCAGCATCAGTGAGACAAGGTCTCTCGCTCCCTGCTTCACAGGTGACACGTTCTCAGTCCCCCGCTTCCTAGAGAAGGTTCAGTTTGGCAGAAACCCATGGGCCCCAGACAAGTTGCCCCCCACATACCTCCTCCGTTCTCGGCAGTTTCCTGGGACTCTTCATTTTCCAGATGTTTCCTCTTTTGTCGCCGTTCCATCGTACCAACTAGAAGTCTCCCTTAGAAGATGCCTCAAGAGATGTCCAACTCCTCCTCTTCCCTACAGGTTGGCCCTTCTTGGCTCTTGGGCAATCCGTTGAAATGATTCAATACAAACAAAAATAGTCAAGTCTCCTAAATGGCTGAAAAACTTGTACCACTTAGTGAACCAGCAGTACTGCCTAGTGATCACCAGGGCTGTTATGTTTGCAAGGTTGCCAGGCACACAGTGGAATTCTGTGACCTCAGTGCTGACATCAGAGCATTCGGTGGACCTAGGTTGAGCACAGTGTCTGCAGTAGCACAGGCCCCATTTTCAAGAACAATTCCTTTTTCCCAGCCGAACCTTTCCCGTGAAAGGGAAAGGTTCATACCTTATCTATTATAAATTGTATCATACCATGTCTATTATAAAATTCACATTTTGATTGGAGATCTTTTAATGTCTTTTCTAGAGAGATTTAATATGAATATTTTAAATGGTCTCCAGTTTCCCTGTGGATTATTGACATTTTAAACTCTGCACTTCAATTTTCCCTCAATACGTGTAATTTTGTCACGGCTATTTCTGTACTTAAAGATGAGGAACTATATACTTGATTTCTTCATTTTTTCCCCATCTCTTTCCAAGGTACTGCATTTGATTGTGTCTTGCGACTGAGTGAAAAATGCTAGTCCTTGAGTCAGGACATTGGGCCATTTACCAAGTAACTCAACCTATCTGGGCTTCAGCTTCTGTATGTGTGATCAAGAGGCTTGGACTAGCTGACTTTTCAAATGCTGTGTTTCTTTGATTCACTCTCACTTACTGATCTGCTCCTTAAGAAGAGGGTCTGTTCTCATAAAGTAACAACAGCCTTTTCCTAACCTTGGGTTGGGCGGAGTTTAACTGTTCGTACTCAGTTTGTTAGTTATATTGCCTTCTATGTATGCTTAGCTCTAAATAATTTATATGGCTCTTGTGACAATTTTTAGATCTTCTTTTTTTCTTATTTTCTTTTACAGTTTCTAATTTGTTATCGCCAGTGTAGAGGAGCCTGATTGACTTTTAAAATTTATTGATCTTGTATGTGTGTGCCTTGTTGAACCGTCTTATTAGTTCCTGCTAGTTTATCTGTGGGTTCTTTTGGGTCTCCTAGATAAATGAGCATATTAAATGTAAATAATGTGTTCTTTGGATAAAGTTTATTTTCTTGCATCTCTCTATATAGAAGCAATATGTTGAATTGATTTAAATATTTAAATACTTACATACCTGTTATCACAATCTAACATTCTTTATCTTATTTTCTTTCAATCAATATTATGTTTTCAAGATTTATCCACGTGAATCCATATAGATCTAGGTCTTTGATTTTTGACTGTTTGATATTATTTGATCACATGCATATAGCATCATTTATTTTCCATTCAAGCATTATTGGACAATTGGATTGTTTCCCTCCCTTCTCTAGAACAAACAACATTTCCTAGAATATCCCTGAAGATGTCTGAGAGTCGAGAAGGGCCAGGCTGCCCGAAGGATTGCTACTTGCTGTTAGCCACCTTCCAACAGGCCGTCTCCAGCCAGCAATTTGAAGCACAGCTGAAATGAGAACTGCCCCAAATGTGAAGATCTTAGGAGCTTTCTAGAAGGTGGGAGGTTAATGAAAGGCATCCTCCTGGGATCCCAGGGGAGTCTGAGCTGGCCTGAAGCTCATCTTCCTCCTCCACCTCTCAAGAGAAATGTGGAGGAAAGAAGACTTCAAAAACTGTGAGCAGGCAGAGGGAGAGAGATTGGGGGCCGAAGCTGTAACTGAGGTCTTGGTGTGGGCTGTGAGCACGCAGAGACTCTAGAGAGCCAGGCTCTGCCTTCTGAGAACTTCTCCCCTAAGGCTGCTCAAAACTCACGTGATACCAGCCATATAGAGCCGACTTGGCCCACACTGTCACAGAAAGCCTTATCAGAATCTCTTCTTCTTCAAACACTCTTGTGTCTGTTACTTGGTTATTGCCTTTGGTACTCCACTGATGTGAACCAGAGTTGCCGGGGGATGGAGGACACTAGTGACCCATCTTGCTCTGTGGCCTCAGTCCACAGCTTGAGGGTAAGGGAAGAGGCCAAATGAAGGTTAAGAAGGAAAGATGGAGTTTGAAGAGAAGACCTGAGTTAAGGGTGTCTTCTCAAGTCCTGATGACTGAAATGTAGCTCCAGTACCTGAAGTCCTGCTTGTTCTCAAGGCTGACCGCGGGGCTGGGTGCACTCAGTGAATACACTTAGTATTTCCTTGCTTGCTCACACTTGCCCTCCTCTGATACACCCTCTGCAAGACTGATCTTCCCCTGAAACAACTTTCCACCTGCCACTGTCATCTCATGAACATTTGCTTCCCCTTCCTAGTGTCCCCCTAGAATGCCATTGCAGCCAATTCATAATTTGATAATCATGCTGCTTACCATATTCTCAGCAACTTCTGATAAATTTTATTCACTTTATTCCATAGTCTTCACCCATCAATAATCTTCCTTAACTTCCTAGCTGCAGGTTAACCCATTCGGAATCATTTCTTTTTCTTTCTCTTCTTTGGCAAATCCTTTCTATCTTTTAAGGTCTTTTTCTTGTCTCTCTACCATCTTGCCTTCCTGAACTCTTTTTTTTTTTTCGTTTATGTAACCTTTCAATCTCCTTCCCCAATTTCCTCATAAACTTTGAGAGTTTATTCCTCACACGTTAGACAGCGGTTTATGAATGGCCAGGCATAATGGACTCAGAATGAGTTGGCAACACCGAGGTACCTGACTTGCTGGGGAGCCACAGGTGAAGGGCTGTCTGCTGGACACATGTTTGCATGGAGTCAGGCTGAGTGGCCTCAGGGTGTTTGCCCTGCACTTGTGTGTGTTTCTCCCTAGTTGGTTTCCTTGTCCAGCCACCTGTGACCTCCCTCCATCCAGCCCAGGGAATCCTTCTCATCACAGGGGTAGGATGTTTGTCTCATTTTCCATCACATCCTTTCCCCAAAGTTTGGTTGTGAGTTGTTCCCATTCCAAAGACCTTTCCTCTTTGAAGAGAAAAGAGAAAATCTTTTCTCTCCTTTCTTCTCACTTCACTTCTGCTCTATTATCTCCTCCGTCCAGAATGGCCCACTGACTCACATGGGTGTAGATCCGAAGATGGCAAGAACTGCCAGCAATTCTGAGATAATAATATGGATGGATCAGGAAAACTTGAAAACCTTTATCCCGCCACATTAAAAAAATTTGCACTTCCAGTGTATTCAGAGTCTCAGTGTAGAAACACAAATGATAGAGAAATTGAATGACACTCAAGTTTTTCTTTCCTCCTTTCCTGATTTATTCTAATCCTCCATGCTAACATGATGAACTATTTGTTAGGTAAAGTTTCAGACATTTTCTACCCATGCACACTTTTCTTCTTTTCACATAAGAGTGTGAACTAGGTCACTTTCAACATGCTGTGATTCTGTGATTCACTGTCTCCCACCGTGTCATCCACTGATAAAGTCATCTGTTTCACGGAGAACTATTTCCAATAGCTAATAGCCAATGTCTGTGGAGTGCTTACTCTGTGTCGGTTTCTTGTAACTACTTTACAGATCATTGGTACAACGTACCCATGGACCAGGTACAATTATGACCCCCAAGTGACAGATAAGTGCAGATAAGTACAAATAAATACAGAGGCCAAGTGACTTGCCCAAGACACTGGAGCAAATCAAAATCCATGCCTCTGTAATCATTTTGCTCTATTGCCTCTGTCTGGGAGGCTTGATGATTTGGCAACTAAAACCTTAAATATCATGTTCCATTTTTATATCTGTGACACAAGCGTGGGGCTGTGATATGGGGTAACTAACCTGACTACTTTTGAAAACCCTTATGCACCTGGATGAAAGTAAGCCAGGGACTGCAAGCTATAGATTTAAGGTTTCCTACCAACTTTTAAAAATAGCTTCTTGAATGCAATTTACGTAGTGTCAAGTCTAGGATGTAGTCCAAATAGTAACAGAAAAATGGAGATATGTAGAAAAATACTTAAAGTTGACAAGTATTGGGAGTGTAGTATTTTGGGGGCCAGTGTGTAGACCACAGGAAAACTTGCTGTTTCCATCCCAAAGGGAAGAGCCCTACGTTGCAACTGCCAAGGTCCCTGGGGCAGCAAGTGTGCTCACTGCTTAGTAAAGAAGCATCCTCAGTTTGATAGAATCATATGGGAGCCTTACATTTGGTTAGCAGTTCTACATTCTTGATGTAATAATATTTTCAGGGTGTGGGAGGGTATCAAGCTCTGAAAATACCCTTGGAGAGATTTGCTTATTAAGTTTGGCTTTTTCAATCTCCCTACTACTTCTTGACTAAACACCAGGCGGTTTCCTTCACTTTTCAGAACCATGTTGTTTTTCCCTTGTCTAATGAACTTTGAAATACTTTTGGAAGAGCTATTAAGTTTGGGAGAAAATAAACATCTCTTTAAAATAAGGAAGATAATAACAATGACAAGTAGAAAAAGCTCTAAACCAGAGAATATCCTCCATTCTAGCCAATGACTGGGAGTGGAAGGTACGTGCTCTCTGTCCAGGACGTAGAAATAAAAGCTGAGGAGGCGCTGAGGCGTCTCCTGGATCTCTATGAGCCTCCATCATTTCTGAAGGGTAGGGTTGACAGATAAAATATAGGCTGTTTAGATAAATATGAATGTCAGAAAAACAACAAGTATATTTTTAAGATAAGTATGCCCCAAATAGTTCATAGGATCTACTTATACTAAAAATAATGACTTATTATTCATGTGAAGTTCAAGTTTAACTGGGTATCCTGTACTTTTATTTACTAAATCTGACAGCCCTACTGATGATCCACAATGGAGGCAGTTGAGGAGCGGTACATGCTGGCTCTCGGACAGTCAGAAATGGCTTCAGCAGATCCAGGTACAGTATGAAATTCTTTTTGGATGTAGCTCAGAAGCCATGGCCAGCCCTTGACTGCAAGTACTGCCTCGGGTTTCCCTGAGGTGGGGTAAGCCTTCCTCTTAATGGCCTTTTGGTAAGTCTGGAAGACCATATCCAAGGGGAGCCCCAAAGTCAGTTTCATCCTCACAACCATGTTTCCAATTCCTGGAATTGGCTGCATGTGACTCACAAGAGCTGAGGAGGTTTGTGGAAATTGGGAGTGTCATAGCTTGAACCCTTTGTAGGTAAAGTTTTGCTGTTGTGAGAGTTTTAACAGGAGCAATGTGAAAGACTCCAGGTCCCCAGGTAGATAGAAATAATCCTGTTCTACTTCTGTGTATGTGACAAGTCTCTAATAGTTCAGAGAGCAAGTATCTGGTCTTAGAAAGACTGATACAAGCTTGGATGTTTCTGGCGACAAGGCAAGGTCCTGAGTTTCAAGTTCACCTTTTATGGTTGAGGAGACAATAAGGTGGTCAGAAGGGAAATCATGGAGGAGACCTTGGCTTCATCCATTGTGCAGGCTTGTATATGTGGTTCTATGTAGATTGTGTTTCAAAGGTGGAGCTTGTTTACAACTATGAACATTCTCCGATGTGCTTTTTGGACTTTCATTCCCAGAGCGAGAGCAGTGCCGAGGCTCTAGAAATGCCATGGATATTCTGAGCTGTCAGTGGCATTTCCCAGGTACTGTTCCCCTGGTGCCGCTCTTAGAAATGTCCGAAGGGATTATCATCTGTCTTGTGGCGGATCC
Organism: Mesoplodon mirus; assembly: GCF_964341445.2. Lineage (NCBI taxonomy): Eukaryota > Metazoa > Chordata > Mammalia > Artiodactyla > Ziphiidae > Mesoplodon > Mesoplodon mirus. The sequence goes on along the minus strand of NC_138986.1, from coordinate 108,150,971 downwards.
TAGCATTGTGAAATGAAGCTGCTGCACCTGGCTCAGAGGATTTCGGATGCGGTGGGAGGAGTAGTAGTACTACGACTATAAAGTGTATCACAGCATATCTATTCCATCTTGAGAGTGGGGTTGGGGGGTTATGAAGGGGGTCTTTTATTGTACTTTTTTACATTGTACCCTTGAAACTAATTCAATTTTTTAAAATTAATTAATTTATTTTGGGCTGCATTCGGTCTTTGTTGCTGCTAGAGGGCGTTCTCTAGTTGCAGTGCGCCAGGGCTCCTCTTGGCTGCGGTGCACGGGCTTCTCATTGCAGTGGCTTCTCTTGTTGCGGAGCATGGGCTCTAGGCACGCAGGCTTCCGTAGTCATGGCACGTGGGCTCGGTTGATGTGGCACACGGGCTCAAGAGCGCAGGCTCAGTAGTTGTGGCGCGCGGGCTTAGTTACTCCGTGGCACGTGGGATCTTCCCAGGCCAGGGCTCGAACCCATGTCCCCTGCATTCGCAGGCATATTCTTAACTACCGCTCCACCAGGGAAGCCCAATAATTCAGTTTTTTATAAAGAGAAGTTTCCTAATATTATTCCAAAATTTAAAAATATGTAGTTGGATAACACTATGAAAAATTAACTGATATATTCTTTTATTATTTCTCTTTGCTCCCTGGATTTTTTTTCCTCATCCAGTCAGCTAGGCACTGTGAGCTCACTGCATTAGGAAGGTAAAGACTCAGCAGAAATGAGGGAGAAAAAAAGAAAATTCTCAGCTTTGGAATGTTCACAACGGAGGCCACAGTAAAACAGGTGAGAATTCTGTGAACAAAAAATAAATGTCGTCTCAAATGCAGAAAAGTATTCTCTGCACTGGGAGGCAGGAGAGGGAGGGAGGGAAGGACTGAAGGAGAGAGATCAGTGTGGCCAGGGACATGGAAACTGTGCTTGAGGACGATAGGCCCAGGAAGAGAATCAGAATCTGGAGAAGGTTCAGCCTGCACGTGATCATTGCCTCCAGCCAGCACCCTCATCTCAGACGTTGGGAAATTCAGAGAGAGAGTGGGAGTACGTCAGGAGGGCCACGCGCAGAGTCTGTGTGGCAGGGGTTGTGGCCGTTCCCTATTTGTGAGGAGTCCCCAGCAATTTGCAGGCCTCTTCTGGAAAATGCTGGCGGACGTCTCTAGTGCTTATGTGAAAGCTTGTTCACAAACCTTGAAAGATACAGATGTAGCTGACAGATAGATGCATAGATAGAAAAATGTCATTAAATCAAAGCTCCAGGAAAGGTTTGGAAAATGCCCTTTATTGCATAGGACGCTTCTATTGTCATATGATGTTAGACTGAGTGCCGGTCCCTTCATCCTCCTTCAGACCACGGCATTCTGTCTGCTACTCTCCCGAGGGTCCTTTCTTCTCCCTGGAAGGGATAAAGCAAATGAGGTAGAACAGGAAGAGACAAGAAGCACTCCAAGCTCTGCTGGTCAGGGTTACCCTCCAGCATTGCCTTAATGCTCAGAGCCACACACACCACAGTGAGCTTGGCTCCAGATCAACTACCACGCCACGAAGGTTCTGGAACATTTCCATATCTCGGGGGACCTCATTTCCACGTGACTCTCTTTCCTATTCCCCTTTGTCACAGAAGGCTAGGTCCAGTGGTCAGGGTGAGATCTCGGCTCAGGCCCAAGGCTCTCAGACCTCAAAGTTCTGGTCCTGCAAGGGCCCCTGTCCTCTCTTGAGACCACTCCTGGCTCTCTCTGCCGAGAAGGAGCTGCTGGCAGTACGTCCTCTAAGAGTTGAGGTCCATCGTGCAGACCCTGAGAAAACTCCTAGGAAAAGGCTCCACCTTCTTGTTTACGTCAACAGAGGTCAATGCCTTTGTTAGTGCTGGGTGTGTCCCATTTGATGCAACTGCAGAGCCATTAGGTCAACCAGCACATGTGTGCGGCCCCTTCCCTTAGACTCCTCTGGGCCCTCGTGACCTAGGCTCAGAAGACTGCCAGCCTCAAGCCTTACCTCTTCCAAGGGACGGCCACACCGTCTTCCAGGATCTTCGGTCCCATGAATCTCAGTTGCTGTTTGGAACTCAAAGGAGAGAAAAGACCCTGCCTGCGGGGTCTCTTTGGGCTGGGGCCTTCCCCCGTGGGCTGCTCTCCCTCATTCTCCTTTTCTTCTTGCTTCTCTTCATCCTCCTCCTCCTCCTCCTCCTCATTCTCCTCCTCCTCCTCCTCGTCTTCCTCCTCAGGGGTGCTCTCGGATTCCACATTGCCCATCCACTGGGCCATGTTGAGATGAAAGACACGGCAGCTGAAGCCCTGCAGGACGCCGAACTTCACGTGCTGCTGGAGGATCTCCAAGGTGGGGAAGACCCGGCAGCAGGCCATGCAACTGAAGCCGATCTCCATGGTCAGCATCCAGTCCGCTGTCTTGGCGCTGGGTCTCTCCTCGACGGTAGGTGGCCCTGATGGGCTGCCTGGCTCTGCTCTTTCCTCATACTCTTTCTCCTCCCCAGTGGGCTCACTGTCAGACAGGAGGCTTTCGGTGGACACATCAGAAGAGGGGTCAGTGGCTACTGCGCACACATCCTCAGGAAGGGTCACTTCTTCTATCGTCAGCTGCTTTTCAGGCAACTCCAAGGGTTTCTTTGTCTTCCAGGAGACAGCGACACCCTTGTTCACTTGTACCTGCATGTAGTATATTTTCATGCCCCTTTCCTCTTTGTCTGGGTGCAGATAGTTCTTACAGGGTGAAGAGGGTGAGGAGGAGACACAGTGTGATGGGAAAGCGGTCTCTCCTTCTTCCTGATAGTGGGCTAGGTGTGGTCTAGGCTGGGCAGTGTCTCGATGAAATCTCCGGATTCCTGAAAAAGGAAATGAAAATCATAATAACATGCATGGGCCATGCCGGAAGTGAGGGAGCAGGTGTGGTAGACGAGAGAGGGACATTGGCACGACATAGCTATGTCGTGAGCTTGGTGTCTGTTGGCCGTAGGATGGAGTGGTGTATCTGGTGTCATCTGTGGGCTTTTCATGTGCGTGGGGGGGATACTGAAGCGGTGTCTGTATACAGGGGTGTGGAGTATGGTGGTGAGGGCTGCAGTATGTGAGGGATGCGGCTGGATGCGTGTACGACGAGGAGTGTGAGTTTGGGAATATCGGTGGTGCATCCCTTGTGGAATGGGGCTGTGGTGCAGGAGAGTACTGTGGAGCACGTGCTTGGGGTTGATGTGCACTGAGAAGGGCTGTGCCTGGAGGGCGCGTGTATGTGTGAGCTGTGTACAGCTGAGCTGGATGGTCCTGCTCTCAGGCTGGAGGTGTATGATGCAGAACTCTGTCCTTCTCTGGAAGCAAAGGCAAAGACAAAGCCTACATTTTCCTCTGAAGATGCTTAATCTGGTCCCTCTTCCCTCCACCTCAAGCCCAGACCTTTCCGGCCCCTGCTCCTTGACTTCCCCACCATGGTAGTAGCAGTATTCACACACACACCCCCAGACTCAGCTGGCATCCACGCCCTAGGAACAGCTCAGCCATCCTGCCCGGCTCCTCCACAGAGCCCTCATCACCTCTGATGACCCTGGATTTCCTCTCAGCCTCCCTGGGATCTGTGTGCCTCCGGCCTCACAGCCAAGCACCCCCTCACCTGAGGAGCCCCGCACCCTTACAAGCATAGCTGAGCTTGCACGGAGTAGAAGTACAGAAGAAGTATTTAGAGGCAGAGGAGACCTCCCCTGCCCCTGGGCTGCAGCCTTGGGCCACCACAGTGGATCCAAGCCGAGGGGGATCCTCTTGTGACTTCGAGATTCCTGAGGGAGGAATGAAAGGCTCAGGGTGGGTTCATCAGTCCTCTGTCCACAGATATTTACTGAGTGTGTGACACGTGTCAGGTGCAGTGAATACACACAGTTGAGAGTGTGGTTCCCAGTGGATCCTCCAGGATTTAATTCCAATCAATACTTATTCTCTCACTGTCTAGTTGGTAATGTAGGCCTTGGTGGTGACTGTGAGTGTGTGGGAAGAGTGAGTGATGTGTATCAGTTAAGTCTGTGGTAAGTGTGGGGTTGGCATGGGGAGCACAGTGCAGACGTGTCTATCTGTGTCTGTGGCCTTTGTGTGCATGGTTTCTGTTCACAAGTCAGGAATTCTGGGACATATAACTTTTCCTCATTACATGGTGTGGCTTGTATTTATGGTGTGTGTTCATTCATTCATTCACCAAGATTCAGTAAGCAGCTACTCCTGTGTATCCGGCACTCTTCCATTGTTGTAGTCTTTGGTAACGCTGCACATTCTAGTAGGGGAAGACACACACTAAACAAAACTACAATAAATAGATAATACATCAGCTGGTGGTAAGTATATAAGGGTTGCCAGACTTAGCGAACAAGAATACAAGGCACCCAGTTAAATTTCAGTTTTAGATAAACCCAGAATAATTTTTTAGTGTAAGTATTCCCATGCAGTATTTGGCCTGACTTAGTTTTAGTGTAAGTAGGGCCCATACAATATGTGGGACATACGGATACTGAAAAATTACTTGTTGTTTATCTGGAATTCAAATTGAACTGGATAGCCCATATTTTCTCTGGCAATCCTGACATGGGTTACTGAGACTGTGGTTTACTGTGGTTTGTACAAAGCGGGTCTGGCATTACTCAACAATGTGTTATAAGTGTGGTGTGTATGACACGTGACTGGTTCTTATAGAGGTATTTAGCGATGGCTGAAGTTAGCTGTGTTTGTGCGAGAGTTGAGCAGATACATATATATATATATAGTGTGTGTGTGTGTGTGTGTCCTATATATATAGTGTGTGTGTCTATATACATATCTCATCTCCAGGGTTTGGTGTTGGAGGAGAGGATTGTGATACAGGTGGGTTGTATGAGAACGTAGTATAGGAGGGATGCGTGTATATACCTCCATGTGCTGTGTGTGGTTTACTAAGGAAGTTATATGTGGGGTGTGTGATATTTTTGCTGCATCAGAGTGTACATGGGTGTATGAGTTACTGTCTCATAAAACACCCCTAACAAGAATTCTGTATACACTCTTACGTACACCGAGTGTCAGCCAGGTCCAGGCAGGGTGACAAGAACTTTACCATGCAGACTTTATATCTGGTAAGCACTCTAACCCCATTCATCTCGCTCTTCTCTGCACTACCACACACACACACACACACACACACACACACACACACACACACAAACACACAGGAACATAGAGCAAAATATTCTGAATGGTCAGGTGCAGTCATTGCCTTCCCCAGCCTGTCCCAGCCACTGCCTGGAAATCTGCCTGCTGTGTAGAGCTCCATTCCCAGGGCCCATCCTACAGTCTCCAGGGCCCTGGGCCTGGTAGGAGCTACTGGGCTCTAATCTGGGGCAGAGGCCTCTAGCTGGAGCTCTGGGGTGACCACCCCTCTCCCAGGGCAAGCTACTCGCCTACATTTAATGCACACAGGCACCACGTGGCCCGTGGCTCTCAGCTCCCCACAGGACCCTGAGGACATTTCTCATACCCGCTCACGCAGTCTCAGTCTCTGGAAAACCCTTCCCTTCCCTTGATCTCCTTTGGGAAATTCTTCCTGTTGAAGGAATAAATCCTCCTTGCTTTCAATATGACACCATCCCTAGACAAACAATCTTCTTTCAAAGTACATTCCACTTGTCAAGATATTTTTCAACAGGGCCTTCAACTCATGGGGCTTCTCTTTCCACTTTGGTAAAAGAGGCCAAGCAACTCATGGGTCTCTCTCAGCATCCTTGCATCCTTCACATCCCCCACCTCATGACCCCAGGGAAAGATCCAAGAGAATAAGAGAGAAATCGGGGACTGAGAAAAGCTGCACCTCTAGGTCTGTGCAAGCAGGATGCAGCCTGCTGTGAGTCCGACAAAGCTCCAGGCCTGGCTGCCCCAGGAGAGAGTCCTCAGACCAGCGGAGCTGACCTCCCATCTCCCATGGGGCATCTGGCCGTTCTGTGCCGTCTCACAACACAGGGGCCCTCCGGATAGATACAAAAGCATCAGTGAGACAAGGTCTCTCGCTCCCTGCTTCACAGGTGACACGTTCTCAGTCCCCCGCTTCCTAGAGAAGGTTCAGTTTGGCAGAAACCCATGTGCCCCAGACAAGTTGCCCCCCACATACCTCCTCCGTTCTCGGCAGTTTCCTGGGACTCTTCATTTTCCAGATGTTTCCTCTTTTGTCGCCGTTCCATCGTACCAACTAGAAGTCTCCCTTAGAAGATGCCTCAAGAGATGTCCAACTCCTCCTCTTCCCTACAGGTTGGCCCTTCTTGGCTCTTGGGCAATCCGTTGAAATGATTCAATACAAACAAAAATAGTCAAGTCTCCTAAATGGCTGAAAAACTTGTACCACTTAGTGAACCAGCAGTACTGCCTAGTGATCACCAGGGCTGTTATGTTTGCAAGGTTGCCAGGCACACAGTGGAATTCTGTGACCTCAGTGCTGACATCAGAGCATTCGGTGGACCTAGGTTGAGCACAGTGTCTGCAGTAGCACAGGCCCCATTTTCAAGAACAATTCCTTTTTCCCAGCCGAACCTTTCCCGTGAAAGGGAAAGGTTCATACCTTATCTATTATAAATTGTATCATACCATGTCTATTATAAAATTCACATTTTGATTGGAGATCTTTTAATGTCTTTTCTAGAGAGATTTAATATGAATATTTTAAATGGTCTCCAGTTTCCCTGTGGATTATTGACATTTTAAACTCTGCACTTCAATTTTCCCTCAATACGTGTAATTTTGTCACGGCTCTTTCTGTACTTAAAGATGAGGAACTATATACTTGATTTCTTCATTTTTTCCCCATCTCTTTCCAAGGTACTGCATTTGATTGTGTCTTGCGACTGAGTGAAAAATGCTAGTCCTTGAGTCAGGACATTGGGCCATTTACCAAGTAACTCAACCTATCTGGGCTTCAGCTTCTGTATGTGTGATCAAGAGGCTTGGACTAGCTGACTTTTCAAATGCTGTGTTTCTTTGATTCACTCTCACTTACTGATCTGCTCCTTAAGAAGAGGGTCTGTTCTCATAAAGTAACAACAGCCTTTTCCTAACCTTGGGTTGGGCGGAGTTTAACTGTTCGTACTCAGTTTGTTAGTTATATTGCCTTCTATGTATGCTTAGCTCTAAATAATTTATATGGCTCTTGTGACAATTTTTAGATCTTCTTTTTTTCTTATTTTCTTTTACAGTTTCTAATTTGTTATCGCCAGTGTAGAGGAGCCTGATTGACTTTTAAAATTTATTGATCTTGTATGTGTGTGCCTTGTTGAACCGTCTTATTAGTTCCTGCTAGTTTATCTGTGGGTTCTTTTGGGTCTCCTAGATAAATGAGCATATTAAATGTAAATAATGTGTTCTTTGGATAAAGTTTATTTTCTTGCATCTCTCTATATAGAAGCAATATGTTGAATTGATTTAAATATTTAAATACTTACATACCTGTTATCACAATCTAACATTCTTTATCTTATTTTCTTTCAATCAATATTATGTTTTCAAGATTTATCCACGTGAATCCATATAGATCTAGGTCTTTGATTTTTGACTGTTTGATATTATTTGATCACATGCATATAGCATCATTTATTTTCCATTCAAGCATTATTGGACAATTGGATTGTTTCCCTCCCTTCTCTAGAACAAACAACATTTCCTAGAATATCCCTGAAGATGTCTGACAGTCGAGAAGGGCCAGGCTGCCCGAAGGATTGCTACTTGCTTTTAGCCACCTTCCAACAGGCCGTCTCCAGCCAGCAATTTGAAGCACAGCTGAAATGAGAACTGCCCCAAATGTGAAGATCTTAGGAGCTTTCTAGAAGGTGGGAGGTTAATGAAAGGCATCCTCCTGGGATCCCAGGGGAGTCTGAGCTGGCCTGAAGCTCATCTTCCTCCTCCACCTCTCAAGAGAAATGTGGAGGAAAGAAGACTTCAAAAACTGTGAGCAGGCAGAGGGAGAGAGATTGGGGGCCGAAGCTGTAACTGAGGTCTTGGTGTGGGCTGTGAGCACGCAGAGACTCTAGAGAGCCAGGCTCTGCCTTCTGAGAACTTCTCCCCTAAGGCTGCTCATAACTCACGTGATACCAGCCATATAGAGCCGACTTGGCCCACACTGTCACAGAAAGCCTTATCAGAATCTCTTCTTCTTCATACACTCTTGTGTCTGTTACTTGGTTATTGCCTTTGGTACTCCACTGATTTGAACCAGAGTTGCCGGGGGATGGAGGACACTAGTGACCCATCTTGCTCTGTGGCCTCAGTCCACAGCTTGAGGGTAAGGGAAGAGGCCAAATGAAGGTTAAGAAGGAAAGATGGAGTTTGAAGAGAAGACCTGAGTTAAGGGTGTCTTCTCAAGTCCTGATGACTGAAATGTAGCTCCAGTACCTGAAGTCCTGCTTGTTCTCAAGGCTGACCGCGGGGCTGGGTGCACTCAGTGAAGGAACTGTATACACTTAGTATTTCCTTGCTTGCTCACACTTGCCCTCCTCTGATACACCCTCTGCAAGACTGATCTTCCCCTGAAACAACTTTCCACCTGCCACTGTCATCTCATGAACATTTGCTTCCCCTTCCTAGTGTCCCCCTAGAATGCCATTGCAGCCAATTCATAATTTGATAATCATGCTGCTTACCATATTCTCAGCAACTTCTGATAAATTTTATTCACTTTATTCCATAGTCTTCACCCATCAATAATCTTCCTTAACTTCCTAGCTGCAGGTTAACCCATTCGGAATCATTTCTTTTTCTTTCTCTTCTTTGGCAAATCCTTTCTATCTTTTAAGGTCTTTTTCTTGTCTCTCTACCATCTTGCCTTCCTGAACTCTTTTTTTTTTTCGTTTATGTAACCTTTCAATCTCCTTCCCCAATTTCCTCATAAACTTTGAGAGTTTATTCCTCACACGTTAGACAGCGGTTTATGAATGGCCAGGCATAATGGACTCAGAATGAGTTGGCAACACCGAGGTACCTGACTTGCTGGGGAGCCACAGGTGAAGGGCTGGCTGCTGGACACATGTTTGCATGGAGTCAGGCTGAGTGGCCTCAGGGTGTTTGCCCTGCACTTGTGTGTGTTTCTCCCTAGTTGGTTTCCTTGTCCAGCCACCTGTGACCTCCCTCCATCCAGCCCAGGGAATCCTTCTCATCACAGGGGTAGGATGTTTGTCTCATTTTCCATCACATCCTTTCCCCAAAGTTTGGTTGTGAGTTGTTCCCATTCCAAAGACCTTTCCTCTTTGAAGAGAAAAGAGAAAATCTTTTCTCTCCTTTCTTCTCACTTCACTTCTGCTCTATTATCTCCTCCGTCCAGAATGGCCCACTGACTCACATGGGTGTAGATCCGAAGATGGCAAGAACTGCCAGCAATTCTGAGATAATAATATGGATGGATCAGGAAAACTTGAAAACCTTTATCCCGCCACATTAAAAAAATTTGCACTTCCAGTGTATTCAGAGTCTCAGTGTAGAAACACAAATGATAGAGAAATTGAATGACACTCAAGTTTTTCTTTCCTCCTTTCCTGATTTATTCTAATCCTCCATGCTAACATGATGAACTATTTGTTAGGTAAAGTTTCAGACATTTTCTACCCATGCACACTTTTCTTCTTTTCACATAAGAGTGTGAACTAGGTCACTTTCAACATGCTGTGATTCTGTGATTCACTGTCTCCCACCGTGTCATCCACTGATAAAGTCATCTGTTTCACGGAGAACTATTTCCAATAGCTAATAGCCAATGTCTGTGGAGTGCTTACTCTGTGTCGGTTTCTTGTAACTACTTTACAGATCATTGGTACAACGTACCCATGGACCAGGTACAATTATGACCCCCAAGTGACAGATAAGTGCAGATAAGTACAAATAAATACAGAGGCCAAGTGACTTGCCCAAGACACTGGAGCAAATCAAAATCCATGCCTCTGTAATCATTTTGCTCTATTGCCTCTGTCTGGGAGGCTTGATGATTTGGCAACTAAAACCTTAAATATCATGTTCCATTTTTATATCTGTGACACAAGCGTGGGGCTGTGATATGGGGTAACTAACCTGACTACTTTTGAAAACCCTTATGCACCTGGATGAAAGTAAGCCAGGGACTGCAAGCTATAGATTTAAGGTTTCCTACCAACTTTTAAAAATAGCTTCTTGAATGCAATTTACGTAGTGTCAAGTCTAGGATGTAGTCCAAATAGTAACAGAAAAATGGAGATATGTAGAAAAATACTTAAAGTTGACAAGTATTGGGAGTGTAGTATTTTGGGGGCCAGTGTGTAGACCACAGGAAAACTTGCTGTTTCCATCCCAAAGGGAAGAGCCCTACGTTGCAACTGCCAAGGTCCCTGGGGCAGCAAGTGTGCTCACTGCTTAGTAAAGAAGCATCCTCAGTTTGATAGAATCATATGGGAGCCTTACATTTGGTTAGCAGTTCTACATTCTTGATGTAATAATATTTTCAGGGTGTGGGAGGGTATCAAGCTCTGAAAATACCCTTGGAGAGATTTGCTTATTAAGTTTGGCTTTTTCAATCTCCCTACTACTTCTTGACTAAACACCAGGCGGTTTCCTTCACTTTTCAGAACCATGTTGTTTTTCCCTTGTCTAATGAACTTTGAAATACTTTTGGAAGAGCTATTAAGTTTGGGAGAAAATAAACATCTCTTTAAAATAAGGAAGATAATAACAATGACAAGTAGAAAAAGCTCTAAACCAGAGAATATCCTCCATTCTAGCCAATGACTGGGAGTGGAAGGTACGTGCTCTCTGTCCAGGACGTAGAAATAAAAGCTGAGGAGGCGCTGAGGCGTCTCCTGGATCTCTATGAGCCTCCATCATTTCTGAAGGGTAGGGTTGACAGATAAAATATAGGCTGTTTAGATAAATATGAATGTCAGAAAAACAACAAGTATATTTTTAAGATAAGTATGCCCCAAATAGTTCATAGGATCTACTTATACTAAAAATAATGACTTATTATTCATGTGAAGTTCAAGTTTAACTGGGTATCCTGTACTTTTATTTACTAAATCTGACAGCCCTACTGATGATCCACAATGGAGGCAGTTGAGGAGCGGTACATGCTGGCTCTCGGACAGTCAGAAATGGCTTCAGCATATCCAGGTACAGTATGAAATTCTTTTTGGATGTAGCTCAGAAGCCATGGCCAGCCCTTGACTGCAAGTACTGCCTCGGGTTTCCCTGAGGTGGGGTAAACCTTCCTCTTAATGGCCTTTTGGTAAGTCTGGAAGACCATATCCAAGGGGAGCCCCAAAGTCAGTTTCATCCTCACAACCATGTTTCCAATTCCTGGAATTGGCTGCATGTGACTCACAAGAGCTGAGGAGGTTTGTGGAAATTGGGAGTGTCATAGCTTGAACCCTTTGTAGGTAAAGTTTTGCTGTTGTGAGAGTTTTAACAGGAGCAATGTGAAAGACTCCAGGTCCCCAGGTAGATAGAAATAATCCTGTTCTACCTGTGTGTATGTGACAAGTCTCTAATAGTTCAGAGAGCAAGTATCTGGTCTTAGAAAGACTGATCCAAGCTTGGATGTTTCTGGTGACAAGGCAAGGTCCTGAGTTTCAAGTTCACCTTTTATGGTTGAGGAGACAATAAGGTGGTCAGAAGGGAAATCATGGAGGAGACCTTGGCTTCATCCATTGTGCAGGCTTGTATATGTGGTTCTATGTAGATTGTGTTTCAAAGGTGGAGCTTGTTTACAACTATGAACATTCTCCGATGTGCTTTTTGGACTTTCATTCCCAGAGCGAGAGCAGTGCCGAGGCTCTAGAAATGCCATGGATATTCTGAGCTGTCAGTGGCATTTCCCAGGTACTGTTCCCCTGGTGCCGCTCTTAGAAATGTCCAAAGGGATTATCATCTGTCTTGTGGCGGATCCTAGCATTGTGAAATGAAGCTGCTGCACCTGGCTCAGAGGATTTCGGATGCGGTGGGAGGAGTAGTAGTACTACGGCTATAAAGTGTATCACAGCATATCTATTCCATCTTGAGAGTGGGGTTGGGGGGTTATGAAGGGGGTCTTTTATTGTACTTTTTTACATTGTACCCTTGAAACTAATTCAATTTTTTAAAATTAATTAATTTATTTTGGGCTGCATTCGTTCTTTGTTGCTGCTAGAGGGTGTTCTCTAGTTGCAGTGCGCCAGGGCTCCTCTTGGCTGCGGTGCACGGGCTTCTCATTGCAGTGGCTTCTCTTGTTGCGGAGCATGGGCTCTAGGCACGCAGGCTTCCGTAGTCATGGCACGTGGGCTCGGTTGATGTGGCACACGGGCTCTAGAGCGCAGGCTCAGTAGTTGTGGCGCGCGGGCTTAGTTACTCCGTGGCACGTGGGATCTTCCCAGGCCAGGGCTCGAACCCATGTCCCCTGCATTCACAGGCATATTCTTAACTACCGCTCCACCAGGGAAGCCCAATAATTCAGTTTTTTATAAAGAGAAGTTTCCTAATATTATTCCAAAATTTAAAAATATGTAGTTGGATAACACTATGAAAAATTAACTGATATATTCTTTTATTATTTCTCTTTGCTCCCTGGATTTTTTTTCCTCATCCAGTCAGCTAGGCACTGTGAGCTCACTGCATTAGGAAGGTAAAGACTCAGCAGAAATGAGGGAGAAAAAAAGAAAATTCTCAGCTTTGGAATGCTCACAACGGAGGCCACAGTAAAACAGGTGAGAATTCTGTGAACAAAAAATAAATGTCGTCTCAAATGCAAAAAAGTATTCTCTGCACTGGGAGGCAGGAGAGGGAGGGAGGGAAGGACTGAAGGAGAGAGATCAGTGTGGCCAGGGACATGGAAACTGTGCTTGAGGACGATAGGCCCAGGAAGAGAATCAGAATCTGGAGAAGGTTCAGCCTGCACGTGATCATTGCCTCCAGCCAGCACCCTCATCTCAGACGTTGGGAAATTCAGAGAGAGAGTGGGAGTACGTCAGGAGGGCCACGCGCAGAGTCTGTGTGGCAGGGGTTGTGGCCGTTCCCTATTTGTGAGGAGTCCCCAGCAATTTGCAGGCCTCTTCTGGAAAATGCTGGCGGACGTCTCTAGTGCTTATGTGAAAGCTTGTTCACAAACCTTGAAAGATACAGATGTAGCTGACAGATAGATGCATAGATAGAAAAATGTCATTAAATCAAAGCTCCAGGAAAGGTTTGGAAAATGCCCTGTATTGCATAGGACGCTTCTATTGTCATATGATGTTAGACTGAGTGCCGGTCCCTTCATCCTCCTTCAGACCACGGCATTCTGTCTGCTACTCTCCCGAGGGTCCTTTCTTCTCCCTGGAAGGGATAAAGCAAATGAGGTAGAACAGGAAGAGACAAGAAGCACTCCAAGCTCTGCTGGTCAGGGTTACCCTCCAGCATTGCCTTAATGCTCAGAGCCACACACACCACAGTGAGCTTGGCTCCAGATCCACTACCACGCCACGAAGGTTCTGGAACATTTCCATATCTCGGGGGACCTCATTTCCACGTGACTCTCTTTCCTATTCCCCTTTGTCACAGAAGGCTAGGTCCAGTGGTCAGGGTGAGATCTCGGCTCAGGCCCAAGGCTCTCAGACCTCAAAGTTCTGGTCCTGCAAGGGCCCCTGTCCTCTCTTGAGACCACTCCTGGCTCTCTCTGCCGAGAAGGAGCTGCTGGCAGTACGTCCTCTAAGAGTTGAGGTCCATCGTGCAGACCCTGAGAAAACTCCTAGGAAAAGGCTCCACCTTCTTGTTTACGTCAACAGAGGTCAATGCCTTTGTTAGTGCTGGGTGTGTCCCATTTGATGCAACTGCAGAGCCATTAGGTCAACCAGCACATGTGTGCGGCCCCTTCCCTTAGACTCCTCTGGGCCCTCGTGACATAGGCTCAGAAGACTGCCAGCCTCAAGCCTTACCTCTTCCAAGGGACGGCCACACCGTCTTCCAGGAACTTCTGTCCCATGAATCTCAGTTGCTGTTTGGAACTCAAAGGAGAGAAAAGACCCTGCCTACAGGGTCTCTTTGGGCTGGGGCCTTCCCCCGTGGGCTGCTCTCCCTCATTCTCCTTTTCTTCTTGCTTCTCTTCCTCCTCCTCCTCCTCCTCCTCCTCCTCCTCATTCTCCTCCTCCTCCTCCTCGTCCTCCTCCTCATGCGTGCTCTCGGATTCCACATTGCCCATCCACTGGGCCATGTTGAGATGAAAGACACGGCAGCTGAAGCCCTGCAGGACGCCGAACTTCACGTGCTGCTGGAGGATCTCCAAGGTGCGGAACACCCGGCAGCAAGCCATGCACCTGAAGCTGGTCTCCATGGTCAGCATCCAGTCCGCTGTCTTGGCGCTGGGTCTCTACTCGACGGCAGGTGGCCCTGATGGGCTGCCTGGCTCTGCACTTTCCTCATACTCTTTCTCCTCCCCAGTGGGCTCACTGTCAGACAGGAGGCTTTTGGTGGACACATCAGAAGAGGGGTCAGTGGCTACTGCGCACACATCCTCAGGAAGGGTCACTTCTTCTATCGTCAGCTGCTTTTCAGGCAACTCCAAGGGTTTCTTTGTCTTCCAGGAGACAGCGACACCCTTGTTCACTTGTACCTGCATGTAGTATATTTTCATGCCCCTTTCCTCTTTGTCTGGGTGCAGATAGTTCTTACAGGGTGAAGAGGGTGAGGAGGAGACACAGTGTGATGGGGAAGCGGTCTCTCCTTCTTCCTGATCCTGGGCTAGGGGTGGTCTAGGCTGGGCAGTGTCTCGATGAAATCTCCGGATTCCTGAAAAAGGAAATGAAAATCATAATAACATGCATGGGCCATGCCGGAAGCTGAGGGAGCAGGTGTGGTAGACGAGAGAGGGACATTGGCACGACATAGCTATGCCGTGAGCTTGGTGTCTGTTGGCTGTAGGACGGAGTGGTGTATCTGGTGTCATCTGTGGGCTTTTCATGTGCGTGGGGGGGGCTATACTGGAGCAGTGTCTGTATACAGGGCTGTGGAGTATGGTGGTGAGGGCTGTAGTATGTGAGGGATGCGGCTGGATGCGTGTACGATGAGGAGTGTGAGTTTGGGAATATCGGTGGTGCATTCCTTGTGGAATGGGGCTGTGGTGCAGGAGAGTACTGTGGAGCACGAGCTTGGGGTTGATGTGCACTGAGAAGGGCTGTGCCTGGAGGGTGCGTGTATGTGTGAGCTGTGTACACCTGAGCTGGATGGTCCTGCTCTCAGGCTGGAGGTGTATGATGCAGAACTCTGTCCTTCTCTGGAAGCAAAGGCAAAGACAAAGCCTACATTTTCCTCTGAAGATGCTTAATCTGGTCCCTCTTCCCTCCACCTCAAGCCCAGATCTTTCCGGCCCCTGCTCCTTGACTTCCCCACCATGGTAGTAGCAGTATTCACACACACACACCCAGACTCAGCTGGCATCCATGCCCTCAGAACAGCTCAGGCATCCTGCCCAGGCTCCTCCACAGAGCCCTCATCACCTCTGATGACCCTGGATTTCCTCTCAGCCTCCCTGGGATCTGTGTGCCTCCTGCCTCACAGCCAAGCACCCCCTCACCTGAGGAGCCCCGCGCCCTTACCAGCGTAGCTGAGCTTGCATGGAGTAGAAGTACAGAAGAAGTATTTAGAGGCAGAGGAGACCTCCCCTGCCCCTGGGCTGCAGCCTTGGGCCACCACAGTGGATCCAAGCCGAGGGGGATCCTCTTGTGACTTCGAGGTTCCTGAGGGAGGAATGAAAGGCTCAGGGTGGGTTCATCAGTCCTCTGTCCACAGATATTTACTGAATGTGTGACACGTGTCAGGTGCAGTGAATACACACAGTTGAGAGTGTGGTTCCCAGTGGATCCTCCAGGATTTAATTCCAATCAATACTTATTCTCTCACTGTCTAGTTGGTAATGTAGGCCTCGGTGGTGACTGTGAGTGTGTGGGAAGAGTGAGTGATGTGTATCAGTTAAGTCTGTGGTAAGTGTGGGGTTGGCATGGGGAGCACAGTGCAGACGTGTCTATCTGTGTCTGTGGCCTTTGTGTGCATGGTTTCTGTTCACAAGTCAGGAATTCTGGGACATGTAACTTTTCCTCATTACATGGTGTGGCTTGTATTTATGGTGCGTGTTCATTCATTCATTCACCAAGATTCAGTAAGCAGCTACTCCTGTGTATCCGGCACTCTTCCATTGTTGTAGTCTTTGGTAACGCTGCACATTGTAGTAGGGGAAGACACACACTAAACAAAACTACAATAAATAGATAATACATCAGCTGGTGGTAAGTATATAAGGGTTGCCAGACTTAGCGAACAAGAATACAAGGCACCCAGTTAAATTTCAGTTTCAGATAAACCCAGAATTATTTTTTAGTGTAAGTATTCCCATGCAGTATTTGGCCTGACTTAGTTTTAGTGTAAGTAGGGCCCATACAATATGTGGGACATACGGATACTGAAAAATTACTTGTTGTTTATCTGGAATTCAAATTGAACTGGATAGCCCATATTTTCTCTGGCAATCCTGACATGGGTTACTGAGACTGTGGTTTACTGTGGTTTGTACAAAGCGGGTCTGGCATTACTCAAGAATGTGTTATAAGTGTGGTGTGTATGACACGTGGCTGGTTCTTATAGAGGTATTTAGCGATGGCTGAAGTTAGCTGTGTTTGTGCGAGAGTTGAGCAGATACATATATATATATATAGTGTGTGTGTGTGTGTGTCCTATATATATAGTGTGTGTGTCTATATACATATCTCATCTCCAGGGTTTGGTGTTGGAGGAGAGGATTGTGATACAGGTGGGTTGTATGAGAACGTAGTATAGGAGGGATGCGTGTATATACCTCCATGTGCTGTGTGTGGTTTACTAAGGAAGTTATATGTGGGGTGTGTGATATTTTTGCTGCATCAGAGTGTACATGGGTGTATGAGTTACTGTCTCATAAAACACCCCTAACAAGAATTCTGTATACACTCTTACGTACACCGAGTGTCAGCCAGGTCCAGGCAGGGTGACAAGAACTTTACCATGCAGACTTTATATCTGGTAAGCACTCTAACCCCATTCATCTCGCTCTTCTCTGCACTACCACACACACACACACACACACACATACACACACACACACACACACACACAAACACACAGGAACATAGAGCAAAATATTCTGAATGGTCAGGTGCAGTCATTGCCTTCCCCAGCCTGTCCCAGCCACTGCCTGGAAATCTGCCTGCTGTGTAGAGCTCCATTCCCAGGGCCCATCCTACAGTCTCCAGGGCCCTGGGCCTGGTAGGAGCTACTGGGCTCTAATCTGGGGCAGAGGCCTCTAGCTGGAGCTCTGGGGTGACCACCCCTCTCCCAGGGCAAGCTACTCGCCTACATTTAATGCACACAGGCACCACGTGGCCCGTGGCTCTCAGCTCCCCACAGGACCCTGAGGACATTTCTCATCCCCGCTCACGCGGTCTCAGTCTCTGGAAAACCCTTCCCTTCCCTTGATCTCCTTTGGGAAATTCTTCCTGTTGAAGGAATAAATCCTCCTTGCTTTCAATATGACACCATCCCTAGACAAACAATCTTCTTTCAAAGTACATTCCACTTGTCAAGATATTTTTCAACAGGGCCTTCAACTCATGGGGCTTCTCTTTCCACTTTGGTAAAAGAGGCCAAGCAACTCATGGTTCTCTCTCAGCATCCTTGTATCCTTCACATCCCCCACCTCATGACCCCAGGGAAAGATCCAAGAGAATAAGAGAGAAATCGGGGACTGAGAAAAGCTGCACCTCTAGGTCTGTGCAAGCATGATTCAGCCTGCTGTGAGTCCGACAAAGCTCCAGGCCTGGCTGCCCCAGGAGAGAGTCCTCAGACCAGCGGAGCTGACCTCCCATCTCCCATGGGGCATCTGGCCGTTCTGTGCCGTCTCACACCACAGGGGCCCTCCTAATAGATACGGCAGCATCAGTGAGACAAGGTCTCTCGCTCCCTGCTTCACAGGTGACACGTTCTCAGTCCCCCGCTTCCTAGAGAAGGTTCAGTTTGGCAGAAACCCATGTGCCCCAGACAAGTTGCCCCCCACATACCTCCTCCGTTCTCGGCAGTTTCCTGGGACTCTTCATTTTCCAGATGTTTCCTCTTTTGTCGCCGTTCCATCGTACCAACTAGAAGTCTCCCCTAGAAGATGCCTCAAGAGATGTCCAACTCCTCCTCTTCCCTACAGGTTGGCCCTTCTTGGCTCTTGGGCAATCCGTTGAAATGATTCAATACAAACAAAAATAGTCAAGTCTCCTAAATGGCTGAAAAACTTGTACCACTTAGTGAACCAGCAGTACTGCCTAGTGATCACCAGGGCTGTTATGTTTGCAAGGTTGCCAGGCACACAGTGGAATTCTGTGACCTCAGTGCTGACATCAGAGCATTCGGTGGACCTAGGTTGAGCACAGTGTCTGCAGTAGCACAGGCCCCATTTTCAAGAACAATTCCTTTTTCCCAGCCGAACCTTTCCCGTGAAAGGGAAAGGTTCATACCTTATCTATTATAAATTGTATCATACCATGTCTATTATAAAATTCACATTTTGATTGGAGATCTTTTAATGTCTTTTCTAGAGAGATTTAATATGAATATTTTAAATGGTCTCCAGTTTCCCTGTGGATTATTGACATTTTAAACTCTGCACTTCAATTTTCCCTCAATACGTGTAATTTTGTCACGGCTATTTCTGTACTTAAAGATGAGGAACTATATACTTGATTTCTTCATTTTTTCCCCATCTCTTTCCAAGGTACTGCATTTGATTGTGTCTTGCGACTGAGTGAAAAATGCTAGTCCTTGAGTCAGGACATTGGGCCATTTACCAAGTAACTCAACCTATCTGGGCTTCAGCTTCTGTATGTGCGATCAAGAGGCTTGGACTAGCTGACTTTTCAAATGCTGTGTTTCTTTGATTCACTCTCACTTACTGATCTGCTCCTTAAGAAGAGGGTCTGTTCTCATAAAGTAACAACAGCCTTTTCCTAACCTTGGGTTGGGCGGAGTTTAACTGTTCGTACTCAGTTTGTTAGTTATATTGCCTTCTATGTATGCTTAGCTCTAAATAATTTATATGGCTCTTGTGACAATTTTTAGATCTTCTTTTTTTCTTATTTTCTTTTACAGTTTCTAATTTGTTATCGCCAGTGTAGAGGAGCCTGATTGACTTTTAAAATTTATTGATCTTCTATGTGTGTGCCTTGTTGAACCGTCTTATTAGTTCCTGCTAGTTTATCTGTGGGTTCTTTTGGGTCTCCTAAATAAATGAGCATATTAAATGTAAATAATGTGTTCTTTGGATAAAGTTTATTTTCTTGCATCTCTCTATATAGAAGCAATATGTTGAATTGATTTAAATATTTAAATACTTACATACCTGTTATCACAATCTAACATTCTTTATCTTATTTTCTTTCAATCAATATTATGTTTTCAAGATTTATCCACGTGAATCCATATAGATCTAGGTCTTTGATTTTTGACTGTTTGATATTATTTGATCACATGCATATAGCATCATTTATTTTCCATTCAAGCATTATTGGACAATTGGATTGTTTCCCTCCCTTCTCTAGAACAAACAACATTTCCTAGAATATCCCTGAAGATGTCTGACAGTCGAGAAGGGCCAGGCTGCCCGAAGGATTGCTACTTGCTTTTAGCCACCTTCCAACAGGCCGTCTCCAGCCAGCAATTTGAAGCACAGCTGAAATGAGAACTGCCCCAAATGTGAAGATCTTAGGAGCTTTCTAGAAGGTGGGAGGTTAATGAAAGGCATCCTCCTGGGATCCCAGGGGAGTCTGAGCTGGCCTGAAGCTCATCTTCCTCCTCCACCTCTCAAGAGAAATGTGGAGGAAAGAAGAATTCAAAAACTGTGAGCAGGCAGAGGGAGAGAGATTGGGGGCCGAAGCTGTAACTGAGGTCTTGGAGTGGGCTGTGAGCACGCAGAGCCTCTAGAGAGCCAGGCTCTGCCTTCTGAGAACTTCTCCCCTAAGGCTGCTCATAACTCACGTGATACCAGCCATATAGAGCCGACTTGGCCCACACTGTCACAGAAAGCCTTATCAGAATCTCTTCTTCTTCATACACTCTTGTGTCTGTTACTTGGTTATTGCCTTTGGTACTCCACTGATGTGAACCAGAGTTGCCGGGGGATGGAGGACACTAGTGACCCATCTTGCTCTGTGGCCTCAGTCCACAGCTTGAGGGTAAGGGAAGAGGCCAAATGAAGGTTAAGAAGGAAAGATGGAGTTTGAAGAGAAGACCTGAGTTAAGGGTGTCTTCTCAAGTCCTGATGACTGAAATGTAGCTCCAGTACCTGAAGTCCTGCTTGTTCTCAAGGCTGACCGCGGGGCTGGGTGCACTCAGTGAAGGAACCGTATACACTTAGTATTTCCTTGCTTGCTCACACTTGCCCTCCTCTGATACACCCTCTGCAAGACTGATCTTCCCCTGAAACAACTTTCCACCTGCCACTGTCATCTCATGAACATTTGCTTCCCCTTCCTAGTGTCCCCCTAGAATGCCATTGCAGCCAATTCATAATTTGATAATCATGCTGCTTACCATATACTCAGCAACTTCTGATAAATTTTATTCACTTTATTCCATAGTCTTCACCCATCAATAATCTTCCTTAACTTCCTAGCTGCAGGTTAACCCATTC
Source organism: Mesoplodon mirus (assembly GCF_964341445.2). NCBI lineage: Eukaryota > Metazoa > Chordata > Mammalia > Artiodactyla > Ziphiidae > Mesoplodon > Mesoplodon mirus. Next base: position 108,130,303 of record NC_138986.1, on the reverse strand, counting down.
GGAATCATTTCTTTTTCTTTCTCTTCTTTGGCAAATCCTTTCTATCTTTTAAGGTCTTTTTCTTGTCTCTCTACCATCTTGCCTTCCTGAACACTTTTTTTTTTCGTTTATGTAACCTTTCAATCTCCTCCCCCAATTTCCTCATAAACTTTGAGAGTTTATTCCTCACACGTTAGACAGCGGTTTATGAATGGCCAGGCATAATGGACTCAGAATGAGTTGGCAACACCGAGGTACCTGACTTGCTGGGGAGCCACAGGTGAAGGGCTGTCTGCTGGACACATGTTTGCATGGAGTCAGGCTGAGTGGCCTCAGGGTGTTTGCCCTGCACTTGTGTGTGTTTCTCCCTAGTTGGTTTCCTTGTCCAGCCACCTGTGACCTCCCTCCATCCAGCCCAGGGAATCCTTCTCATCACAGGGGTAGGATGTTTGTCTCATTTTCCATCACATCCTTTCCCCAAAGTTTGGTTGTGAGTTGTTCCCATTCCAAAGACCTTTCCTCTTTGAAGAGAAAAGAGAAAATCTTTTCTCTCCTTTCTTCTCACTTCACTTCTGCTCTATTATCTCCTCCGTCCAGAATGGCCCACTGACTCACATGGGTGTAGATCCGAAGATGGCAAGAACTGCCAGCAATTCTGAGATAATAATATGGATGGATCAGGAAAACTTGAAAACCTTTATCCCGCCACATTAAAAAAATTTGCACTTCCAGTGTATTCAGAGTCTCAGTGTAGAAACACAAATGATAGAGAAATTGAATGACACTCAAGTTTTTCTTTCCTCCTTTCCTGATTTATTCTAATCCTCCATGCTAACATGATGAACTATTTGTTAGGTAAAGTTTCAGACATTTTCTACCCATGCACACTTTTCTTCTTTTCACATAAGAGTGTGAACTAGGTCACTTTCAACATGCTGTGATTCTGTGATTCACTGTCTCCCACCGTGTCATCCACTGATAAAGTCATCTGTTTCACGGAGAACTATTTCCAATAGGTAATAGCCAATGTCTGTGGAGTGCTTACTCTGTGTCGGTTTCTTGTAACTACTTTACAGATCATTGGTACAACGTACCCATGGACCAGGTACAATTATGACCCCCAAGTGACAGATAAGTGCAGATAAGTACAAATAAATACAGAGGCCAAGTGACTTGCCCAAGACACTGGAGCAAATCAAAATCCATGCCTCTGTAATCATTTTGCTCTATTGCCTCTGTCTGGGAGGCTTGATGATTTGGCAACTAAAACCTTAAATAGCATGTTCCATTTTTATACCTGTGACACAAGCGTGGGGCTGTGATATGGGGTAACTAACCTGACTACTTTTGAAAACCCTTATGCACCTGGATGAAAGTAAGCCAGGGACTGCAAGCTATAGATTTAAGGTTTCCTACCAACTTTTAAAAATAGCTTCTTGAATGCAATTTACGTAGTGTCAAGTCTAGGATGTAGTCCAAATAGTAACAGAAAAATGGAGATATGTAGAAAAATACTTAAAGTTGACAAGTATTGGGAGTGTAGTATTTTGGGGGCCAGTGTGTAGACCACAGGAAAACTTGCTGTTTCCATCCCAAAGGGAAGAGCCCTACGTTGCAACTGCCAAGGTCCCTGGGGCAGCAAGTGTGCTCACTGCTTAGTAAAGAAGCATCCTCAGTTTGATAGAATCATATGGGAGCCTTACATTTGGTTAGCAGTTCTACATTCTTGATGTAATAATATTTTCAGGGTGTGGGAGGGTATCAAGCTCTGAAAATACCCTTGGAGAGATTTGCTTATTAAGTTTGGCTTTTTCAATCTCCCTACTACTTCTTGACTAAACACCAGGCGGTTTCCTTCACTTTTCAGAACCATGTTGTTTTTCCCTTGTCTAATGAACTTTGAAATACTTTTGGATGAGCTATTAAGTTTGGGAGAAAATAAACATCTCTTTAAAATAAGGAAGATAATAACAATGACAAGTAGAAAAAGCTCTAAACCAGAGAATATCCTCCATTCTAGCCATTGACTGGGAGTGGAAGGTACGTGCTCTCTGTCCAGGACGTAGAAATAAAAGCTGAGGAGGCGCTGAGGCGTCTCCTGGATCTCTATGAGCCTCCATCATTTCTGAAGGGTAGGGTTGACAGATAAAATATAGGCTGTTTAGATAAATATGAATGTCAGAAAAACAACAAGTATATTTTTAAGATAAGTATGCCCCAAATAGTTCATAGGATCTACTTATACTAAAAATAATGACTTATTATTCATGTGAAGTTCAAGTTTAACTGGGTATCCTGTACTTTTATTTACTAAATCTGACAACCCTACTGATGATCCACAATGGAGGCAGTTGAGGAGCGGTACATGCTGGCTCTCGGACAGTCAGAAATGGCTTCAGCAGATCCAGGTACAGTATGAAATTCTTTTTGGATGTAGCTCAGAAGCCATGGCCAGCCCTTGAGTGCAAGTACTGCCTTGGGTTTCCCTGAGGTGGGGTAAACCTTCCTCTTAATGGCCTTTTGGTAAGTCTGGAAGACCATATCCAAGGGGAGCCCCAAAGTCAGTTTCATCCTCACAACCATGTTTCCAATTCCTGGAATTGGCTGCATGTGACTCACAAGAGCTGAGGAGGTTTGTGGAAATTGGGAGTGTCATAGCTTGAACCCTTTGTAGGTAAAGTTTTGCTGTTGTGAGAGTTTTAACAGGAGCAATGTGAAAGACTCCAGGTCCCCAGGTAGATAGAAATAATCCTGTTCTACCTGTGTGTATGTGACAAGTCTCTAATAGTTCAGAGAGCAAGTATCTGGTCTTAGAAAGACTGATCCAAGCTTGGATGTTTCTGGCGACAAGGCAAGGTCCTGAGTTTCAAGTTCACCTTTTATGGTTGAGGAGACAATAAGGTGGTCAGAAGGGAAATCATGGAGGAGACCTTGGCTTCATCCATTGTGCAGGCTTGTATATGTGGTTCTATGTACATTGTGTTACAAAGGTGGAGCTTGTTTACAACTATGAACATTCTCCGATGCGCTTTTTGGACCTTCATTCCCAGAGCGTGAGCAGTGCCGAGGCTCTAGAAATGCCATGGATATTCTGAGCTGTCAGTGGCATTTCCCAGGTACTGTTCCCCTGGTGCCGCTCCTTGAAATGTACAAAGGGATTATCATCTGTCTTGTGGCGGGTCCTAGCATTGTGAAAGGTAGTTGCTGCACATGGCTCAGAGGATTTCGGATGTGGTGGGAGGAGTAGTAGTACTACGACTATAAATTGTATCACAGCATATCTATTCCATCTTGAGAGTGGGGTTGGGGGGTTATGAAGGGGTGGTTTATTGTACTTTTATACATTGTACCCTTGAAACTAATTCAATTTTTTTAAATTAATTAATTTATTTTGGGCTGCATTGGGTCTTTGTTGCTGCTAGCGGGCGTTCACTAGTTGCTGTGAGCGGGGGCTACTCTTGGCTGTGGTGCACGGGCTTCTCATTGCAGTGGCTTCTCTTGTTGCGGAGCATGGGCTCTAGGCACGCAGGCTTCCGTAGTTGTGGCACGTGGGCTCAGTAATTGTGACAAATGGGCTCTAGGGCGCAGGCTCAGTAGTTGTGGCGTGCGGGCTTTGTTACTCCGTGGCACGTGGGATCTTCCCAGACCAGGGCTCGAACCCATGTCCCCTGCATTCGCAGGCATATTCTTAACCACTGCCCCACCAGGGAAGCACGATAATTCAGTTTTTTATAAAGAGAATATTCCTAATATTATTCCAAAATTTTAAAAATATGTAGTTGGATAACACTATGAAAAATTAACTGATATATTCTTTTATTATTTCTCTTTGCTCCCTGGATCTTTTTCCCCATCCAGTCAGCTAGGCACTGTGAGCTCACTGCATTAGGAAGGTAAAGACTCAGCAGAAATGAGGGAGAAAAAAAGAAAATTCTCAGCTTTGGAATGCTCACAACGGAGGCCACAGTAAAACAGGTGAGAATTCTGTGAACAAAAAATAAATGTCGTCTCAAATGCAAAAAAGTATTCTCTGCACTGGGAGGCAGGAGAGGGAGGGAGGGAAGGACTGAAGGAGAGAGATCAGTGTGGCCAGGGACATGGAAACTGTGCTTGAGGACGATAGGCCCAGGAAGAGAATCAGAATCTGGAGAAGGTTCAGCCTGCACGTGATCATTGCCTCCAGCCAGCACCCTCATCTCAGACGTTGGGAAATTCAGAGAGAGAGTGGGAGTACGTCAGGAGGGCCACGCGCAGAGTCTGTGTGGCAGGGGTTGTGGCCGTTCCCTATTTGTGAGGAGTCCCCAGCAATTTGCAGGCCTCTTCTGGAAAATGCTGGCGGACGTCTCTAGTGCTTATGTGAAAGCTTGTTCACAAACCTTGAAAGATACAGATGTAGCTGACAGATAGATGCATAGATAGAAAAATGTCATTAAATCAAAGCTCCAGGAAAGGTTTGGAAAATGCCCTTTATTGCATAGGACGCTTCTATTGTCATATGATGTTAGACTGAGTGCCGGTCCCTTCATCCTCCTTCAGACCACGGCATTCTGTCTGCTACTCTCCCGAGGGTCCTTTCTTCTCCCTGGAAGGGATAAAGCAAATGAGGTAGAACAGGAAGAGACAAGAAGCACTCCAAGCTCTGCTGGTCAGGGTTACCCTCCAGCATTGCCTTAATGCTCAGAGCCACACACACCACAGTGAGCTTGGCTCCAGATCAACTACCACGCCACGAAGGTTCTGGAACATTTCCATATCTCGGGGGACCTCATTTCCACGTGACTCTCTTTCCTATTCCCCTTTGTCACAGAAGGCTAGGTACAGTGGTCAGGGTGAGATCTCGGCTCAGGCCCAAGGCTCTCAGACCTCAAAGTTCTGGTCCTGCAAGGGCCCCTGTCCTCTCTTGAGACCACTCCTGGCTCTCTCTGCCGAGAAGGAGCTGCTGGCAGTACGTCCTCTAAGAGTTGAGGTCCATCGTGCAGACCCTGAGAAAACTCCTAGGAAAAGGCTCCACCTTCTTGTTTACGTCAACAGAGGTCAATGCCTTTGTTAGGGCTGGGTGTGTCCCATTTGATGCAACTGCAGAGCCATTAGGTAAACCAGCACATGTGTGCGGCACCTTCCCTTAGACTCCTCTGGGCCCTCGTGACATAGGCTCAGAAGACTGCCAGCCTCAAGCCTTACCTCTTCCAAGGGACAGCCACACCGTCTTGCAGGATCTTCTGTCCCATGAATCTCAGTTGCTGTTTGGAACTCAAAGGAGAGAAAAGACCCTGCCTGCGGGGTCTCTTTGGGCTGGGGCCTTCCCCCGTGGGCTGCTCTCCCTCATTCTCCTTTTCTTCTTGCTTCTCTTCATCCTCTTCCTCCTCCTCCTCCTCCTCCTCGTTCTCCTCCTCCTCCTCCTCGTCCTCCTCCTCATGCGTGCTCTCGGATTCCACATTGCCCATCCACTGGGCCATGTTGAGATGAAAGACACGGCAGCTGAAGCCCTGCAGGACACTGAACTTCACGTGCTGCTGGAGGATCTCCAAGGTGGGGAAGACCCGGCAGCAGGCCATGCTCCTGAAGCCGGTCTCCATGGTCAGCATCCAGTCCGCTGTCTTGGCGCTGGGTCTCTACTCGACGGCAGGTGGCCCTGATGGGCTGCCTGGCTCTGCCTTTTCCTCATACTCTTTCTCCTCCCCAGTGGGCTCACTGTCAGACAGGAGGCTTTCGGTGGACACATCAGAAGACGGGTCAGTGGCTACTGCACACACATCCTCAGGAAGGGTCACTTCTTCTATCGTCAGCTGCTTTTCAGGCAACTCCAATGGTTTCTTTGTCTTCCAGGAGACAGCGACACCCTTGTTCACTTGTACCTGCATGTACTATATTTTCATGCCCCTTTCCTCTTTGTCTGGGTGCAGATAGTTCTTACAGGGTGAAGAGGGTGAGGAGGAGACACAGTGTGATGGGGAAGCGGCCTCTCCTTCTTCCTGATCCTGGGCTAGGGGTGGTCTAGGCTGGGCAGTGTCTCGATGAAATCTCCGGATTCCTGAAAAAGGAAATGAAAATCATAATAACATGCATGGGCCATGCCGGAAGCTGAGGGAGCAGGTGTGGTAGACGAGAGAGGGACATTGGCACAACATAGCTATGTCGTGAGCTTGGTGTCTGTTGGCCGTAGGACGGAGTGGTGTATCTGGTGTCATCTGTGGGCTTTTCATGTGCGTGGTGGGGGATACTGGTGCGGTGTCTGTATACAGGGGTGTGGAGTATGGTGGTGAGGGCTGTAGTATGTGAGGGATGCGGCTGGATGCGTGTACGACGAGGAGTGTGAGTTTGGGAATATCGGTGGTGCATTCCTTGTGGAATGGGGCTGTGGTGCAGGAGAGTACTGTGGAGCACGTGCTTGGGGTTGATGTGCACTGAGAAGGGCTGTGCCTGGAGGGCGCGTGTATGTGTGAGCTGTGTGCACCTGAGCTGGATGGTCCTGCTCTCAGGCTGGAGGTGTATGATGCCGAACTCTGTCCTTCTCTGGAAGCAAAGGCAAAGACAAAGCCTACATTTTCCTCTGAAGATGCTTAATCTGGTCCCTCTTCCCTCCACCTCAAGCCCAGACCTTTCCGGCCCCTGCTCCTTGACTTCCCCACCATGGTAGTAGCAGTATTCACACACAGACACCCAGATTCAGCTGGCATCCATGCCCTCGTAACAGCTCAGCCATCCTGCCCAGGCTCCTCCACAGAGCCCTCATCACCTCTGATGACCCTGGATTTCCTCTCAGCCTCCCTGGGATCTGTGTGCCTCCTGCCTCACAGCCAAGCACCCCCTCACCTGAGGAGCCCCGCGCCCTTACCAGCGTAGCTGAGCTTGCACAGAGTAGAAGTACAGAAGAAGTATTTAGAGGCAGAGGAGACCTCCCCTGCCCCTGGGCTGCAGCCTTGGGCCACCACAGTGGATCCAAGCCGAGGGGGATCCTCTTGTGACTTCGAGATTCCTGAGGGAGGAATGAAAGGCTCAGGGTGGGTTCATCAGTCCTCTGTCCACAGATATTTACTGAGTGTGTGACACGTGTCAGGTGCAGTGGATACACACAGTTGAGAGTGTGGTTCCCAGTGGATCCTCCAGGATTTAATTCCAAACAATACTTATTCTCTCACTGTCTAGTTGGTAATGTAGGCCTCGGTGGTGACTGTGAGTGTGTGGGAAGAGTGAGTGATGTGTATCAGTTAAGTCTGTGGTAAGTGTGGGGTTGGCATGGGGAGCACAGTGCAGACGTGTCTATCTGTGTCTGTGGCCTTTGTGTGCATGGTTTCTGTTCACAAGTCAGGAATTCTGGGACATGTAACTTTTCCTCATTACATGGTGTGGCTTGTATTTATGGTGCGTGTTCATTCATTCATTCACCAAGATTCAGTAAGCAGCTACTCCTGTGTATCCGGCACTCTTCCATTGTTGTAGTCTTTGGTAACGCTGCACATTCTAGTAGGGGAAGACACACACTAAACAAAACTACAATAAATAGATAATACATCAGCTGGTGGTAAGTATATAAGGGTTGCCAGACTTAGCGAACAAGAATACAAGGCACCCAGTTAAATTTCAGTTTCAGATAAACCCAGAATTATTTTTTAGTGTAAGTATTCCCATGCAGTATTTGGCCTGACTTAGTTTTAGTGTAAGTAGGGCCCATACAATATGTGGGACATACGGATACTGAAAACTTACTTGTTGTTTATCTGGAATTCAAATTGAACTGGATAGCCCATATTTTCTCTGGCAATCCTGACATGGGTTACTGAGACTGTGGTTTACTGTGGTTTGTACAAAGCGGGTCTGGCATTACTCAAGAATGTGTTATAAGTGTGGTGTGTATGACACGTGACTGGTTCTTATAGAGGTATTTAGAGATGGCTGAAGTTAGCTGTGTTTGTGCAAGAGTTGTGGAGATACATATATATATATATATATATATATATATATATATATATATATATATATATATATATATATAGTGTGAGTGTGTGTGTCCTATATATATAGTGTGTGTGTCTATATACATATCTCATCTCCAGCGTTTGGTGTTGGAGGAGAGGATTGTGATACATGTGGGTTGTATGAGAACGTAGTACAGGAGGGATCCGTGTATATACCTCCATGTGCTGTGTGTGGTTTACTAAGGAACTTATATGTGGGGTGTGTGATATTTTTGCTGCATCAGAGTGTACATGGGTGTATGAGTTACTGTCTCATAAAACACCCCTAACAAGAATTCTGTATACACTCTTACGTACACCGAGTGTCAGCCAGGTCCAGGCAGGGTGAAAAGAACTTTACCAAGCAGACTTTATATCTGGTAAGCACTCTAACCCCATTCATCTCGCTCTTCTCTGCACTACCACACACACACACAAAGACACACACACACACAAACACACAGGAACATAGAGCAAAATATTCTGAATGGTCAGGTGCAGTCATTGCCTTCCCCAGCCTGTCCCAGCCACTGCCTGGAAATCTGCCTGCTGTGTAGAGCTCCATTCCCAGGGCCCATCCTACAGTCTCCAGGGCCCTGGGCCTGGTAGGAGCTACTGGGCTCTAATCTGGGGCAGAGGCCTCTAGCTGGAGCTCTGGGGTGACCACCCCTCTCCCAGGGCAAGTTACTCACCTACATTTAATGCACGCAGGCACCACGTGGCCCGTGGCTCTCAGCTCCCCACAGGACCCTGAGGACATTTCTCACCCCCGCTCACGCGGTCTCAGTCTCTGGAAAACCCTTCCCTTCCCTTGATCTCCTTTGGGAAATTCTTCCTGTTGAAGGAATAAATCCTCCTTGCTTTCAATATGACACCATCCCTAGACAAACAATCTTCTTTCAAAGTACATTCCACTTGTCAAGATATTTTTCAACAGGGCCTTCAACTCATGGGGCTTCTCTTTCCACTTTGGTAAAAGAGGCCAAGCAACTCATGGGTCTCTCTCAGCATCCTTGCATCCTTCACATCCCCCACCTCATGACCCCAGGGAAAGATCCAAGAGAATAAGAGAGAAATCGGGGACTGAGAAAAGCTGCACCTCTAGGTCTGTGCAAGCAGGATACAGCCTGCTGTGAGTCCGACAAAGCTCCAGGCCCGGCTGCCCCAGGAGAGAGTCCTCAGACCAGCGGAGCTGACCTCCCATCTCCCAGGGGGCATCTGGCCGTTTTGTGCCGTCTCACACCACAGGGGCCCTCCAGATAGATACGGCAGCATCAGTGAGACAAGGTCTCTCGCTCCCTGCTTCACAGGTGACACGTTCTCAGTCCCCCGCTTCCTAGAGAAGCTTCAGTTTGGCAGAAACCCATGTGCCCCAGACAAGTTGCCCCCCACATACCTCCTCCGTTCTCGGTAGTTTCCTGGGACTGTTCATTTTCCAGATGTTTCCTCTTTTGTTGCCGTTCCATCGTACCAACTAGAAGTCTCCCTTAGAAGATGCCTCAAGAGATGTCCAACTCCTCCTCTTCCCTACAGGTTGGCCCTTCTTGGCTCTTGGGCAATCCGTTGAAATGATTCAATACAAACAAAAATAGTCAAGTCTCCTAAATGGCTGAAAAACTTGTACCACTTTTGAACCAGCAGTACTGCCTAGTGCTCACCAGGGCTGTTATGTTTGCAAGGTTGCCAGGCGCACAGTGGAATTTTGTGACCTCAGTGATGACATCAGAGCATTCGGTGGACCTAGGTTGAGCACAGTGTCTGCAGTAGCACAGGCCCCATTTTCAAGAACAATTCCTTTTTCCCAGCCGAACCTTTCCCGTGAAAGGGAAAGGTTCATACCTTATCTATTATAAATTGTATCATACCATGTCTATTATAAAATTCACATTTTGATTGGAGATCTTTTAATGTCTTTTCTAGAGAGATTTAATATGAATATTTTAAATGGTCTCCAGTTTCCCTGTGGATTATTGACATTTTAAACTCTGCACTTCAATTTTCCCTCAATACGTGTAATTTTGTCACGGCTATTTCTGTACTTAAAGATGAGGAACTATATACTTGATTTCTTCATTTTTTCCCCATCTCTTTCCAAGGTACTGCATTTGATTGTGTCTTGCGACTGAGTCAAAAATGCTAGTCCTTGAGTCAGGACATTGGGCCATTTACCAAGTAACTCAACCAATCTGGGCTTCAGCTTCTGTATGTGCGATCAAGAGGCTTGGACTAGCTGACTTTTCAAATGCTGTGTTTCTTTGATTCACTCTCACTTACTGATCTGCTCCTTCAGAAGAGGGTCTGTTCTCATAAAGTAACAACAGTCTTTTCCTAACCTTGGGTTGGGCGGAGTTTAACTGTTCATACTCAGTTTGTTAGTTATATTGCCTTCTATGTATGCTTAGCTCTAAATAATTTATATGGCTCTTGTGACAATTTTTAGATCTTCTTTTTTTCTTATTTTCTTTTACAGTTTCTAATTTGTTATCGCCAGTGTAGAGGAGCCTGATTGAGTTTTAAAATTTATTGATCTTGTATGTGTGTGCCTCGTTGAACCGTCTTATTAGTTCCTGCTAGTTTATCTGTGGGTTCTTTTCGGTCTCCTAGATAAATGAGCATATTAAATGTAAATAATGTGTTCTTTGGATAAAGTTTATTTTCTTGCATCTCTCTATATAGAAGCAATATGTTGAATTGATTTAAATATTTAAATACTTACATACCTGTTATCACAATCTAACATTCTTTATCTTATTTTCTTGCAATCAATATTATGTTTTCAAGATTTATCCACGTGAATCCATATAGATCTAGGTCTTTGATTTTTGACTGTTTGATATTATTTGATCACATGCATATAGCATCATTTATTTTCCATTCAAGCATTATTGGACAATTGGATTGTTTCCCTCCCTTCTCTAGAACAAACAATATTTCCTAGAATATCCCTGAAGATGTCTGACATTCGAGAAGGGCCAGGCTGCCCGAAGGATTGCTACTTGCTTTTAGCCACCTTCCAACAGGCCGTGTCCAGCCAGCAATTTGAAGCACAGCTGAAATGAGAACTGCCCCAAATGTGAAGATCTTAGGAGCTTCCTAGAAGGTGGGAGGTTAATGATAGGCATCCTGCTGGGATCCCAGGGGAGTCTGAGCTGGCCTGAAGCTCATCTTCCTCCTCCACCTCTCAAGAAAAATGTGGAGGAAAGGAGACTTCAAAAACTGTGAGCAGGCAGAGGGAGAGATATTGGGGGCCGAAGCTGTAACTGAGGTCTTGGAGTGGGCTGTGAGCACGCAGAGCCTCTAGAGAGCCAGGCTCTGCCTTCTGAGGACTTCTCCCCTAAGGCTGCTCATAATTCACGTGATACCAGCCATATAGAGCCGACTTGGCCCACACTGTCACAGAAAGCCTTATCAGAATCTCTTCTTCTTCATACACTCTTGTGTCTGTTACTTGGTTATTGCCTTTGGTACTCCACTGATGTGAACCACAGTCTCCAGGGGATGGAGGACACTAGTGACCCATGTTGCTCTGTGGCCTCAGTCCACAGCTTGAGGGTAAGGGAAGTGGCCAAATGAAGGTTAAGAAGGAACGATGGAGTTTGAAGAGAAGCCCTGAGTTAAGGGTGTCTTCTCAAGTCTTGATGACTGAAATGTAGCTCCAGTACCTGAAGTCCTGCTTGTTCTCAAGGCTGACCACGGGGCTGGGTGCACTCAGTGAAGGAACCGTATACACTTAGTATTTCCTTGCTTGCTCACACTTGCCCTCCTCTGATACACCCTCTGCAAGACTGATCTTCCCCTGAAACAACTTTCCACCTGCCACTGTCATCTCATGAACATTTGCTTCCCCTTCCTAGTGTCCCCCTAGAATGCCATTGCAGCCAATTCATAATTTGATAATCATGCTTCTTACCATAGTCTCAGCAACTTCTGATAAATTTTATTCACTTTATTCCATAGTCTTCACCCATCAATAATCTTCCTTAACTTCCTAGCTGCAGGTTAACCCATTCGGAATCATTTCTTTTTCTTTCTCTTCTTTGGCAAATCCTTTCTATCTTTTAAGGTCTTTTTCTTGTCTCTCTACCATCCTGCCTTCCTGAACTTCTTTTTTTTTTTCCATTTAAGTAACCTTTCAATCTCCTTCCCCAGTTTCCTCATAAACATTGAGAGTTTATTCCTCACACGTTAGACAGCGGTTTATGAATGGCCAGGCATAATGGACTCAGAATGAGTTGGCAACCCCGAGGTACCTGTCTTGCTGGGGAGACACAGGTTAAGGGCTGTCTGCTGGACACATGTTTGCATGGAGTCAGGCTGAGTGGCCTCAGGGTGTTTGCCCTGCACTTGTGTGTGTTTCTCCCTAGTTGGTTTCCTTGTCCAGCCACCTGTGACCTCCCTCCATCCAGCCCAGGGAATCCTTCTCATCACAGGGGTAGGATGTTTGTCTCATTTTCCATCACATCCTTTCCCCAAAGTTTGGTTGTGAGTTGTTCCCATTCCAAAGACCTTTCTTCTTTGAAGAGAAAAGAGAAAATCTTTTCTCTCCTTTCCTCTCACTTCACTTCTGCTCTATTATCTCCTCCGTCCAGAATGGCCCACTGACTCACATGGGTGTAGATCCGAAGATGGCAAGAACTGCCAGCAATTCTGAGATAATAATACGGATGGATCAGGAAAACTTGAAAACATTTATCCCGCCACATTAAAAAAAATTGCACTTCCAGTGTATTCAGAGTCTCAGTGTAGAAACACAAATGATAGAGAAATTGAATGACACTCAAGTTTTCTTTCCTCCTTTCCTGATTTATTCTAATCCTCCATGCTAACATGATGAACTATTTGTTAGGTAAAGTTTCAGACATTTTCTACCCATGCACACTTTTCTTCTTTTCACATAAGAGTGTGAACTAGGTCACTTTCAACATGCTTTGATTCTGTGATTCACTGTCTCCCACCGAGTCATCCACTGATAAAGTCATCTGTGTCACGGAGAACTATTTCCAATAGCTAATAGCCAATGTCTGTGGAGTGCTTACTCTGTGTCGGTTTCTTGTAACTGCTTTACAGATCATTTGTACAACGTACCCTTGGACCAGGTACAATTATGACCCCCATGTGACAGATAAGTGCAGATAAGTACAAATACATACAGAGGCCAAGTGACTTGCCCAAGACACTGGAGCAAATCAAAATCCATGCCTCTGTAATCATTTTGCTCTATTGCCTCTGTCTGGGAGGCTTGATGATTTGGCAACTAAAACCTTAAATATCATGTTCCATTTTTATATCTGTGACACAAGCGTGGGGCTGTGATATGGGGTAACTAACCTGACTACTTTTGAAAACCCTTATGCACCTGGATGAAAGTAAGCCAGGGACTGCAAGCTATAGATTTAAGGTTTCCTACCAACTTTTAAAAATAGCTTCTTGAATGCAATTTACGTAGTGTCAAGTCTAGGATTTAGACCAAATAGTAACAGAAAAATGGAGATATGTAGAAAAATACTTAAAGTTGACAAGTATTGGGATTGTAGTATTTTGGGGGCCAGTGTGTAGACCACAGGAAAACTTGCTGTTTCCATCCCAAAGGGAAGAGCCCTACGTTGCAACTGCCAAGGTCCCTGGGGCAGCAAGTGTGCTCACTGCTTAGTAAAGAAGCATCCTCAGTTTGATAGAATCATATGGGAGCCTTACATTTGGTTAGCAGTTCTACATTCTTGATGTAATAATATTTTCAGGGTGTGGGAGGGTATCAAGCTCTGAAAATACCCTTGGAGAGATTTGCTTATTAAGTTTGGCTTTTTCAATCTCCCTACTACTACTTGACTAAACACCAGGCGGTTTCCTTCACTTTTCAGAACCATGTTGTTTTTTCCCTTGTCTAATGAACTTTGAAATACTTTTGGATGAGCTACTAAGTTTGGGAAAAAACAAACATCTCTTTAAACTAAGGAAGATAATAACAATGACAAGTAGAAAAAGCTCTAAAACAGAGAATATCCTCCATTCTAGCCAATGACTGGGAGTGGAAGGTGCGTGCTCGCTGTCCAGGACATAGAAATAAAAGCTGAGGAGGCGCTGAGGCGTCTCCTGGATCTCTATGAGCCTCCATCATTTCTGAAGGGTAGGGTTAACAGATAAAATATAGGCTGTTTAGATAAATATGAATGTCAGAAAAACAACAAGTATATTTTTAAGATAAGTATGCCCCAAATAGTTCATAGGATCTACTTATACTAAAAATAATGACTTATTATTCATGTGAAGTTCAAGTTTAACTGGGTATCCTGTACTTTTATTTACTAAATCTGACAGCCCTACTGATGATCCACAATGGAGGCAGTTGAGGAGTGGTACATGCTGGCTCTCGGACAGTCAGAAATGGCTTCAGCAGATCCAGGTACAGTGTGAAATTCTTTTTGGATGTAGCTCAGAAGCCATGGCCAGCCCTTGACTGCAAGTACTGCCTCGGGTTTCCCTGAGGTGGGGTAAACCTTCCTCTTAATGGCCTTTTGGTAAGTCTGGAAGACCATATCCAAGGGGAGCCCCAAAGTCAGTTTCATCCTCACAACCATGTTTCCAATTCCTGGAATTGGCTGCATGTGACTCACAAGAGCTGAGGAGGTTTGTGGAAATTGGGAGTGTCATAGCTTGAACCCTTTGTAGGTAAAGTTTTGCTGTTGTGAGAGTTTTAACAGGAGCAATGTGAAAGACTCCAGGTCCCCAAGTAGATAGAAATAATCCTGTTCTACCTGTGTGTATGTGACAAGTCTCTAATAGTTCAGAGAGCAAGTATCTGGTCTTAGAATGACTGATCCAAGCTTGGATGTTTCTGGCGACAAGGCAAGGTCCTGAGTTTCAAGTTCAACTTTTATGGTTGAGGAGACAATAAGGTGGTCAGAAGGGAAATCATGGAGGAGACCTTGGCTTCATCCATTGTGCAGGCTTGTATATGTGGTTCTATGTAGATTGTGTTTCAAAGGTGGAGCTTGTTTACAACTATGAACATTCTCTGATGTGCTTTTTGGACCTTCATTCCCAGAGCGAGAGCAGTGCCGAGGCTCTAGAAATGCCATGGATATTCTGAGCTGTCAGTGGCATTTCCCAGGTACTGTTCCCCTGGTGCCGCTCCTTGAAATGTACAAAGGGATTATCATCTGTCTTGTGGCGGGTCCTAGCATTGTGAAAGGAAGCTGCTGCACCTGGCTCAGAGGATTTCGGGTGTGGTGGGAGGAGTAGTAGTACTACGACTATAAATTGTATCACAGCATATCTATTCCATCTGGAGAGTGGGGTTGGGGGGTTATGAAGGGGGGCTTTTATTGTACTTTTTTACATTGTACCCTTGAAACTAATTCAATTTTTTTAAATTAATTAATTTATTTTGGGCTGCATTGGGTCTTTGTTGATGCTAGTGGGCGTTCTCTAGTTGCTGTGAGCCGGGGCTCTTCTTGGCTGTGGTGCACGTGCTTCTCATTGCAGTGGCTTCTCTTGTTGCGGAGCATGGGCTCTAGGCACGCAGGCTTCCGTAGTCATGGCACGTGGGCTCGGTTGATGTGGCACACGGGCTCTAGAGCGCAGGCTCAGTAGTTGTGGCGCGCGGGCTTAGTTACTCCATGGCACGTGGGATCTTCCCAGACCAGATCTCGAACACATGTCCCCTGCATTCGCAGGCATATTCTTAACTACTGCTCCACCAGGGAAGCCCAATAATTCAGTTTTTTATGAAGAGAAGATTCCTAATATTATTCCAAAATTTTAAAAATATGTAGTTGGATAACACTATGAAAAATTAACTGATATATTCTTTTATTATTTCTCTTTGCTCCCTGGATTTTTTTCCCTCATCCAGTCAGCTAGGCACTGTGAGCTCACTGCATTAGGAAGGTAAAGACTCAGCAGAAATGAGGGAGAAAAAAAGAAAATTCTCAGCTTTGGAATGTTCACAACGGAGGCCACAGTAAAACAGGTGAGAATTCTGTGAACAAAAAATAAATGTCGTCTCAAATGCAAAAAAGTATTCTCTGCACTGGGAGGCAGGAGAGGGAGGGAGGGAAGGACTGAAGGAGAGAGATCAGTGTGGCCAGGGACATGGAAACTGTGCTTGAGGACGATATGCCCAGGAAGAGAATCAGAATCTGGAGAAGATTCAGCCTACACGTGATCATTGCCTCCAGCCAGCACCCTCATCTCAGACGTTGGGAAATTGAGAGAGAGATAGTGGGAGTATGTCAGGAGGGCCACGTGCAAGGTCTGTGTGGCAGGGGTTGTTGCCGTTCCCTATTTGTGAGGAGTCCCCAGCAATTTGCAGGCCTCTTCTGGAAAATGCTGGCGGATGTCTCTAGTGCTTATGTGAAAGCTTGTTCACAAACCTTGAAAGATACAGATGTAGCTGACAGATAGATGCATAGATAGAAAAATGTCATTAAATCAAAGCTCCAGGAAAGGTTTGGAAAATGCCCTTTATTGCATAGGACGCTTCTATTGTCATATGATGTTAGACTGAGTGCCGGTCCCTTCATCCTCCTTCAGACCACGGCACTGTGTCTGCTACTCTCCCGAGGGTCCTTTCTTCTCCCTGGAAGGGATAAAGCAAATGAGGTAGAACAGGAAGAGACAAGAAGCATTCCAAGCTCTGCTGGTCAGGGTTACCCTCCAGCATTGCCTTAATGCTCAGAGCCACACACACCACAGTGAGCTTGGCTCCAGATCAACTACCACGCCACGAAGGTTCTGGAACATTTCCATATCTCGGGGGACCTCATTTCCACGTGACTCTCTTTCCTATTCCCCTTTGTCACAGAAGGCTAGGTCCAGTGGTCAGGGTGAGATCTCGGCTCAGACCCAAGGCTCTCAGACCTCAAAGTTCTGGTCCTGCAAGGGCCCCTGTCCTCTCTTGAGACCACTCCTGGCTCTCTCTGCCGAGAAGGAGCTGCTGGCAGTACGTCCTCTAAGAGTTGAGGTCCATCGTGCAGACCCTGAGAAAACTCCTAGGAAAAGGCTCCACCTTCTTGTTTACGTCAACAGAGGTCAATGCCTTTGTTAGGGCTGGGTGTGTCCCATTTGATGCAACTGCAGAGCCATTAGGTCAACCAGCACATGTGTGCGGCACCTTCCCTTAGACTCCTCTGGGCCCTCGTGACATAGGCTCAGAAGACTGCCAGCCTCAAGCCTTACCTCTTCCAAGGGACAGCCACACCGTCTTGCAGGATCTTCTGTCCCATGAATCTCAGTTGCTGTTTGGAACTCAAAGGAGAGAAAAGACCCTGCCTGCGGGGTCTCTTTGGGCTGGGGCCTTCCCCCGTGGGCTGCTCTCCCTCATTCTCCTTTTCTTCTTGCTTCTCTTCATCCTCCTCCTCCTCCTCCACCTCATCCTCCTCCTCCTCCTCCTCGTTCTCCTCCTCCTCCTCCACGTCCACCTCCTCAGGGGTGCTCTCGGATTCCACATTGCCCATCCACTGGGCCATGTTGAGATGAAAAACACGGCAGCTGAAGCCCTGCAGGACGCCGAACTTCACGTGCTGCTGGAGGATCTCCAAGGTGGGGAAGACACGGCAGCAGGCCATGCACCAGAAACCGATCTCCATGGTCAGCTACCAGTCCGCTGTCTTGGCGCTGGGTCTCTCCTCGACGGCAGGTGGCCCTGATTGGCTGCCTGGCTCTGCCCTTTCCTCATACTCTTTTTCCTCCCCAGTTGGCTCACTGTCAGACAGGAGGCTTTCGGTGGACACATCAGAAGAGGGGTCAGTGGCTACTGCGCACACATCCTCAGGAAGGGTCACTTCTTCTATCGTCAGCTGCTTTTCAGGCAACTCCAAGGGTTTCTTTGTCTTCCAGGAGACAGCGACACCCTTGTTCACTTGTACCTGCATGTAGTATATTTTCATGCCCCTTTCCTCTTTGTCTGGGTGCAGATAGTTCTTACAGGGTGCAGAGGGTGAGGAGGAGACAGAGTGTGATGGGGAAGCGGTCTCTCCTTCTTCCTGAACCTGGGCTAGGGTTGGTCTAGGCTGGGCAGTGTCTCGATGAAATCTCCGAATTCCTGAAAAAGGAAATTAAAATCATAATAACATGCATGGGCCATGCCGGAAGTGAGGGAGCAGGTGTGGTAGACGAGAGAGGGACATTGGCACGACATAGCTATGTCGTGAGCTTGGTGTCTGTTGGCCGTAGGACGGAGTGGTGTATCTGGTGTCATCTGTGGGCTTTTCATGTGCGTGGGGGGGCGATACTGGAGCGGTGTCTGTATACAGGGGTGTGGAGTATGGTGGTGAGGGCTGTAGTATGTGAGGGATGCGGCTGGATGCGTGTACGACGAGGAGTGTGAGTTTGGGAATATCGGTGGTGCATTCCTTGTGGAATGGGGCTGTGGTGCAGGAGAGTACTGTGGAGCACGTGCTTGGGGTTGATGTGCACTGAGAAGGGCTGTGCCTGGAGGGCGCGTGTATGTGTGAGCTGTGTGCACCTGAGCTGGATGGTCCTGCTCTCAGGCTGGAGGTGTATGATGCAGAACTCTGTCCTTCTCTGGAAGCAAAGGCAAAGACAAAGCCTACATTTTCCTCTGAAGATGCTTAATCTGGTCCCTCTTCCCTCCACCTCAAGCCCAGACCTTTCCGGCCCCTGCTCCTTGACTTCCCCACCATGGTAGTAGCAGTATTCACACACACACTCCCAGACTCAGCTGGCATCCATGCCCTCGGAACAGCTCAGGCATCCTGCCCAGGCTCCTCCACAGAGCCCTCATCACCTCTGATGACCCTGGATTTCCTCTCAGCCTCCCTGGGATCTGTGTGCCTCCTGCCTCACAGCCAAGCACCCCCTCACCTGAGGAGCCCCGCGCCCTTACCAGCATAGCTGAGCTTGCACAGAGTAGAAGTACAGAAGAAGTATTTAGAGGCAGAGGAGACATCCCCTGCCCCTGGGCTGCAGCCTTGGGCCACCACTGTGGATCCAAGCCGAGGGGGATCCTCTTGTGATTTCGAGAGTCCTGAGGGAGGAATGAAAGGCTCAGGGTGGGTTCATCAGTCCTCTGTCCACAGATATTTACTGAGTTTGTGACACGTGTCAGGTGCAGTGAATACACACAGTTGAGAGTGTGGTTCCCAGTGGATCCTCCAGGATTTAATTCCAATCAATACTTATTCTCTCACTGTCTAGTTGGTAATGTAGGCCTCGGTGGTGACTGTGAGTGTGTGGGAAGAGTGAGTGATGTGTATCAGTTAAGTCTGTGGTAAGTGTGGGGTTGGCATGGGGAGCACAGTGCAGACGTGTCTATCTGTGTTTGTGGCCTTTGTGTGCATGGTTTCTGTTCACAAGTCAGGAATTCTGGGACATGTAACTTTTCCTCATTACATGGTGTGGCTTGTATTTATGGTGTGTGTTCATTCATTCATTCACCAAGATTCAGTAAGCAGCTACTCCTGTGTATCCGGCACTCTTCCATTGTTGTAGTCTTTGGTAACGCTGCACATTCTAGTAGGAGAAGACACACACTAAACAAAACTATAATAAATATATAATACATCAGCTGGTGGTAAGTATATAAGGGCTGCCAGACTTAGCGAACAAGAATACAAGGCACCCAGTTAAATTTCAGTTTCAGATAAACCCAGAATAATTTTTTAGTGTAAGTATTCTCATGCAGTATTTGGCCTGACTTAGTTTTAGTGTAAGTAGGGCCCATACAATATGTGGGACATACGGATACTGAAAAATTTCTTGTTGTTTATCTGGAATTCAAATTGAACTGGATAGCCCATATTTTCTCTGGCAATCCTGACATGGGTTACTGAGACTGTGGTTTACTGTGGTTTGTACAAAGCGGGTCTGGCATTACTCAACAATGTGTTATAAGTGTGGTGTGTATGACACGTGACTGGTTCTTATAGAGGTATTTAGAGATGGCTGAAGTTAGCTGTGTTTGTGCAAGAGTTGAGGAGATACATGTATATATAGTGTGTGTGTGTGAGTGTCCTATATATATAGTGTGTGTTTCTATATACATATCTCATCTCCAGCGTTTGGTGTTGGAGGAGAGGATTGTGATACAGGTGGGTTGTATGAGAACGTAGTATAGGAGGTATGCGTGTATATACCTCCATGTGCTGTGTGTGGTTTACTAAGGAAGTTATATGTGGGGTGTGTGATATTTTTGCTGCATCAGAGTGTACATGGGTGTATGAGTTACTGTCTCATAAAACACCCCTAACAAGAATTCTGTATACACTCTTATGTACACCGAGTGTCAGCCAGGTCCAGGCAGGGTGACAAGAACTTTACTACGCAGACTTTATATCTGGTAAGCACTCTAACCCCATTCATCTCGCTCTTCTCTGCACTACCACACACACACACACACACACACACACACACACACACACTCACACACCCCCACACACACAGGAACATAGAGCAAAATATTCTGAATGGTCAGGGGCAGTCATTGCCTTCCACAGCCTGTCCCAGCCACTGCCTGGAAATCTGCCTGCTGTCTAGAGCTCCATTCCCAGGGCCCATCCTACAGTCTCCAGGGCCCTGGGCCTGGTAGGAGCTACTGGGCTCTAATCTGGGGCAGAGGCCTCTAGCTGGAGCTCTGGGGTGACCACCCCTCTCCCAGGGCAAGCTACTCGCCTACATTTAATGCACGCAGGCACCCCGTGGCCCGTGGCTCTCAGAGCTCCCCGCAGGACCCTGAGGACATTTCTCACCCCCGCTCACGCGGTCTCAGTCTCTGGAAAACCCTTCCCTTCCCTTGATCTCCTTTGGGAAATTCTTCCTGTTGAAGGAATAAATCCTCCTTGCTTTCAATATGACACCATCCCTAGACAAACAATCTTCTTTCAAAGTACATTCCACTTGTCAAGATATTTTTCAACAGGGCCTTCAACTCATGGGGCTTCTCTTTCCACTTTGGTAAAAGAGGCCAAGCAACTCATGGGTCTCTCTCAGCATCCTTGCATCCTTCACATCCCCCACCTCATGACCCCAGGGAAAGATCCAAGAGAATAAGAGAGAAATCGGGGACTGAGAAAAGCTGCACCTCTAGGTCTGTGCAAGCAGGATGCAGCCTGCTATGAGTCCGACAAAGCTCCAGGCCCGGCTGCCCCAGGAGAGAGTCCTCAGACCAGCGGAGCTGACCTCCCATCTCCCAGGGGGCATCTGGCCATTCTGTGCCGTCTCACACCACAGGGACCCTCCGGATAGATACGGCAGCATCAGTGAGACAAGGTCTCTCGCTCCCTGCTTCACAGGTGACAAGTTCTCATTCCCCCTCTTCCTAGAGAAGGTTCAGTTTGGCAGAAACCCATGTGCCCCAGACAAGTTGCCCACCACATACCTGCTCCGTTCTTGGCAGTTTCCTGGGACTCTTCATTTTCCACATGTTTCCTCTTTTGTCGCCGTTCCATCGTACCAACTAGAAGTCTCCCTTAGAAGATGCCTCAAGAGATGTCCAACTCCTCCTCTTCCCTACAGGTTGGCCCTTCTTGGCTCTTGGGCAATCCGTTGAAATGATTCAATACAAATAAAAATGGTCAAGTCTCCTAAATGGCTGAAAAACTTGTATCACTTAGTGAACCAGCAGTACTGCCTAGTGCTCACCAGGGCTGTTACGTTTGCAAGGTTGCCAGGCACACAGTGGAATTCTGTGACCTCAGTGATGACATCAGAGCATTCGGTGGACCTAGGTTGAGCACAGTGTCTGCAGTAGCACAGGCCCCATTTTCAAGAACAATTCCTTTTTCCCAGCCGAACCTTTCCCGTGAAAGGGAAAGGTTCATACCTTATCTATTATAAATTGTATCATACCATGTCTATTATAAAATTCACATTTTGATTGGAGATCTTTTAATGTCTTTTCTAGAGAGATTTAATATGAATATTTTAAATGGTCTCCAGTTTCCCTGTGGATTATTGACATTTTAAACTCTGCACTTCAATTTTCCCTCAATACGTGTAATTTTGTCACGGCTCTTTCTGTACTTAAAGATGAGGAACTATATAATTGATTTCTTCATTTTATCCCCATCTCTTTCCAAGGTACTGCATTTGATTGTGTCTTGCGACTGAGTGAAAAATGCTAGTCCTTGAGTCAGGACTTTGGGCCCTTTAGCAAGTAACTCAACCTATCTGGGCTTCAGCTTCTGTATGTGCGATCAAGAGGCTTGGACTAGCTGACTTTTCAAATGCTGTGTTTCTTTGATTCACTCTCACTTACTGATCTGCTCCGTAAGAAGAGGGTCTGTTCTCATAAAGTAACAACAGTCTTTTCCTAACCTTGGGTTGGGCGGAGTTTATCTGTTCGTACTCAGTTTGTTAGTTATATTGCCTTCAACGTATGCTTAGCTCTAAATAATTTATATGGCTCTTGTGACAATTTTTAGATCTTCTTTTTTTCTTATTTTTCTTTTACAGATTCTAATTTGTTATCGCCAGGGTAGAGGAGCCTGATTGACTTTTAAAATTTATTGATCTTGTATGTGTGTGCCTTGTTGAACCGTCTTATTAGTTCCTGCTAGATTATCTGTGGGTTCTTTTGGGTCTCCTAGATAAATGAGCATATTAAATGTAAATAATGTGTTCTTTGGATAAAGTTTATTTTCTTGCATCTCTCTATATAGAAGCAATATGTTGAATTGATTTAAATATTTAAATACTTACATACCTGTTATCACAATCTAACATTCTTTATCTTATTTTCTTTCAACCAATATTATGTTTTCAAGATTTATCCACGTGAATCCATATAGATCTAGGTCTTTGATTTTTGACTGTTTGATATTATTTGATCACATGCATATAGCATCATTTATTTTCCATTCAAGCATTATTGGACAATTGGATTGTTTCCCTCCCTTCTCTAGAACAAACAACATTTCCTAGAATATCCCTGAAGATGTCTGATAGTCGAGAAGGGTCAGGCTGCCCGAAGGATTGCTACTTGCTTTTAGCCACCTTCCAACAGGCCGTGTCCAGCCAGCAATTTGAAGCACAGCTGAAATGAGAACTGCCCCAAATGTGAAGATCTTAGGAGCTTCCTAGAAGGTGGGAGGTTAATGATAGGCATCCTGCTGGGATCCCAGGGGAGTCTGAGCTGGCTTGAAGCTCATCTTCCTCCTCCACCTCTCAAGAGAAATGTGGAGGAAAGAAGACTTCAAAAACTGTGAGCAGGCAGAGGGAGAGATATTGGGGGCCGAAGCTGTAACTGAGGTCTTGGAGTGGGCTGTGAGCACGCAGAGCCTCTAGAGAGCCAGGCTCAGCCTTCTGAGAACTTCTCCCCTAAGGCTGCTCATAATTCACGTGATACCAGCCACATAGAGCCGACTTGGCCCACACTGTCACAGAAAGCCTTATCAGAATCTCTTCTTCTTCATACACTCTTGTGTCTGTTACTTGGTTATTGCCTTTGGTACTCCACTGATGTGAACCACAGTCGCCAGGGGATGGAGCACACTAGTGACCCATCTTGCTCTGTGGCCTCCGTCCACAGCTTGAGGGTAAGGGAAGAGGCCAAATGAAGGTCAAGAAGGAAAGATGGAGTTTGAAGAGAAGACCTGAGTTAAGGGTGTCTTCTCAAGTCTTGATGACTGAAATGTAGCTCCAGTACCTGAAGTCCTGCTTGTTCTCAAGGCTGACCACGGGGCTGGGTGCACTCAGTGAAGGAACCGTATACACTTAGTATTTCCTTGCTTGCTCACACTTGCCCTCCTCTGATACACCCTCTGCAAGACTGATCTTCCCCTGAAACCACTTTCTACCTGCCACTGTCATCTCATGAACATTTGCTTCCCCTTCCTAGTGTCCCCCTAGAATGCCATTGCAGCCAATTCATAATTTGATAATCATGCTGCTTACCATATTCTCAGCAACTTCTGATAAATTTTATTCACTTTATTCCATAGTCTTCACCCATCAATAATCTTCCTTAACTTCCTAGCTGCAGGTTAACCCATTCGGATTCATTTCTTTTTCTTTCTCTTCTTTGGCAAATCCTTTCTATCTTTTAAGGTCTTTTTCTTGTCTCTCTACCATCCTGCCTTCCTGAACTTCTTTTTTTTCCATTTAAGTAACCTTTCAATCTCCTTCCCCAGTTTCCTCATAAACATTGAGAGTTTATTCCTCACACGTTAGACAGCGGTTTATGAATGGCCAGGCATAATGGACTCAGAATGAGTTGGCACCCCCGAGGTACCTGTCTTGCTGGGGAGCCACAGGTGAAGGGCTGTCTGCTGGACACATGTTTGCATGGAGTCAGGCTGAGTGGCCTCAGGGTGTTTGCCCTGCACTTGTGTGTGTTTCTCCCTTGTTGGTTTCCTTGTCCAGCCACCTGTGACCTCCCTCCATCCAGCCCAGGGAATCCTTCTCATCACAGTGGTAGGATGTTTGTCTCATTTTCCATCACATCCTTTCCCCAAAGTTTGGTTGTGAGTTGTTCCCATTCCAAAGACCTTTCCTCTTTGAAGAGAAAAGAGAAAATATTTTCTCTCCTTTCCTCTCACTTCACTTCTGCTCTATTATCTCCTCCGTCCAGAATGGCCCACTGACTCACATGGGTGAAGATCCGAAGATGGCAAGAACTGCCAGCAATTCTGAGATAATAATACGGATGGATCAGGAAAATTTGAAAACCTTTATCCCGCCACATTAAAAAAATTTGCACTTCCAGTGTATTCAGAGTCTCAGTGTAGAAACACAAATGATAGAGAAATTGAATGACACTCAAGTTTTTCTTTCCTCCTTTCCTGATTTATTCTAATCCTCCATGCTAACATGATGAACTATTTGTTAGGTAAAGTTTCAGACATTTTCTACCCATGCACACTTTTCTTCTTTTCACATAAGAGTGTGAACTAGGTCACTTTCAACATGCTGTGATTCTGTGATTCACTGTCTCCCACCGAGTCATCCACTGATAAAGTCATCTGTGTCACGGAGAACTATTTCCAATAGCTAATAGCCTATGTCTGTGGAGTGCTTACTCTGTGTCGGGTTTTTTGTAACTACTTTACAGATCATTTGTACAACGTACCCATGGACCAGGTACAATTATGACCGCCAAGTGACAGATAAGTGCAGATAAGTACAAATACATACAGAGGCCAAGTGACTTGCCCAAGACACTGGAGCAAATCAAAATCCATGCCTCTGTAATCATTTTGCTCTATTGCCTCTGTCTGGGAGGCTTGATGATTTGGCAACTAAAACCTTAAATAGCATGTTCCATTTTTATATCTGTGACACAAGCGTGGGGCTGTGATATGGGGTAACTAACCTGACTACTTTTGAAAACCCTTATGCACCTGGATGAAAGTAAGCCAGGGACTGCAAGCTATAGATTTAAGGTTTCCTACCAACTTTTAAAAATAGCTTCTTGAATGCAATTTACGTAGTGTCAAGTCTAGGATTTAGACCAAATAGTAACAGAAAAATGGAGATATGTAGAAAAATACTTAAAGTTGACAAGTATTGGGATTGTAGTATTTTGGGGGCCAGTGTGTAGACCACAGGAAAACTTGCTGTTTCCATCCCAAAGGGAAGAGCCCTACGTTGCAACTGCCAAGGTCCCTGGGGCAGCAAGTGTGCTCACTGCTTAGTAAAGAAGCATCCTCAGGTTGATAGAATCATATGGGAGCCTTACATTTGGTTAGCAGTTCTACATTCTTGATGTAATAATATTTTCAGGGTGTGGGAGGGTATCAAGCTCTGAAAATACCCTTGGAGAGATTTGCTTATTAAGTTTGGCTTTTTCAATCTCCCTACTACTTCTTGACTAAACACCAGGCGGTTTCCTTCACTTTTCAGAACCATGTTGTTTTTTCCCTTGTCTAATGAACTTTGAAATACTTTTGGATGAGCTATTAAGTTTGGGAGAAAATAAACATCTCTTTAAAATAAGGAAGATAATAACAATGACATGTAGAAAAAGCTCTAAAACAGAGAATATCCTCCATTCTAGCCAATGATGGGAGTGGAAGGTGCGTGCTCGCTGTCCAGGACGTAGAAATAAAAGCTGAGGAGGCGCTGAGGCGTCTCCTGGATCTCTATGGGCCTCCATCATTTCTGAAGGGTAGGGTTGACAGATAAAATATAGGCTGTTTACTTAAATATTAATGTCAGAAAAACAACAAGTATATTTTTAAGATAAGTATGCCCCAAATAGTTCATAGGATCTACTTATACTAAAAATAATGACTGGGCTTCCCTGGTGGCACAGTGGTTGAGAGTCCACATGCCGATGCAGGAGACACGGGTTCGTGCCCCGGTCCGGGAAGATCCCACATGCCGCGGAGCGGCTGGGCCCGTGAGGCATGGCCGCTGAGCCTGCGCGTCCGGAGCCTGTGCTCCGCAGCGGGAGAAGCCACAACAGTGACAGGCCCGCATACCACAAAAAAAAAAAAAAAATAATGACTTATTATTCATGTGAAGTTCAAGTTTAAATGGGTATCCTGTACTTTTATTTACTAAATCTGACAGCCCTACTGATGATCCACAATGGAGGCAGTTGAGGAGCGGTACATGCTGGCTCTCGGACAGTCAGAAATGGCTTCAGCAGATCCAGGTACAGTATGAAATTCTTTTTGGATGTAGCTCAGAAGCCATGGCCAGCCCTTGACTGCAAGTACTGCCTCGGGTTTCCCTGAGGTGGGGTAAACCTTCCTCTTAATGGCCTTTTGGTAAGTCTGGAAGACCATATCCAAGGGGAGCCCCAAAGTCAGTTTCATCCTCACAACCATGTTTCCAATTCCTGGAATTGGCTGCATGTGACTCACAAGAGCTGAGGAGGTTTGTGGAAATTGGGAGTGTCATAGCTTGAACCCTTTGTAGGTAAAGTTTTGCTGTTGTGAGAGTTTTAACAGGAGCAATGTGAAAGACTCCAGGTCCCCAGGTAGATAGAAATAATCCTGTTCTACCTGTGTGTATGTGACAAGTCTCTAATAGTTCAGAGAGCAAGTATCTGGTCTTAGAAAGACTGATCCAAGCTTGGATGTTTCTGGCGACAAGGCAAGGTCCTGAGTTTCAAGTTCACCTTTTATGGTTGAGGAGACAATAAGGTGGTCAGAAGGGAAATCATGGAGGAGACCTTGGCTTCATCCATTGTGCAGGCATGTATATGTGGTTCTATGTAGATTGTGTTTCAAAGGTGGAGCTTGTTTACAACTATGAACATTCTCCAATGTGCTTTTTGGACCTTCATTCCCAGAGCGAGAGCAGTGCCGAGGCTCTAGAAATGCCATGGATATTCTGAGCTGTCAGTGGCATTTCCCAGGTACTGTTCCCCTGGTGCCACTCCTTGAAATGTCCAAAGGGATTATCATCTGTCTTGTGGCAGGTCCTAGCATTGTGAAAGGAAGCTGCTGCACCTGGCTCAGAGGATTTCGGATGTGGTGGGAGGAGTAGTAGTACTACGACTATAAATTGTATCACAGCATATCTATTCCATCTGGAGAGTGGGGTTGGGGGGTTATGAAGGGGGGCTTTTATTGTACTTTTATACATTGTACCCTTGAAACTAATTCAATTTTTTAAAATTAATTAATTTATTTTGGGCTGCATTGGGTCTTTGTTGCTGCTAGCGGGCATTCTCTAGTTGCAGTGAGCCGGGACTCCTCTTGGCTGTGGTGTACGGGCTTCTCATTGCAGTGGCTTCTCTTGTTGCGGAGCATGGGCTCTAGGCACGCAGGCTTCCGTAGTCGTGGCACGTGGGCTCGGTTGATGTGGCACACGGGCTCTAGAGCGCAGGCTCTGTAGTTGTGGCGCGCGGGCTTAGTTACTCCGTGGCACGTGGGATCTTCCCAGACCAGGGCTCGAACCCATGTCCCCTGCATTCGCAGGCATATTTTTAACTACTGCTCCACCAGGGAAGCCCAATAATTCAGTTTTTTATAAAGAGAAGATTCCTAATATTATTCCAAAATTTTAAAAATATATAGTTGGATAACACTATGAAAAATTAACTGATATATTCTTTTATTATTTTTCTTTGCTCCCTGGATCTTTTTCCCCATCCAGTCAGCTAGGCACTCTGAGTTCACTGCATTAGGAAGGTAAAGACTCAGCAGAAATGAGGGAGAAAAAAAGAAAATTCTCAGCTTTGGAATGTTCACAACGGAGGCCACAGTAAAACAGGTGAGAATTCTGTGAACAAAAAATAAATGTCGTCTCAAATGCAAAAAAAGTATTCTCTGCACTGGGAGGCAGGAGAGGGAGGGAGCGAAGGACTGAAGGAGAGAGATCAGTGTGGCCAGGGACATGGAAACTGTGCTTGAGGACGATATGCCCAGGAAGAGAATCAGAATCTGGAGAAGATTCAGCCTGCACGTGATCATTGCCTCCAGCCAGCACCCTCATCTCAGACGTTGGGAAATTCAGAGAGAGAGTGGGAGTACGTCAGGAGGGCCACGCGCAGAGTCTGTGTGGCAGGGGTTGTGGCCGTTCCCTATTTGTGAGGAGTCCCCAGCAATTTGCAGGCCTCTTCTGGAAAATGCTGGCGGACGTCTCTAGTGCTTATGTGAAAGCTTGTTCACAAACCTTGAAAGATACAGATGTAGCTGACAGATAGATGCATAGATAGAAAAATGTCATTAAATCAAAGCTACAGGAAAGGTTTGGAAAATGCCCTTTATTGCATAGGACGCTTCTATTGTCATATGATGTTAGACTGAGTGCCGGTCCCTTCATCCTCCTTCAGACCACGGCATTCTGTCTGCTACTCTCCCGAGGGTCCTTTCTTCTCCCTGGAAGGGATAAAGCAAATGAGGTAGAACAGGAAGAGACAAGAAGCACTCCAAGCTCTGCTGGTCAGGGTTACCCTCCAGCATTGCCTTAATGCTCAGAGCCACACACACCACAGTGAGCTTGGCTCCAGATCCACTACCACGCCACGAAGGTTCTGGAACATTTCCATATCTCGGGGGACCTCATTTCCACGTGACTCTCTTTCCTATTCCCCTTTGTCACAGAAGGCTAGGTCCAGTGGTCAGGGTGAGATCTCGGCTCAGGCCCAAGGCTCTCAGACCTCAAAGTTCTGGTCCTGCAAGGGCCCCTGTCCTCTCTTGAGACCACTCCTGGCTCTCTCTGCCGAGAAGGAGCTGCTGGCAGTACGTCCTCTAAGAGTTGAGGTCCATCGTGCAGACCCTGAGAAAACTCCTAGGAAAAGGCTCCACCTTCTTGTTTACGTCAACAGAGGTCAATGCCTTTGTTAGTGCTGGGTGTGTCCCATTTGATGCAACTGCAGAGCCATTAGGTCAACCAGCACATGTGTGCGGCCCCTTCCCTTAGACTCCTCTGGGCCCTCGTGACATAGGCTCAGAAGACTGCCAGCCTCAAGCCTTACCTCTTCCAAGGGACGGCCACACCGTCTTCCAGGATCTTCTGTCCCATGAATCTCAGTTGCTGTTTGGAACTCAAAGGAGAGAAAAGACCCTGCCTGCGGGGCCTCTTTGGGCTGGGGACTTCCCCCGTGGGCTGCTCTCCCTCATTCTCCTTTTCTTCTTGCTTCTCTTCATCCTCCTCCTCCTCCTCCTCCTCGTCCTCCTCCTCAGGGGTGTTCTCGGATTCCACATTGCCCATCCACTGGGCCATGTTGAGATGAAAGACACGGCAGCTGAAGCCCTGCAGGACGCCGAACTTCACGTGCTGCTGGAGGATGTCCAAGGTGGGGAGGACCCGGCAGCAGGCCATGCACCTGAAGCCGGTCTCCATGGTCAGCATCCAGTCCGCTCCCTTGGCGCTGGGTCTCTCCTCGATGGCAGGTGGCCCTGATGGGCTGCCTGGCTCTGCTCTTTCCTCATACTCTTTCTCCTCCCCAGTGGGCTCACTGTCAGACAGGAGGCTTTTGGTGGACACATCAGAAGAGGGGTCAGTGGCTACTGCACACACATCCTCACGAAGGGTCACTTCTTCTATCGTCAGCTGCTTTTCAGGCAACTCCAAGGGTTTCTTTGTCTTCCAGGAGACAGCGACACCCTTGTTCACTTGTACCTGCATGTAGTATATTTTCATGCCCCTTTCCTCTTTGTCTGGGTGCAGATAGTTCTTACAGGGTGAAGAGGGTGAGGAGGAGACACAGTGTGATGGGGAAGAGGCCTCTCCTTCTTCCTGATCCTGGGCTAGGGGTGGTCTAGGCTGGGCAGTGTCTCGATGAAATCTCCGGATTCCTGAAAAAGGAAATGAAAATCATAATAACATGCATGGGCCATGCCGGAAGCTGAGGGAGCAGGTGTGGTAGACGAGAGAGGGACATTGGCACGACATAGCTATGTCGTGAGCTTGGTGTCTGTTGGCCGTAGGACGGAGTGGTGTATCTGGTGTCATCTGTGGGCTTTTCATGTGCGTGGGGGGGATACTGGAGCGGTGTCTGTATACAGGGGTGTGGAGTATGTTGGTGAGGGCTGTAGTATATGAGGGATGCGGCTGGATGCGTGTACGACGAGGAGTGTGAGTTTGGGAATATCGGTGGTGCATTCCTTGTGGAATGGGGCTGTGGTGCAGGAGAGTACTGTGGAGCACGTGCTTGGGGTTGATGTGCACTGAGAAGGGCTGTGCCTGGAGGGCGCGTGTATGTGTGAGCTGTGTGCACCTGAGCTGGATGGTCCTGCTCTCAGGCTGGAGGTGTATGATGCAGAACTCTGTCCTTCTCTGGAAGCAAAGGCAAAGACAAAGCCTACAGTTTCCTCTGAAGATGCTTAATCTGGTCCCTCTTCCCTCCACCTCAAGCCCAGACCTTTCCGGCCCCTGCTCCTTGACTTCCCCACCATGGTAGTAGCAGTATTCACACACACACCCCCAAACTCAGCTGGCATCCACGCCCTCGGAAGAGCTCAGCCATCCTGCCAAGGCTCCTCCACAGAGCCCTCATCAACTCTGATGACCCTGGATTTCCTCTCAGCCTCCCTGGGATCTGTGTGCCTCCTGCCTCACAGCCAAGCACCCCCTCACCAGAGGAGCCCCGCGCCCTTACCAGCGTAGCTGAGCTTGCGCAGAGTAGAAGTACAGAAGAAGTATTTAGAGGCATAGGAGACCTCCCCTGCCCCTGGG
The DNA here is from genome assembly GCF_964341445.2 of Mesoplodon mirus. Lineage (NCBI taxonomy): Eukaryota > Metazoa > Chordata > Mammalia > Artiodactyla > Ziphiidae > Mesoplodon > Mesoplodon mirus. Next base: position 108,099,335 of record NC_138986.1, on the reverse strand, counting down.
CTGCAGCCTTGGGCCACCACAGTGGATCCAAGCCGAGGTGGATCCTCTTGTGACTTCGAGAGTCCTGAGGGAGGAATGAAAGTCTCAGGGTGGGTTCATCAGTCCTCTGTCCACAAATATTTACTGAGTGTGTGACACGTGTCAGGTGCAGTGAATACACACAGTTGAGAGTGTGGTTCCCAGTGGATCCTCCAGGATTTAATTCCAATCATTACTTATTCTCTCACTGTCTAGTTGGTAATGTAGGCCTCGGTGGTGACTGTGAGTGTGTGGGAAGAGTGAGTGATGTGTATCAGTTAAGTCTGTGGTAAGTGTGGGGTTGGCATGGGGAGCACAGTGCAGACGTGTCTATCTGTGTCTGTGGCCTTTGTGTGCATGGTTTGTGTTCACAAGTCAGGAATTCTGGGACATGTAACTTTTCCTCATTACATGGTGTGGCTTGTATTTATAGTGCGTGTTCATTCATTCATTCACCAAGATTCAGTAAGCAGCTACTCCTGTGTATCCGGCACTCTTCCATTGTTGTAGTCTTTGGTAACGCTGCACATTCTAGTAGGGGAAGACACACACTAAACAAAACTACAATAAATATATAATACATCAGCTGGTGGTAAGTATATAAGGGTTGCCAGACTTAGCGAACAAGAATACAAGGCACCCAGTTAAATTTCAGTTTCAGATAAACCCAGAATAATTTTTTAGTGTAAGTATTCCCATGCAGTATTTGGCCTGACTTAGTTTTAGTGTAAGTAGGGCCCATACAATATGTGGGACATACGGATACTGAAAAAAATACTTGTTGTTTATCTGGAATTCAAATTGAACTGGATAGCCCATATTTTCTCTGGCAATCCTGACATGGGTTACTGAGACTGTGGTTTACTGTGGTTTGTACAAAGCGGGTCTGGCATTACTCAAGAATGTGTTATAAGTGTGGTGTGTATGACACGTGACTGGTTCTTATAGAGGTATTTAGAGATGGCTGAAGTTAGCTGTGTTTGTGCAAGAGTTGAGGAGATACATGTATATATAGTGTGTGTGTGTGTGTGTGTGTGTCCTATATATATATAGTGTGTGTGTCTATATACATATCTCATCTCCAGCGTTTGGTGTTGGAGGAGAAGATTGTGATACAGGTGGGTTGTATGAGAACGTAGTACAGGAGGGATGCGTGTATATACCTCCATGTGCTGTGTGTGGTTTACTAAGGAAGTTATATGTGGGGTGTGTGATATTTTTGCTGTATCAGAGTGTACATGGGTGTATGAGTTACTGTCTCATAAAACACCCCTAACAAGAATTCTGTATACACTCTTACGTACACCGAGTGTCAGCCAGGTCCAGGCAGGGTGACAAGAACTTTACCACGCAGACTTTATATCTGGTAAGCACTCTAACCCCATTCATCTCGCTCTTCTCTGCACTACCACACACACACACACACACACACACACACACACACACACTCACTGTCTCACACACAGGAACATAGAGCAAAATATTCTGAATGGTCAGGGGCAGTCATTGCCTTCCCCAGCCTGTCCCAGCCACTGCCTGGAAATCTGCCTGCTGTCTAGAGCTCCATTCCCAGGGCCCATCCTACAGTCTCCAGGGCCCTGGGCCTGGTAGGAGCTACTGGGCTCTAATCTGGGGCAGAGGCCTCTAGCTGGAGCTCTGGGGTTACCACCCCTCTCCCAGGGCAGGCTACTCGCCTACATTTAATGCACGCAGGCACCACGTGGCCCGTGGCTCTCAGAGCTCCCCGCAGGACCTTGAGGACATTTCTCACCCCCGCTCACGCGGTCTCAGTCTCTGGAAAACCCTTCCCTTCCCTTGATCTCCTTTGGGAAATTCTTCCTGTTGAAGGAATAAATCCTCCTTGCTTTCAATATGACACCATCCCTAGACAAACAATCTTCTTTCAAAGTACATTCCACTTGTCAAGATATTTTTCAACAGGGCCTTCAACTCATGGGGCTTCTCTTTCCACTTTGGTAAAAGAGGCCAAGCAACTCATGGGTCTCTCTCAGCATCCTTGCATCCTTCACATCCCCCACCTCATGACCCCAGGGAAAGATCCAAGAGAATAAGAGAGAAATCGGGGACTGAGAAAAGCTGCACCTCTAGGTCTGTGCAAGCAGGATGCAGCCTGCTATGAGCCCGACAAAGCTCCAGGCCCGGCTGCCCCAGGAGAGAGTCCTCAGACCAGCGGAGCTGACCTCCCATCTCCCAGGGGGCATCTGGCCTTTCTGTGCCGTCTCACACCACAGGGACCCTCCGGATAGATACGGCAGCATCAGTGAGACAAGGTCTCTCGCTCCCTGCTTCACAGGTGACAAGTTCTCAGTCCCCCGCTTCCTAGAGAAGGTTCAGTTTGGCAGAAACCCATGTGCCCCAGACAAGTTGCCCACCACATACCTCCTCCGTTCTCGGCAGTTTCCTGGGACTCTTCATTTTCCAGATGTTTCCTCTTTTGTCGCCGTTCCATCGTACCAACTAGAAGTCTCCCTTAGAAGATGCCTCAAGAGATGTCCAACTCCTCCTCTTCCCTACAGGTTGGCCCTTCTTGGCTCTTGGGCAATCCGTTGAAATGATTCAATACAAATAAAAATGGTCAAGTCTCATAAATGGCTGAAAAACTTGTACCACTTAGTGAACCAGCAGTACTCCCTAGTGCTCACCAGGACTGTTACGTTTGCAAGGTTGCCAGGCACACAGTGGAATTCTGTGACCTCAGTGATGACATCAGAGCATTCGGTGGACCTAGGTTGAGCACAGTGTCTGCAGTAGCACAGGCCCCATTTTCAAGAACAATTCCTTTTTCCCAGCCGAAGCTTTCCCGTGAAAGGGAAAGGTTCATACCATATCTATTATAAATTGTATCATACCATGTCTATTATAAAATTCACATTTTGATTGGAGATCTTTTAAAGTCTTTTCTAGAGAGATTTAATATGAATATTTTAAATGGTCTCCAGTTTCCCTGTGGATTATTGACATTTTAAACTCTGCACTTCAATTTTCCCTCAATACGTGTAATTTTGTCACGGCTCTTTCTGTACTTAAAGATGAGGAACTATATAATTGATTTCTTCATTTTTTCCCCATCTCTTTCCAAGGTACTGCATTTGATTGTGTCTTGCGACTGAGTGAAAAATGCTAGTCCTTGAGTCAGGACTTTGGGCCCTTTAGCAAGTAACTCAACCTATCTGGGCTTCAGCTTCTGTATGTGCGATCAAGAGGCTTGGACTAGCTGACTTTTCAAATGCTGTGTTTCTTTGATTCACTCTCACTTACTGATCTGCTCCGTAAGAAGAGGGTCTGTTCTCATAAAGTAACAACAGTCTTTTCCTAACCTTGGGTTGGGCGGAGTTTATCTGTTCGTACTCAGTTTGTTAGTTATATTGCCTTCTACGTATGCTTAGCTCTAAATAATTTATATGGCTCTTGTGACAATTTTTAGATCTTCTTTTTTTCTTATTTTTCTTTTACAGATTCTAATTTGTTATCGCCAGGGTAGAGGAGCCTGATTGACTTTTAAAATTTATTGATCTTGTATGTGTGTGCCTTGTTGAACCGTCTTATTAGTTCCTGCTAGTTTATCTGTGGGTTCTTTTGGGTCTCCTAGATAAATGAGCATATTAAATGTAAATAATGTGTTCTTTGGATAAAGTTTATTTTCTTGCATCTCTCTATATAGAAGCAATATGTTGAATTGATTTAAATATTTAAATACTTACATACCTGTTATCACAATCTAACATTCTTTATCTTATTTTCTTGCAATCAATATTATGTTTTCAAGATTTATCCACGTGAATCCATATAGATCTAGGTCTTTGATTTTTGACTGTTTGATATTATTTGATCACATGCATATAGCATCATTTATTTTCCATTCAAGCATTATTGGACAATTGGATTGTTTCCCTCCCTTCTCTAGAACAAACAACATTTCCTAGAATATCCCTGAAGATGTCTGATAGTCGAGAAGGGTCAGGCTGCCCGAAGGATTGCTACTTGCTTTTAGCCACCTTCCAACAGGCCGTGTCCAGCCAGCAATTTGAAGCACAGCTGAAATGAGAACTGCCCCAAATGTGAAGATCTTAGGAGCTTCCTAGAAGGTGGGAGGTTAATGATAGGCATCCTGCTGGGATCCCAGGGGAGTCTGAGCTGGCCTGAAGCTCATCTTCCTCCTCCACCTCTCAAGAGAAATGTGGAGGAAAGAAGACTTCAAAAACTGTGAGCAGGCAGAGGGAGAGATATTGGGGGCCGAAGCTGTAACTGAGGTCTTGGAGTGGGCTGTGAGCACGCAGAGCCTCTAGAGAGCCAGGCTTAGCCTTCTGAGAACTTCTCCCCTAAGGCTGCTCATAATTCACGTGATACCAGCCATATAGAGCCGACTTGGCCCACACTGTCACAGAAAGCCTTATCAGAATCTCTTCTTCTTCATACACTCTTGTGTCTGTTACTTGGTTATTGCCTTTGGTACTCCACTGATGTGAACCACAGTCGCCAGGGGATGGAGGACACTAGTGACCCATCTTGCTCTGTGGCCTCCGTCCACAGCTTGAGGGTAAGGGAAGAGGCCAAATGAAGGTCAAGAAGGAAAGATGGAGTTTGAAGAGAAGACCTGAGTTAAGGGTGTCTTCTCCAGTCTTGATGACTGAAATGTAGCTCCAGTACCTGAAGTCCTGCTTGTTCTCAAGGCTGACCACGGGGCTGGGTGCACTCAGTGAAGGAACCGTATACACTTAGTATTTCCTTGCTTGCTCACACTTGCCCTCCTCTGATACACCCTCTGCAAGACTGATCTTCCCCTAAAACAACTTTCTACCTGCCACTCTCATCTCATGAACATTTGCTTCCCCTTCCTAGTGTCCCCCTAGAATGCCATTGCAGCCAATTCATAATTTGATAATCATGCTGCTTACCATATTCTCAGCAACTTCTGATAAATTTTATTCACTTTATTCCATAGTCTTCACCCATCAATAATCTTCCTTAACTTCCTAGCTGCAGGTTAACCCATTCGGATTCATTTCTTTTTCTTTCTCTTCTTTGGCAAATCCTTTCTATTTTTTAAGGTCTTTTTCTTGTCTCTCTACCATCCTGCCTTCCTGAACTTCTTTTTTTTCCATTTAAGTAACCTTTCAATCTCCTACCCCAGTTTCCTCATAAACATTGAGAGTTTATTCCTCACACGTTAGACAGTGGTTTATGAATGGCCAGGCATAACGGACTCAGAATGAGTTGGCACCCCCGAGGTAACTGTCTTGCTGGGGAGCCACAGGTGAAGGGCTGGCTGCTGGACACATGTTTGCATGGAGTCAGGCTGAGTGGCCTCAGGGTGTTTGCCCTGCACTTGTGTGTGTTTCTCCCTAGTTGGTTTCCTTGTCCAGCCACCTGTGACCTCCCTCCATCCAGCCCAGGGAATCCTTCTCATCACAGGGGTACGATGTTTGTCTCATTTTCCATCACATCCTTTCCCCAAAGTTTGGTTGTGAGTTGTTCCCATTCCAAAGACCTTTCCTCTTTGAAGAGAAAAGAGAAAATCTTTTCTCTCCTTTCCTCTCACTTCACTTCTGCTCTCTTATCTCCTCCGTCCAGAATGGCCCACTGACTCACATGGGTGAAGATCCGAAGATGGCAAGAACTGCCAGCAATTCTGAGATAATAATACGGATGGATCAGGAAAACTTGAAAACATTTATCCCGCCACATTAAAAAAAATTGCACTTCCAGTGTATTCAGAGTCTCAGTGTAGAAACACAAATGATAGAGAAATTGAATGACACTCAAGTTTTTCTTTCCTCCTTTCCTGATTTATTCTAATCCTCCATGCTAACATGATGAACTATTTGTTAGGTAACGTTTCAGACATTTTCTACCCATGCACACTTTTCTTCTTTTCACATGAGAGTGTGAACTAGGTCACTTTCAACATGCTGTGATTCTGTGATTCACTGTCTCCCACCGAGTCATCCACTGATAAAGTCGTCTGTTTCACGGAGAACTATTTCCAATAGCTAATAGCCAATGTCTGTGGAGTGCTTACTCTGTGTCAGTTTCTTGTAACTACTTTACAGATCATTTGTACAACGTACCCATGGACCAGGTACAATTATGACCCCCAAGTGACAGATAAGGGCAGATAAGTACAAATACATACAGAGGCCAAGTGACTTGCCCAAGACACTGGAGCAAATCAAAATCCATGCCTCTGTAATCATTTTGCTCTATTGCCTCTGTCTGGGAGGCTTGATGATTTGGCAACTAAAACCTTAAATATCATGTTCCATTTTTATATCTGTGACACAAGCGTGGGGCTGTGATATGGGGTAACTAACCTGACTACTTTTGAAAACCCTTATGCACCTGGATGAAAGTAAGCCAGGGACTGCAAGCTATAGATTTAAGGTTTCCTACCAACTTTTAAAAATAGCTTCTTGAATGCAATTTACGTAGTGTCAAGTCTAGGATGTAGTCCAAATAGTAACAGAAAAATGGAGATATGTAGAAAAATACTTAAAGTTGACAAGTATTGGGAGTGTAGTATTTTGGGGGCCAGTGTGTAGACCACAGGAAAACTTGCTGTTTCCATCCCAAAGGGAAGAGCCCTACGTTGCAACTGCCAAGGTCCCTGGGGCAGCAAGTGTGCTCACTGCTTAGTAAAGAAGCATCCTCAGTTTGATAGAATCATATGGGAGCCTTACATTTGGTTAGCAGTTCTACATTCTTGATGTAATAATATTTTCAGGGTGTGGGAGGGTATCAAGCTCTGAAAATACCCTTGGAGAGATTTGCTTATTAAGTTTGGCTTTTTCAATCTCCCTACTACTTCTTGACTAAACACCAGGCGGTTTCCTTCACTTTTCAGAACCATGTTGTTTTTCCCTTGTCTAATGAACTTTGAAATACTTTTGGATGAGCTATTAAGTTTGGGAGAAAATAAACATCTCTTTAAAATAAGGAAGATAATAACAATGACAAGTAGAAAAAGATCTAAAACAGAGAATATCCTCCATTCTAGCCAATGACTGGGAGTGGAAGGTGCGTGCTCGCTGTCCAGGACGTAGAAATAAAAGCTGAGGAGGCGCTGAGGCGTCTCCTGGATCTCTATGAGCCTCCATCATTTCTGAAGGGTAGGGTTGACAGATAAAATAGAGGCTGTTTAGTTAAATATGAATGTCAGAAAAACAACAAGTATATTTTTAAGATAAGTATGCCCCAAATAGTTCATAGGATCTACTTATACTAAAAATAATGACTTATTATTCATGTGAAGTTCAAGTTTAACTGGGTATCCTGTACTTTTATTTACTAAATCTGACAGCCCTACTGATGATCCACAATGGAGGCAGTTGAGGAGAGGCACATGCTGGCTCTCAGACAGTCAGAAATGGCTTCAGCAGATCCAGGTACAGTATGAAATTCTTTTTGGATGTAGCTCAGAAGCCATGGCCAGCCCTTGACTGCAAGTACTGCCTCGGGTTTCCCTGAGGTGGGGTAAACCTTCCTCTTAATGGCCTTTTGGTAAGTCTGGAAGACCATATCCAAGGGGAGCCCCAAAGTCAGTTTCATCCTCACAACCATGTTTCCAATTCCTGGAATTGGCTGCATGTGACTCACAAGAGCTGAGGAGGTTTGTGGAAATTGGGAGTGTCATAGCTTGAACCCTTTGTAGGTAAAGTTTTGCTGTTGTGAGAGTTTTAACAGGAGCAATGTGAAAGACTCCAGGTCCCCAGGTAGATAGAAATAATCCTGTTCTACCTGTGTGTATGTGACAAGTCTCTAATAGTTCAGAGAGCAAGTATCTGGTCTTAGAAAGACTGATCCAAGCTTGGATGTTTCTGGCGACAAGGCAAGGTCCTGAGTTTCAAGTTCACCTTTTATGGTTGAGGAGACAATAAGGTGGTCAGAAGGGAAATCATGGAGGAGACCTTGGCTTCATCCATTGTGCAGGCTTGTATATGTGGTTCTATGTAGATTGTGTTTCAAAGGTGGAGCTTGTTTACGACTATGAACATTCTCCGATGTGCTTTTTGGACCTTCATTCCCAGAGCGAGAGCAGTGCCGAGGCTCTAGAAATGCCATGGATATTCTGAGCTGACAGTGGCATTTCCCAGGTACTGTTCCCCTGGTGCCGCTCTTAGAAATGTCCGAAGGGATTATCATCTGTCTTGTGGCGGGTCCTAGCATTGTGAAAGGAAGCTGCTGCACCTGGCTCAGAGGATTTCGGGTGTGGTGGGAGGAGTAGTAGTACTACGACTATAAATTGTATCACAGCATATCTATTCCATCTTGAGAGTGGGGTTGGGGGGTTATGAAGGGGGGCTTTTATTGTACTTTTATACATTGTACCCTTGAAACTAATTCAATTTTTTAAAATTAATTAATTTATTTTGGGCTGCATTGGGTCTTTGTTGCTGCTAGCGGGCGTTCTCTAGTTGCAGTGTGCCGGGGTTCCTCTTGGCTGCGGTGCACGGGCTTCTCATTGCAGTGGCTTCTCTTGTTGTGGAGCATGGGCTCTAGGCACGCAGGCTTCCGTAGTCGTGGCACGTGGGCTCGGTTGATGTGGCACACGGGCTCTAGAGCGCAGGCTCAGTAGTTGTGTCGCACGGGCTTAGTTACTCCGTGGCACGTGGGATCTTCCCAGGCCAGGGCTCGAACCCATGTCCCCTGCATTCGCAGGCATATTCTTAACTACCGCTACACCAGGGAAGCCCAATAATTCAGTTTTTTATAAAGAGAAGCTTCCTAATATTATTCCAAAATTTTAAAAATATGTAGTTGGATAACACTATGAAAAATTAACTGATATATTCTTTTATTATTTCTCTTTGCTCCCTGGATTTTTTTTCCTCATCCAGTCAGCTAGGCACTGTGAGCTCACTGCATTAGGAAGGTAAAGACTCAGCAGAAATGAGGGAGAAAAAAAGAAAATTCTCAGCTTTGGAATGTTCACAACGGAGGCCACAGTAGAAGAGGTGAGAATTCTGTGAACAAAAAATAAATGTCGTCTCAAATGCAAAAAAGTATTCTCTGCACTGGGAGGCAGGAGAGGGAGGGAGGGAAGGACTGAAGGAGAGAGATCAGTGTGGCCAGGGACATGGAAACTGTGCTTGAGGACGATAGGCCCAGGAAGAGAATCAGAATCTGGAGAAGATTCAGCCTGCACGTGATCATTGCCTCCAGCCAGCACCCGCATCTCAGACGTTGGGAAATTCAGAGAGAGAGTGGGAGTACGTCAGGAGGGCCACGCGCAGAGTCTGTGTGGCAGGGGTTGTGGCCGTTCCCTATTTGTGAGGAGTCCCCAGCAATTTGCAGGCCTCTTCTGGAAAATGCTGGCGGACGTCTCTAGTGCTTATGTGAAAGCTTGTTCACAAACCTTGAAAGATACAGATGTAGCTGACAGATAGATGCATAGATAGAAAAATGTCATTAAATCAAAGCTCCAGGAAAGGTTTGGAAAATGCCCTTTATTGCATAGGACGCTTCTATTGTCATATGATGTTAGACTGAGTGCCGGTCCCTTCATCCTCCTTCAGACCACGGCATTCTGTCTGCTACTCTCCCGAGGGTCCTTTCTTCTCCCTGGAAGGGATAAAGCAAATGAGGTAGAACAGGAAGAGACAAGAAGCACTCCAAGCTCTGCTGGTCAGGGTTACCCTCCAGCATTGCCTTAATGCTCAGAGCCACACACACCACAGTGAGCTTGGCTCCAGATCAACTACCACGCCACGAAGGTTCTGGAACATTTCCATATCTCGGGGGACCTCATTTCCACCTGACTCTCTTTCCTATTCCCCTTTGTCACAGAAGGCTAGGTCCAGTGGTCAGGGTGAGATCTCGGCTCAGGCCCAAGGCTCTCAGACCTCAAAGTTCTGGTCCTGCAAGGGCCCCTGTCCTCTCTTGAGACCACTCCTGGCTCTCTGTGCCGAGAAGGAGCTGCTGGCAGTACGTCCTCTAAGAGTTGAGGTCCATCGTGCAGACCCTGAGAAAACTCCTAGGAAAAGGCTCCACCTTCTTGTTTACGTCAACAGAGGTCAATGCCTTTGTTAGTGCTGGGTGTGTCCCATTTGATGCAACTGCAGAGCCATTAGGTCAACCAGCACATGTGTGCGGCCCCTTCCCTTAGACTCCTCTGGGCCCTCGTGACATAGGCTCAGAAGACTGCCAGCCTCAACCCTTACCTCTTCCAAGGGACGGCCACACCGTCTTCCAGGATCTTCTGTCCCATGAATCTCAGTTGCTGTTTGGAACTCAAAGGAGAGAAAAGACCCTGCCTGCTGGGTCTCTTTGGGCTGGAGCCTTCCCCCGTGGGCTGCTCTCCCTCATTCTCCTTTTCTTCTTGCTTCTCTTCATCCTCCTCCTCCTCCTCCTCCTCCTCCTCCTCCTCGTTCTCCTCCTCCTCCTCCTCGTCCTCCTCCTCATGCGTGCTCTCGGATTCCACATTGCCCATCCACTGGGCCATGTTGAGATGAAAGACACGGCAGCTGAAGCCCTGCAGGACGCCGAACTTCACGTGCTGCTGGAGGATCTCCAAGGTGGGGAAGACCCGGCAGCAAGCCATGCACCTGAAGCTAGTCTCCATGGTCAGCATCCAGTCCGCTGTCTTGGCGCTGGGTCTCTCCTCGACAGCAGGTGGCCCTGATGGGCTGCCTGGCTCTGCCCTTTCCTCATACTCTTTCTCCTCCCCAGTGGGCTCACTGTCAGACAGGAGGCTTTCGGTGGACACATCAGAAGAGGGGTCAGTGGCTACTGCGCACACATCCTCAGGAAGGGTCACTTCTTATATCGTCAGCTGCTTTTCAGGCAACTCCAAGGGTTTCTTTGTCTTCCAGGAGACAGCGACACCCTTGTTCACTTGTACCTGCATGTAGTATATTTTCATGCCCCTTTCCTCTTTGTCTGGGTGCAGATAGTTCTTACAGGGTGAAGAGGGTGAGGAGGAGACACAGTGTGATGGGGAAGCGGTCTCTCCTTCTTCCTGATCCTGGGCTAGGGGTGGTCTAGGCTGGGCAGTGTCTCGATGAAATCTCCGGATTCCTGAAAAAGGAAATGAAAATCATAATAACATGCATGGGCCATGCCAGAAGCTGAGGGAGCAGGTGTGGTAGACGAGAGAGGGACATTGGCATGACATAGCTATGTCGTGAGCTTGGTGTCTGTTGGCCGTAGGACAGAGTGGTGTATCTGGTGTCATCTGTGGGCTTTTCATGTGCGTGGGGGGGGATACTGGAGCGGTGTCTGTATACAGGGGTGTGGAGTATGGTGGTGAGGGCTGTAATATGTGAGGGATGCGGCTGGATGCGTGTACGACGAGGAGTGTGAGTTTGGGAATATCGGTGGTGCATTCCTTGTGGAATGGGGCTGTGGTGCAGGAGAGTACTGTGGAGCACGTGCTTGGCGTTGATGTGCACTGAGAAGGGCTGTGCCTGGAGGGCGCGTGTATGTGTGAGCTGTGTGGACCTGAGCTGGATGGTCCTGCTCTCAGGCTGGAGGTGTATGATGCAGAACTCTGTCCTCCTCTGGAAGCAAAGGCAAAGACAAAGCCTACATTTTCCTCTGAAGATGCTTAATCTGGTCCCTCTTCCCTCCACCTCAAGCCCAGACCTTTCCGGCCCCTGCTCCTTGACTTCCCCACCATGGTACTACCAGTATTCACACACACACACCCAGACTCAGCTGGCATCCATGCCCTCGGAACAGCTCAGCCATCCTGCCCAGGCTCCTCCACAGAACCCTCATCACCTCTGATGACCCTGGATTTCCTCTCAGCCTCCCTGGGATCTGTGTGCCCCCTGCCTCACAGCCAAGCACCCCCTCACCTGAGGAGCCCCGCGCCCTTACCAGCGTAGCTGAGCTTGCGCAGAGTAGAAGTACAGAAGAAGTATTTAGAGGCAGAGGAGACCTCCCCTGCCCCTGGGCTGCAGCCTTCGGCCACCACAGTGGATCCAAGCCGAGGGGGGGATCCTCTCGTGACTTCGAGATTCCTGAGGGAGGAATGAAAGGCTCAGGGTGGGTTCATCAGTCCTCTGTCCACAAATATTTACTGAGTGTGTGACACGTGTCAGGTGCAGTGAATACACACAGTTGAGAGTGTGGTTCCCAGTGGATCCTCCAGGATTTAATTCCAATCAATACTTATTCTCTCACTGTCTAGTTGGTAATGTAGGCCTCGGTGGTGACTGTGAGTGTGTGGGAAGAGTGAGTGATGTGTATCAGTTAAGTCTGTGGTAAGTGTGGGGTTGGCATGGGGAGCACAGTGCAGACGTGTCTATCTGTGTCTGTGGCCTTGGTGTGCATGGTTTCTGTTCACAAGTCAGGAATTCTGGGACATGTAACTTTTCCTCATTACATGGTGTGGCTTGTATTTATGGTGCGTGTTCATTCATTCATTCACCAAGATTCAGTAAGCAGCTACTCCTGTGTATCCGGCACTCTTCCATTGTTGTAGTCTTTGGTAACGCTGCACATTCTAGTAGGGGAAGACACACACTAAACAAAACTACAATAAATATATAATACATCAGCTGGTGGTAAGTATATAAGGGTTGCCAGACTTAGCGAACAAGAATACAAGGCACCCAGTTAAATTTCAGTTTCAGATAAACCCAGAATAATTTTTTAGTGTAAGTATTCCCATGCAGTATTTGGCCTGACTTAGTTTTAGTGTAAGTAGGGCCCATACAATATGTGGGACATACGGATACTGAAAAATTACTTGTTGTTTATCTGGAATTCAAATTGAACTGGATAGCCCATATTTTCTCTGGCAATCCTGACATGGGTTACTGAGACTGTGGTTTCCTGTGGTTTGTACAAAGCGGGTCTGGCATTACTCAAGAATGTGTTACAAGTGTGGTGTGTATGACACGTGACTGGATCTTACAGAGGTATTTAGCGATGGCTGAAGTTAGCTGTGTTTGTGCCAGAGTTGAGGAGATACATGTATATATAGTGTGTGTGTGTGTGTGTGTGTGTGTCCTATATATATAGTGTGTGTGTCTATATACATATCTCATCTCCAGCGTTTGGTGTTGGAGGAGAGGATTGTGATACAGGTGGGTTGTATGAGAACGTAGTACAGGAGGGATCCGTGTATATACCTCCATGTGCTGTGTGTGGTTTACTAAGGAAGTTATATGTGGGGTGTGTGATATTTTTGCTGCATCAGAGTGTACATGGGTGTATGAGTTACTGTCTCATAAAACACCCCTAACAAGAATTCTGTATACACTCTTACGTACACCGAGTGTCAGCCAGGTCCAGGCTGGGTGACAAGAACTTTACCATGCAGACTTTATATCTGGTAAGCACTCTAACCCCATTCATCTCGCTCTTCTCTGCACTACCACACACACACACACAGACACACACACACACACAAACACACAGGAACATAGAGCCAAATATTCTGAATGGTCAGGTGCAGTCATTGCCTTCCCCAGCCTGTCCCAGCCACTGCCTGGAAATCTGCCTGCTGTCTAGAGCTCCATTCCCAGGGCCCATCCTACAGTCTCCAGGGCCCTGGGACTGGTAGGAGCTACTGGGCTCTAATCTGGTGCAGAGGCCTCTAGCTGGAGCTCTGGGGTGACCACCCCTCCCCCAGGGCAAGCTACTCGCCTACATTTAAAGCTCGCAGGCACCACGTGGCCCGTGGCTCTCAGCTCCCCACAGGACCCTGAGGACATTTCTCACGCCCGCTCACGTGGTCTCAGTCTCTGGAAAACCCTTCCCTTCCCTTGATCTCCTTTGGGAAATTCTTCCTGTTGAAGGAATAAATCCTCCTTGCTTTCAATATGACACCATCCCTAGACAAACAATCTTCTTTCAAAGTACATTCCACTTGTCAAGATATTTTTCAACAGGGCCTTCAACTCATGGGGCTTCTCTTTCCACTTTGGTAAAAGAGGCCAAGCAACTCATGGGTCTCTCTCAGCATCCTTGCATCCTTCACATCCCCCACCTCATGACCCCAGGGAAAGATCCAAGAGAATAAGAGAGAAATCGGGGACTGAGAAAAGCTGCACCTCTAGGTCTGTGCAAGCAGGATGCAGCCTGCTGTGAGTCCGACAAAGCTCCAGGCCTGGCTGCCCCAGGAGAGAGTCCACAGACCAGCGGAGCTGACCTCCCATCTCCCATGGGGCATCTGGCCGTTCTGTGCCGTCTCACACCACAGGGGCCCTCCTAATAGATACGGCAGCATCAGTGAGACAAGGTCTCTCGCTCCCTGCTTCACAGGTGACACGTTCTCAGTCCCCCGCTTCCTAGAGTAGCTTCAGTTTGGCAGAAACCCATGTGCCCCAGACAAGTTGCCCCCCACATACCTCCTCCGTTCTCGGCAGTTTCCTGGGACTCTTCATTTTCCAGATGTTTCCTCTTTTGTCGCCGTTCCATCGTACCAACTAGAAGTCTCCCTTAGAAGATGCCTCAAGAGATGTCCAACTCCTACTCTTCCCTACAGATTGGCCCTTATTGGCTCCTGGGCAATCCGTTGAAATGATTCAATACAAACCAAAATAGTCAAGTCTCCTAAATGGCTGAAAAACTTGTACCACTTAGTGAACCAGCAGTACTGCCTAGTGCTCACCAGGGCTGTTATGTTTGCAAGGTTACCAGGCACACAGTGGAATTCTGTGACCTCAGTGCTGACATCAGAGCATTCGGTGGACCTAGGTTGAGCACAGTGTCTGCAGTAGCACAGGCCCCATTTTCAAGAACAATTCCTTTTTCCCAGCTGAACCTTTCCCGTGAAAGGGAAAGGTTCATACCTTATCTATTATAAATTGTATCATACCATGTCTATTATAAAATTCACATTTTGATTGGAGATCTTTTAATGTCTTTTCTAGAGAGATTTAATATGAATATTTTAAATGGTCTCCAGTTTCCCTGTGGATTATTGACATTTTAAACTCCCCACTTCAATTTTCCCTCAATACGTGTAATTTTGTCACGGCTATTTCTGTACTTAAAGATGAGGAACTATATACTTGATTTCTTCATTTTTTCCCCATCTCTTTCCAAGGTACTGCATTTGATTGTGTCTTGCGACTGAGTGAAAAATGCTAGTCCTTGAGTCAGGACATTGGGCCCTTTACCAAGTAACTCAACCTATCTGGGCTTCAGCTTCTGTATGTGCGATCAAGAGGCTTGGACTAGCTGACTTTTCAAATGCTGTGTTTCTTTGATTCACTCTCACTTACTGATCTGCTCCTTAAGAAGAGGGTCTGTTCTCATAAAGTAACAACAGTCTTTTCCTAACCTTGGGTTGGGTGGAGTTTAACTGTTCGTACTCAGTTTGTTAGTTATATTGCCTTCTATGTATGCTTAGCTCTAAATAATTTATATGGCTCTTGTGACTATTTTTAGATCTTCTTTTTTTCTTATTTTCTTTTACAGTTTCTAATTTGTTATCGCCAGTGTAGAGGAGCCTGATTGAGTTTTAAAATTTATTGATCTTGTATGTGTGTGCCTTGTTGAACCGTCTTATTAGTTCCTGCTAGTTTATCTGTGGGTTCTTTTGGGTCTCCTAAATAAATGAGCATATTTAATGTAAATAATGTGTTCTTTGGATAAAGTTTATTTTCTTGCATCTCTCTATATAGAAGCAATATGTTGAATTGATTTAAATATTTAAATACTTACATACCTGTTATCACAATCTAACATTCTTTATCTTATTTTCTTTCAATCAATATTATGTTTTCAAGATTTATCCACGTGAATCCATATAGATCTAGGTCTTTGATTTTTGACTGTTTGATATTATTTGATCACATGCTTATAGCATCATTTATTTTCCATTCAAGCATTATTGGACAATTGGATTGTTTCCCTCCCTTCTCTAGAACAAACAATATTTCCTAGAATATCCCTGAAGATGTCTGACAGTCGAGAAGGGCCAGGCTGCCCGAAGGATTGCTACTTGCTTTTAGCCACCTTCCAACAGGCCGTCTCCAGCCAGCAATTTGAAGCACAGCTGAAATGAGAACTGCCCCAAATGTGAAGATCTTAGGAGCTTCCTAGAAGGTGGGAGGTTAATGATAGGCATCCTGCTGGGATCCCAGGGGAGTCTGAGCTGGCCTGAAGCTCATCTTCCTCCTCCACCTCTCAAGAGAAATGTGGAGGAAAGGAGACTTCAAAAACTGTGAGCAGGCAGAGGGAGAGATATTGGGGGCCGAAGCTGTAACTGAGGTCTTGGAGTGGGCTGTGAGCACGCAGAGCCTCTAGAGAGCCAGGCTCTGCCTTCTGAGGACTTCTCCCCTAAGGCTGCTCATAATTCACGTGATACCAGCCATATAGAGCCGACTTGGCCCACACTGTCACAGAAAGCCTTATCAGAATCTCTTCTTCTTCATACACTCTTGTGTCTGTTACTTGGTTATTGCCTTTGGTGCTCCACTGATGTGAACCAGAGTCGCCAGGGAATGGAGGACACTAGTGACCCATCTTGCTCTGTGGCCTCAGTCCACAGCTTGAGGGTAAGGGAAGAGGCCAAATGAAGGTTAAGAAGGAAAGATGGAGTTTGAAGAGAAGACCTGAGTTAAGGGTGTCTTCTCAAGTCCTGATGACTGAAATGTAGCTCCAGTACCTGAAGTCCTGCTTGTTCTCAAGGCTGACCGCGGGGCTGGGTGCACTCAGTGAAGGAACCGTATACACTTAGTATTTCCTTGCTTGCTCACACTTGCCCTCCTCTGATACACCCTCTGCAAGACTGATCTTCCCCTGAAACAACTTTCCACCTGCCACTGTCATCTCATGAACATTTGCTTCCCCTTCCTAGTGTCCCCCTAGAATGCCATTGCAGCCAATTCATAATTTGATAATCATGCTGCTTACCATATTCTCAGCAACTTCTGATAAATTTTATTCACTTTATTCCATAGTCTTCACCCATCAATAATCTTCCTTAACTTCCTAGCTGCAGGTTAACCCATTCGGAATCATTTCTTTTTCTTTCTCTTCTTTGGCAAATCCTTTCTATCTTTTAAGGTCTTTTTCTTGTCTCTCTACAATCTTGCCTTCGTGAACCCTTTTTTTTTTCGTTTATGTAACCTTTCAATCTCCTTCCCCAATTTCCTCATAAACATTGAGAGTTTATTCCTCACACGTTAGACAGCGGTTTATGAATGGCCAGGCATAACGGACTCAGAATGAGTTGGCAACACCGAGGTACCTGTCTTGCTGGGGAGCCACAGGTGAAGGGCTGTCTGCTGGACACATGTTTGCATGGAGTCAGGCTGAGTGGCCTCAGGGTGTTTGCCCTGCACTTGTGTGTGTTTCTCCCTAGTTGGTTTCCTTGTCCAGCCACCTGTGACCTCCCTCCATCCAGCCCAGGGAATCCTTCTCATCACAGGGGTAGGATGTTTGTCTCATTTTCCATCACATCCTTTCCCCAAAGTTTGGTTGTGAGTTGTTCCCATTCCAAAGACCTTTCCTCTTTGAAGAGAAAAGAGAAAATCTTTTCTCTCCTTTCCTCTCACTTCACTTCTGCTCTATTATCTCCTCCGTCCAGAATGGCCCACTGACTCACATGGGTGTAGATCCGAAGATGGCAAGAACTGCCAGCAATTCTGAGATAATAATATGGATGGATCAGGAAAACTTGAAAACCTTTATCCCGCCACATTAAAAAAATTTGCACTTCCAGTGTATTCAGAGTCTCAGTGTAGAAACACAAATGATAGAGAAATTGAATGACACTCAAGGTTTTCTTTCCTCCTTTCCTGATTTATTCTAATCCTCCATGCTAACATGATGAACTATTTGTTAGGTAAAGTTTCAGACATTTTCTACCCATGCACACTTTTCTTCTTTTCACATAAGAGTGTGAACTAGGTCACTTTCAACATGCTGTGATTCTGTGATTCACTGTCTCCCACCGAGTCATCCACTGATAAAGTCATCTGTTTCACGGAGAACTATTTCCAATAGCTAATAGCCAATGTCTGTGGAGTGCTTACTCTGTGTCGGTTTCTTGTAACTACTTTACAGATCATTTGTACAACGTACCCATGGACCAGGTACAATTATGACCCCCAAGTGACAGATAAGTGCAGATAAGTACAAATACATACAGAGGCCAAGTGACTTGCCCAAGACACTGGAGCAAATCAAAATCCATGCCTCTGTAATCATTTTGCTCTATTGCCTCTGTCTGGGAGGCTTGATGATTTGGCAAATAAAACCTTAAATAGCATGTTCCATTTTTATACCTGTGACACAAGCGTGGGGCTGTGATATGGGGTAACTAACCTGACTACTTTTGAAAACCCTTATGCACCTGGATGAAAGTAAGCCAGGGACTGCAAGCTATAGATTTAAGGTTTCCTACCAACTTTTAAAAATAGCTTCTTGAATGCAATTTATGTAGTGTCAAGTCTAGGATGTAGTCCAAATAGTAACAGAAAAATGGAGATATGTAGAAAAATACTTAAAGTTGACAAGTATTGGGAGTGTAGTATTTTGGGGGCCAGTGTGTAGACCACAGGAAAACTTGCTGTTTCCATCCCAAAGGGAAGAGCCCTACGTTGCAACTGCCAAGGTCCCTGGGGCAGCAAGTGTGCTCACTGCTTAGTAAAGAAGCATCCTCAGTTTGATAGAATCATATGGGAGCCTTACATTTGGTTAGCAGTTCTACATTCTTGATGTAATAATATTTTCAGGGTGTGGGAGGGTATCAAGCTCTGAAAATACCCTTGGAGAGATTTGCTTATTAAGTTTGGCTTTTTCAATCTCCCTACTACTTCTTGACTAAACACCAGGCGGTTTCCTTCACTTTTCAGAACCATGTTGTTTTTCCCTTGTCTAATGAACTTTGAAATACTTTTGGATGAGCTATTAAGTTTGGGAGAAAATAAACATCTCTTTAAAATAAGGAAGATAATAACAATGACAAGTAGAAAAAGCTCTAAATCAGAGAATATCCTCCATTCTAGCCAATGACTGGGAGTTGAAGGTACGTGCTCGCTGTCCAGGACGTAGAAATAAAAGCTGAGGAGGCGCTGAGGCGTCTCCTGGATCTCTATGATCCTCCATCATTTCTGAAGGGTAGGGTTGACAGATAAAATATAGGCTGTTTAGATAAATATGAATGTCAGAAAAACAACAAGTATATTTTTAAGATAAGTATGCCCCAAATAGTTCATAGGATCTACTTATACTAAAAATAATGACTTATTATTCATGTGAAGTTCAAGTTTAACTGGGTATCCTGTACTTTTATTTACTAAATCTGACAGCCCTACTGATGATCCACAATGGAGGCAGTTGAGGAGCGGCACATGCTGGCTCTCGGACAGTCAGAAATGGCTTCAGCAGATCCAGGTACAGTATGAAATTCTTTTTGGATGTAGCTCAGAAGCCATGGCCAGCCCTTGACTGCAAGTACTGCCTCGGGTTTCCCTGAGGTGGGGTAAACCTTCCTCTTAATGGCCTTTTGGTAAGTCTGGAAGACCATATCCAAGGGGAGCCCCAAAGTCAGTTTCATCCTCACAACCATGTTTCCAATTCCTGGAATTGGCTGCATGTGACTCACAAGAGCTGAGGAGGTTTGTGGAAATTGGGAGTGTCATAGCTTGAACCCTTTGTAGGTAAAGTTTTGCTGTTGTGAGAGTTTTAACAGGAGCAATGTGAAAGACTCCAGGTCCCCAGGTAGATAGAAATAATCCTGTTCTACTTCTGTGTATGTGACAAGTCTCTAATAGTTCAGAGAGCAAGTATCTGGTCTTAGAAAGACTGATCCAAGCTTGGATGTTTCTGGCGACAAGGCAAGGTCCTGAGTTTCAAGTTCACCTTTTATGGTTGAGGAGACAATAAGGTGGTCAGAAGGGAAATCATGGAGGAGACGTTGGCTTCATCCATTGTGCAGGCTTGTATATGTGGTTCTATGTAGATTGTGTTTCAAAGGTGGAGCTTGTTTACAACTATGAACATTCTCCGATGTGCTTTTTGGACTTTCATTCCCAGAGCGAGAGCAGTGCCGAGGCTCTAGAAATGCCATGGATATTCTGAGCTGACAGTGGCATTTCCCAGGTACTGTTCACCTGGTGCCGCTCTTAGAAATGTCCGAAGGGATTATCATCTGTCTTGTGGCGGGTCCTAGCATTGTGAAAGGAAGCTGCTGCACCTGGCTCAGAGGATTTCGGGTGTGGTGGGAGGAGTAGTAGTACTACGACTATAAATTGTATCACAGCATATCTATTCCATCTTGAGAGTGGGGTTGGGGGGTTATGAAGGGGGGCTTTTATTGTACTTTTATACATTGTACCCTTGAAACTAATTCAATTTTTTAAAATTAATTAATTTATTTTGGGCTGCATTGGGTCTTTGTTGCTGCTAGCTGGCGTTCTCTAGTTGCAGTGTGCCGGGGTTCCTCTTGGCTGCGGTGCACGGGCTTCTCATTGCAGTGGCTTCTCTTGTTGCGGAGCATGGGCTCTAGGCACGCAGGCTTCCGTAGTCGTGGCACGTGGGCTCGGTTGATGTGGCACACGGGCTCTAGAGCGCAGGCTCAGTAGTTGTGTCGCACGGGCTTAGTTACTCCGTGGCACGTGGGATCTTCCCAGGCCAGGGCTCGAACCCATGTCCCCTGCATTCGCAGGCATATTCTTAACTACCGCTCCACCAGGGAAGCCCAATAATTCAGTTTTTTATAAAGAGAAGCTTCCTAATATTATTCCAAAATTTTAAAAATATGTAGTTGGATAACACTATGAATAATTAACTGATATATTCATTTATTATTTCTCTTTGCTCCCTGGATTTTTTTTCCTCATCCAGTCAGCTAGGCACTGTGAGCTCACTGCATTAGGAAGGTAAAGACTCAGCAGAAATGAGGGAGAAAAAAAGAAAATTCTCAGCTTTGGAATGTTCACAACGGAGGCCACAGTAGAAGAGGTGAGAATTCTGTGAACAAAAAATAAATGTCGTCTCAAATGCAAAAAAGTATTCTCTGCACTGGGAGGCAGGAGAGGGAGGGAGGGAAGGACTGAAGGAGAGAGATCAGTGTGGCCAGGGACATGGAAACTGTGCTTGAGGACGATAGGCCCAGGAAGAGAATCAGAATCTGGAGAAGGTTCAGCCTGCACGTGATCATTGCCTCCAGACAGCACCCTCATCTCAGACGTTGGGAAATTCAGAGAGAGAGTGGGAGTACGTCAGGAGGGCCACGCGCAGAGTCTGTGTGGCAGGGGTTGTGGCCGTTCCCTATTTGTGAGGAGTCCCCAGCAATTTGCAGGCCTCTTCTGGAAAATGCTGGCGGACGTCTCTAGTGCTTATGTGAAAGCTTGTTCACAAACCTTGAAAGATACAGATGTAGCTGACAGATAGATGCATAGATAGAAAAATGTCATTAAATCAAAGCTCCAGGAAATGTTTGGAAAATGCCCTTTATTGCATAGGACGCTTCTATTGTCATATGATGTTAGACTGAGTGCCGGTCCCTTCATCCTCCTTCAGACCACGGCATTCTGTCTGCTACTCTCCCGAGGGTCCTTTCTTCTCCCTGGAAGGGATAAAGCAAATGAGGTAGAACAGGAAGAGACAAGAAGCACTCCAAGCTCTGCTGGTCAGGGTTACCCTCCAGCAATGCCTTAATGCTCAGAGCCACACACACCACAGTGAGCTTGGCTCCAGATCAACTACCACGCCACGAAGGTTCTGGAACATTTCCATATCTCGGGGGACCTCATTTCCACCTGACTCTCCTATTCCCCTTTGTCACAGAAGGCTAGGTACAGTGGTCAGGGTGAGATCTCGGCTCAGGCCCAAGGCTCTCAGACCTCAAAGTTCTGGTCCTGCAAGGGCCCCTGTCCTCTCTTGAGACCACTCCTGGCTCTCTCTGCTGAGAAGGAGCTGCTGGCAGTACGTCCTCTAAGAGTTGAGGTCCATCGTGCAGACCCTGAGAAAACTCCTAGGAAAAGGCTCCACCTTCTTGTTTACGTCAACAGAGGTCAATGCCTTTGTTAGTGCTGGGTGTGTCCCATTTGATGCAACTGCAGAGCCATTAGGTCAACCAGCACATGTGTGCGGCCCCTTCCCTTAGACTCCTCTGGGCCCTCGTGACATAGGCTCAGAAGACTGCCAGCCTCAAGCCTTACCTCTTCCAAGGGACGGCCACACCGTCTTCCAGGATCTTCTGTCCCATGAATCTCAGTTGCTGTTTGGAACTCAAAGGAGAGAAAAGACCCTGCCTGCGGGGTCTCTTTGGGCTGGGGCCTTCCCCCGTGGGCTGCTCTCCCTCATTCTCCTTTTCTTCTTGCTTCTCTTCATCCTCCTCCTCCTACTCCTCCTCGTCCTCCTCCTCATGCGTGCTCTCGGATTCCACATTGCCCATCCACTGGGCCATGTTGAGATGAAAGACACGGCAGCTGAAGCCCTGCAGGACACTGAACTTCACGTGCTGCTGGAGGATCTCCAAGGTGGGGAAGACCCGGCAGCAGGCCATGCACCTGAAGCCGGTCTCCATGGTCAGCATCCAGTCCGCTGTCTTGGCGCTGGGTCTCTCCTCGACGGCAGGTGGCCCTGATGGGCTGCCTGGCTCTGCCCTTTCCTCATACACTTTCTCCTCCCCGGTGGGCTCACTGTCAGACAGGAGGCTTTCGGTGGACACATCAGAAGAGGGGTCAGTGGCTACTGCACACACATCCTCAGGAAGGGTCACTTCTTCTATCGTCAGCTGCTTTTCAGGCAACTCCAAGGGTTTCTTTGTCTTCCAGGAGACAGCGACACCCTTGTTCACTTGTACCTGCATGCAGTATATTTTCATGCCCCTTTCCTCTTTGTCTGGGTGCAGATAGTTCTTACAGGGTGAAGAGGGTGAGGAGGAGACACAGTGTGATGGGGAAGCGGTCTCTCCTTCTTCCTGATCCTGGGCTAGGGGTGGTCTAGGCTGGGCAGTGTCTCGATGAAATCTCCGGATTCCTGAAAAAGGAAATGAAAATCATAATAACATGCATGGGCCATGCCGGAAGCTGAGGGAGCAGGTGTGGTAGACGAGAGAGGGACATTGGCACGACATAGCTATGTCGTGAGCTGGGTGTCTGTTGGCCGTAGGACAGAGTGGTGTATCGGGTGTCATCTGTGGGCTTTTAATGTGCGTGGGGGGGTATACTGGAGCGGTGTCTATATACAGGGGTGTGGAGTATAGTGGTGAGGGCTGTAGTATGTGAGGGATGCGGCTGGATGCGTGTACGACGAGGAGTGTGAGTTTGGGAATATCGGTGGTGCATTCCTTGTGGAATGGGGCTGTGGTGCAGGAGAGTACTGTGGAGCACGTGCTTGGGGTTGATGTGCACTGAGAAGGGCTGTGCCTGGAGGGCGCGTGTATGTGTGAGCTGTGTACACCTGAGCTGGATGGTCCTGCTCTCAGGCTGGAGGTGTATGATGCAGAACTCTGTCCTTCTCTGGAAGCAAAGGCAAAGACAAAGCCTACATTTTCCTCTGAAGATGCTTAATCTGGTCCCTCTTCCCTCCACCTCAAGCCCAGACCTTTCCGGCCCCTGCTTCTTGACTTCCCCACCATGGTAGTAGCAGTATTCACACACACACTCCCAGACTCAGCTGGCATCCATGCCCTCGGAACAGCTCAGCCATCCTTCCCAGGCTCCTCCACAGAGCCCTCATCACCTCTGATGACCCTGGATTTCCTCTCAGCCTCCCTGGGATCTGTGTGCCACCTGCCTCACAGCCAAGCACCCCCTCACCTGAGGAGCCCCGCGCCCTTACCAGCGTAGCTGAGCTTGCGCAGAGTAGAAGTACAGAAGAAGTATTTAGAGGCAGAAGAGACCTCCCCTGCCCCTGGGCTGCAGCCTTGGGCCACCACAGTGGATCCAAGCCGAGGGGGATCCTCTTGTGACTTCGAGATTCCTGAGGGAGGAATGAAAGGCTCAGGGTGGGTTCATCAGTCCTCTGTTCACAGATATTTACTGAGTGTGTGACACGTGTCAGGTGCAGTGGATACACACAGTTGAGAGTGTGGTTCCCAGTGGATCCTCCAGGATTTAATTCCAATCAATACTTATTCTCTCACTGTCTAGTTGGTAATGTAGGCCTCGGTGGTGACTGTGAGTGTGTGGGAAGAGTGAGTGATGTGTATCAGTTAAGTCTGTGGTAAGTGTGGGGTTGGCATGGGGAGCACAGTGCAGACGTGTCTATCTGTGTCTGTGGCCTTTGTGTGCATGGTTTCTGTTCACAAGTCAGGAATTCTGGGACATGTAACTTTTCCTCATTACATGGTGTGGCTTGTATTTATGGTGCGTGTTCATTCATTCATTCACCAAGATTCAGTAAGCAGCTACTCCTGTGTATCCGGCACTCTTCCATTGTTGTAGTCTTTGGTAACGCTGCACATTCTAGTAGGGGAAGACACACACTAAACTAAACTACAATAAATATATAATACATCAGCTGGTGGTAAGTATATAAGGGTTGCCAGACTTAGCGAACAAGAATACAAGGCACCCAGTTAAATTTCAGTTTCAGATAAACCCAGAATAATTTTTAAGTGTAAGTATTCCCATGCAGTATTTGGCCTGACTTAGTTTTAGTGTAAGTAGGGCCCATACAATATGTGGGACATACGGATACTGAAAAATTACTTGTTGTTTATCTGGAATTCAAATTGAACTGGATAGCCCATATTTTCTCTGGCAATCCTGACATGGGTTACTGAGACTGTGGTTTCCTGTGGTTTGTACAAAGCGGGTCTGGCATTACTCAAGAATGTGTTATAAGGGTGGTGTGTATGACACGTGACTGGTTCTTACAGAGATATTTAGAGATGGCTGAAGTTAGCTGTGTTTGTGCAAGAGTTGAGGAAATACATGTATATATAGTGTGTGTGTGTGTGTGTGTGTGTCCTATATATATAGACTGTGTGTCTATATACATATCTCATCTCCAGCGTTTGGTGTTGGAGGAGAGGATTGTGATACAGGTGGGTTGTATGAGAACGTAGTATAGGAGGGATGCGTGTATATACCTCCATGTTCTGTGTGTGGTTTAATAAGGAAGTTATATGTGGGGTGTGTGATATTTTTGCTGTATCAGAGTGGACAGGGGTGTATGAGTTACTGTCTCATAAAACACCCCTAACAAGAATTCTGTATACACTCCTAGGTACGCCGAGTGTCAGCCAGCTCCAGGCAGGGTGACAAGAACTTTACCACACAGATGTTATATCTGGTAAGCACTCTACCCCCATTCATCTCGCTCTTCTCTGCACTACCACACACACACACGCACACACACACACACACACACTCACTCTCTCACACACACACACACAGGAACATAGAGCAAAATATTCTGAATGGTCAGGGGCAGTCATTGCCTTCCCCAGCCTGTCCCAGCCACTGCCTGGAAATCTGCCTGCTGTCTAGAGCTCCATTCCCAGGGCCCATCCTACAGTCTCCAGGGCCCTGGGCCTGGTAGGAGCTACTGGGCTCTAAACTGGGGCAGAGGACTCTAGCTGGAGCTCTGGGGTGACCACCCCTCTCCCAGGGCAAGCTACTCGCCTACATTTAATGCACGCAGGCACCACGTGGCCCGTGGCTCTCAGAGCTCCCTGCAGGACCCTGAGGACATTTCTCACCCCCGCTCACGCGGTCTCAGTCTCTGGAAAACCCTTCCCTTCCCTTGATCTCCTTTGGGAAATTCTTCCTGTTGAAGGAATAAATCCTCCTTGCTTTCAATATGACACCATCCCTAGACAAACAATCTTCTTTCAAAGTGCATTCCACTTGTCAAGATATTTTTCAACAGGGCCTTCAACTCATGGGGCTTCTCTTTCCACTTTGGTAAAAGAGGCCAAGCAACTCATGGGTCTCTCTCAGCATCCTTGCATCCTTCACATCCCCCACCTCATGACCCCAGGGAAAGATCCAAGAGAATAAGAGAGAAATCGGGTACTGAGAAAAGCTGCATCTCTAGGTCTGTGCAAGCAGGATGCAGCCTGCTGTGAGTCCGACAAAGCTCCAGGCCCGGCTGCCCCAAGAAAGAGTCCTCAGACCAGCGGAGCAGACCTCCCATCTCCCAGGGGGCATCTGGCCATTCTGTGCCATCTCACACCACAGGGACCCTCCGGATAGATACGGAAGCATCTGTGAGACAAGGTCTCTCGCTCCCTGCTTCACAGGTGACACGTTCTCAGTCCCCCGCTTCCTAGAGTAGCTTCAGTTTGGCAGAAACCCATGTGCCCCAGACAAGTTGCCCCCCACATACCTCCTCCGTTCTCGGTAGTTTCCTGGGACTCTTAATTTTCCAGATGTTTCCTCTTTTGTCGCCGTTCCATCGTACCAACTATAAGTCTCCCTTAGAAGATGCCTCAAGAGATGTCCAAATCCTCCTCTTCCCTACAGGTTGGCCCTTCTTGGCTCTTGGGCAATGCGTTGAAATGATTCAATACAAATAAAAATGGTCAAGTCTCCTAAATGGCTGAAAAACTTGTACCACTTAGTGAACCAGCAGTACTGCCTAGTGCTCACCAGGGCTGTTATGTTTGCAAGGTTGCCAGGCGCACAGTGGAATTCTGTGACCTCAGTGATGACATCAGAGCATTCGGTGGACCTTGGTTGAGCACAGTGTCTGCAGTAGCACAGGCCCCATTTTCAAGAACAATTCCTTTTTCCCAGCCGAAGCTTTCCCTTTGAAATAGAAAGGTTCATACCATATCTATTATAAATTGTATCATACCATGTCTATTATAAAATTCACATTTTGATTGGAGATCTTTTAATGTCTTTTCTAGAGAGATTTAATATGAATATTTTAAATGGTCTCCAGTTTCCCTGTGGATTATTGACATTTTAAACTCTGCACTTCAATTTTCCCTCAATACGTGTAATTTTGTCACGGCTATTTCTGTACTTAAAGATGAGGAACTATATACTTGATTTCTTCATTTTTTCCCCATCTCTTTCCAAGGTACTGCATTTGATTGTGTCTTGCGACTGAGTGAAAAATTCTAGTCCTTGAGTCAGGACATTGGGCCCTTTAGCAAATAACTCAACCTATCTGGGCTTCAGCTTCTGTATGTGCGATCAAGAGGCTTGGACTAGCTGACTTTTCAAATGCTGTGTTTCTTTGATTCACTCTCACTTACTGATCTGCTCCGTAAGAAGAGGGTCTGTTCTCATAAAGTAACAACAGTCTTTTCCTAACCTTGGGTTGGGCGGAGTTTATCTGTTCGTACTCAGTTTGTTAGTTATATTGCCTTCTACGTATGCTTAGCTCTAAATAATTTATATGGCTCTTGTGACAATTTTTAGATCTTCTTTTTTTCTTATTTTCTTTTACAGTTTCTAATTTGTTATCGCCGGTGTAGAAGAGCCTGATTGACTTCTAAAATTTATTGATCTTGTATGTGTGTGCCTTGTTGAACCGTCTTATTAGTTCCTGCTAGTTTATCTGTGGGTTCTTTTGGGTCTCCTAGATAAATGAGCATATTAAATGTAAATAATGTGTTCTTTGGATAAAGTTTATTTTCTTGCATCTCTATGTATAGAAGCAATATGTTGAATTGATTTAAATATTTAAATATTACATACCTGTTATCACGATCTAACATTCTTTATCTTATTTTCTTTCAATCAATATTATGTTTTCAAGATTTATCCACGTGAATCCATATAGATCTAGGTCTTTGATTTTTGACTGTTTGATATTATTTGATCACATGCATATAGCATCATTTATTTTCCATTCAAGCATTATTGGACAATTGGATTGTTTCCCTCCCTTCTCTAGAACAAACAACATTTCCTAGAATATCCCTGAAGATGTCTGACAGTCGAGAAGGGCCAGGCTGCCCGAAGGACTGCTACTTGCTTTTTGCCACGTTCCAACAGGCCGTCTCCAGCCAGCAATTTGAAGCACAGCTGAAATGAGAACTGCCCCAAATGTGAAGATCTTAGGAGCTTCCTAGAAGGTGGGAGGTTAATGATAGGCATCCTGCTGGGATCCCAGGGGAGTCTGAGCTGGCCTGAAGCTCATCTTCCTCCTCCACCTCTCAAGAGAAATGTGGAGGAAAGAAGACTTCAAAAACTGTGAGCAGGCAGAGGGAGAGATATTGGGGGCCGAAGCTGTAACTGAGGTCTTGGAGTGGGCTGTGAGCACGCAGAGCCTCTAGAGAGCCAGGCTCTGCCTTCTGAGGACTTCTCCCCTAAGGCTGCTCATAATTCACGTGATACCAGCCATATAGAGCCGACTTGGCCCACACTGTCACAGAAAGCCTTATCAGAATCTCTTCTTCTTCATACACTCTTGTGTCTGTTACTTGGTTATTGCCTTTGGTGCTCCACTGATGTGAACCAGAGTCGCCGGGGGATGGAGGACACTAGTGACCCATCTTGCTCTGTGGCCTCAGTCCACAGCTTGAGGGTAAGGGAAGAGGCCAAATGAAGGTCAAGAAGGAAAGATGGAGTTTGAAGAGAAGACCTGAGTTAAGGGTGTCTTCTCAAGTCCTGATGACTGAAATGTAGCTCCAGTACCTGAAGTCCTGCTTGTTCTCAAGGCTGACCGCGGGGCTGGGTGCACTCAGTGAAGGAACTGTATACACTTAGTGTTTCCTTGCTTGCTCACACTTGCCCTCCTCTGATACACACTCTGCAAGACTGATCTTCCCCTGAAACATCTTTCCACCTGCTACTGTCATCTCATGAACATTTGCTTCCCCTTCCTAGTGTCCCCCTAGAATGCCATTGCAGCCAATTCATAATTTGATAATCATGCTTCTTACCATAGTCTCAGCAACTTCTGATAAATTTTATTCAATTTATTCCATAGTCTTCACCCATCAATAATGTTCCTTAACTTCCTAGCTGCAGGTTAACCTATTTGGAATCATTTCTTTTTCTTTCTCTTCTTTGACAAATCCTTTCTATCTTTTAAGGTCTTTTTCTTGTCTCTGTACCATCCTGCCTTCCTGAACTTCTTTTTTTTTTCCGTTTAAGTAACCTTTCAATCTCCTTACCCAGTTTCCTCATAATCATTGAGAGTTTATTCCTCACACGTTAGACAGAGGTTTATGAATGGCCAGGCATAACGGACTCAGAATGAGTTGGCACCCCCGAGGTACCTGTCTTGCTGGGGAGCCACAGGTGAAGGGCTGTCTGCTGGACACATGTTTGCATGGAGTCAGGCTGAGTGGCCTCAGGGTGTTTGCCCTGCACTTGTGTGTGTTTCTCCCTAGTTGGTTTCCTTGTCCAGCCACCTGTGACCTCCCTCCATCCAGCCCAGGGAATCCTTCTCATCACAGGGGTAGGATGTTTGTCTCATTTTCCATCACATCCTTTCCCCAAAGTTTGGTTGTGAGTTGTTCCCATTCCAAAGACCTTTCCTCTTTGAAGAGAAAAGAGAAAATCTTTTCTCTCCTTTCCTCTCACTTCACTTCTGCTCTATTATCTCCTCCGTCCAGAATGGCCCACTGACTCACATGGGTGTAGATCCGAAGATGGCAAGAACTGCCAGCAATTCTGAGATAATAATATGGATGGATCAGGAAAACTTGAAAACCTTTATCCCGCCACATTAAAAAAAATTGCACTTCCAGTGTATTCAGAGTCTCAGTGTAGAAACACAAATGATAGAGAAATTGAATGACACTCAAGTTTTTCTTTCCTCCTTTCCTGATTTATTCTAATCCTCCATGCTAACATGATGAACTATTTGTTAGGTAAAGTTTCAGACATTTTCTACCCATGCACACTTTTCTTCTTTTCACATAAGAGTGTGAACTAGGTCACTTTCAACATGCTGTGATTCTGTGATGCACTGTCTCCCACCGAGTCATCCACTGATAAAGTCATCTGTTTCACGGAGAACTATTTCCAATAGCTAATAGCCAATGTCTGTGGAGTGCTTACTCTGTGTCGGTTTCTTGTAACTACTTTACAGATCATTTGTACAACGTACCCATGGACCAGATACAATTATGACCCCCAAGAGACAGATAAGTGCAGATAAGTATAAATAAATAGAGAGGCCAAGTGACTTGCCCAAGACACTGGAGCAAATCAAAATCCATGCCTCTGTAATCATTTTGCTCTATTGCCTCTGTCTGGGAGGCTTGATGATTTGGCAACTAAAACCTTAAATATCATGTTCCATTTTTATATCTGTGACACAAGCGTGGGGCTGTGATATGGGGTAACTAACCTGACTACTTTTGAAAACCCTTATGCACCTGGATGAAAGTAAGCCAGGGACTGCAAGCTATAGATTTAAGGTTTCCTACCAACTTTTAAAAATAGCTTCTTGAATGCAATTTACGTAGTGTCAAGTCTAGGATGTAGTCCAAATAGTAACAGAAAAATGGAGATATGTAGAAAAATACTTAAAGTTGACAAGTATTGGGAGTGTAGTATTTTGGGGGCCAGTGTGTAGACCACAGGAAAACTTGCTGTTTCCATCCCAAAGGGAAGAGCCCTACGTTGCAACTGCCAAGGTCCCTGGGGCAGCAAGTGTGCTCACTGCTTAGTAAAGAAGCATCCTCAGTTGGATAGAATCATATGGGAGCCTTACATTTGGTTAGCAGTTCTACATTCTTGATGTAATAATATTTTCAGGGTGTGGGAGGGTATCAAGCTCTGAAAATACCCTTGGAGAGATTTGCTTATTAAGTTTGGCTTTTTCAATCTCCCTACTACTTCTTGACTAAACACCAGGCGGTTTCCTTCACTTTTCAGAACCATGTTGTTTTTTCCCTTGTCTAATGAACTTTGAAATACTTTTGGATGAGCTATTAAGTTTGGGAAAAAACAAACATCTCTTTAAACTAAGGAAGATAATAACAATGACAAGTAGAAAAAGCTGTAAAACAGAGAATATCCTACATTCTAGCCAATGACTGGGAGTGGAAGGTGCGTGCTCGCTGTCCAGGACATAGAAATAAAAGCTGAGGAGGCGCTGAGGCATCTCCTGGATCTCTATGAGGCTCCATCATTTCTGAAGGGTAGGGTTGACAGATAAAATATAGGCTGTTTAGTTAAATATGAATGTCAGAAAAACAACAAGTATATTTTTAAGATAAGTATGCCCAAAATAGTTCATAGGATCTACTTATACTAAAAATAATGACTTATTATTCATGTGAAGTTCAAGTTTAACTGAGTATCCTGTACTTTTATTTACTAAATCTGACAGCCCTACTGATGATCCACAATGGAGGCAGTTGAGGAGCGGTACATGCTGGCTCTCGGACAGTCAGAAATGGCTTCAGCATATCCAGGTACAGTATGAAATTCTTTTTGGATGTAGCTCAGAAGCCATGGCCAGCCCTTGACTGCAAGTACTGCCTCGGGTTTCCCTGAGGTGGGGTAAACCTTCCTCTTAATGGCCTTTTGGTAAGTCTGGAAGACCATATCCAAGGGGAGCCCCAAAGTCAGTTTCATCCTCACAACCATGTTTCCAATTCCTGGAATTGGCTGCATGTGACTCACAAGAGCTGAGGAGGTTTGTGGAAATTGGGAGTGTCATAGCTTGAACCCTTTGTAGGTAAAGTTTTGCTGTTGTGAGAGTTTTAACAGGAGCAATGTGAAAGACTCCAGGTCCCCAGGTAGATAGAAATAATCCTGTTCTACCTGTGTGTATGTGACAAGTCTCTAATAGTTCAGAGAGCAAGTATCTGGTCTTAGAAAGACTGATCCAAGCTTGGATGTTTCTGGTGACAAGGCAAGGTCCTGAGTTTCAAGTTCACCTTTTATGGTTGAGGAGACAATAAGGTGGTCAGAAGGGAAATCATGGAGGAGACCTTGGCTTCATCCATTGTGCAGGCTTGTATATGTGGTTCTATGTAAATTGTGTTTCAAAGGTGGAGCTTGTTTACAACTATGAACATTCTCCGATGTGCATTTTGGACCCTCATTCCCGGAGCGTGAGCAGTGCCGAGGCTCTAGAAATGCCATGGATATTCTGAGCTGTCAGTGGCATTTCCCAGGTACTGTTGCCTTGTGCCACTCCTTGAAATGTCAAAGGGATTATCATCTATCTTGTGGCGGGTCCTAGCATTGTGAAAGGTAGTTGCTGCACCTGGCTCAGAGGATTTCGGATGTGGTGGGAGGAGTAGTAGTACTACGACTATAAATTGTATCACAGCATATCTATTCCATCTTGAGAGTGGGGTTGGGGGGTTATGAAGGGGGGCTTTTATTGTACTTTTATACATTGTACCCTTGAAACTAATTCAATTTTTTTAAATTAATTAATTTATTTTGGGCTGCATTGGGTCTTTGTTGCTGCTAGC
The DNA here is from genome assembly GCF_964341445.2 of Mesoplodon mirus. Taxonomy (NCBI): domain Eukaryota; kingdom Metazoa; phylum Chordata; class Mammalia; order Artiodactyla; family Ziphiidae; genus Mesoplodon; species Mesoplodon mirus. Next base: position 108,067,084 of record NC_138986.1, on the reverse strand, counting down.
AGGCGTTCTCTAGTTGCAGTGAGCGGGGGCTACTCTTGGCTGTGGTGCACGGGCTTCTCATTGCAGTGGCTTCTCTTGTTGCGGAGCATGGGCTCTAGGCACGCAGGCTTCCATAGTTGTGGCACGTGGGCTCAGTAGTTGTGACAAATGGGCTCTAGAGCGCAGGCTCAGTAGTTGTGGTGTGCGGGCTTAGTTACTCCGTGGCACGTGGGATCTTCCCAGACCAGGGCTCGAACCCATGTCCCCTGCATTCGCAGGCATATTCTTAACCACTGCCCCACCAGGGAAGCCCGATAATTCAGTTTTCTATAAAGAGAATATTCCTAATATTATTCCAAAATTTTAAAAATATGTAGTTGGATAACACTATGAAAAATTAACTGATATATTCTTTTATTATTTCTCTTTGCTCCCTGGATCTTTTTCCCCATCCAGTCAGCTAGGCACTCTGAGTTCACTGCATTAGCAAGGTAAAGACACAGCAGAAATGAGGGAGATAAAAAGAAAAGTCTCAGCTTTGGAATGTTCACAGCGGAGGCCACAGTAGAAGAGGTGAGAATTCTGTGAACAAAAAATAAATGTCGTCTCAAATGCAAAAAAGTATTCTCTGCACTGGGAGGCAGGAGAGGGAGGGAGGGAAGGACTGAAGGAGAGAGATCAGTGTGGCCAGGGACATGGAAACTGTGCTTGAGGACAATAGGCCCAGGAAGAGAATCAGAATCTGGAGAAGATTCACCCTGCACGTGATCATTGCCTCCAGCCAGCACCCTCATCTCAGACGTTGGGAAATTCAGAGAGAGAGTGGGAGTACGTCAGGAGGGCCACGTGCAGAGTCTGTGTGGCAGGGGTTGTGGCCGTTCCCTATTTGTGAGGAGTCCCCAGCAATTTGCAGGCCTCTTCTGGAAAATGCTGGCGGACGTCTCTAGTGCTTATGTGAAAGCTTGTTCACAAACCTTGAAAGATACAGATGTAGCTGACAGATAGATGCATAGATAGAAAAATGTCATTAAATAAAAGCTCCAGGAAAGGTTTGGAAAATGCCCTTTATTGCATAGGATGCTTCTATTGTCATATGATGTTAGACTGAGTGCCGGTCCCTTCATCCTCCTTCAGACCACGGCATTCTGTCTGCTACTCTCCCGAGGGTCCTTTCTTCTCCCTGGAAGGGATAAAGCAAATGAGGTAGAACAGGAAGAGACAAGAAGCACTCCAAGCTCTGCTGGTCAGGGTTACCCTCCAGCATTGCCTTAATGCTCAGAGCCACACACACCACAGTAAGCTTGGCTCCAGATCAACTACCACGCAACGAAGGTTCTGGAACATTTCCATATCTCGGGGGACCTCATTTCCACCTGACTCTCTTTCCTATTCCCCTTTGTCACAGAAGGCTAGGTCCAGTGGTCAGGGTGAGATCTCGGCTCAGGCCCAAGGCTCTCAGACCTCAAAGTTCTGGTCCTGCAAGGGCCCCTGTCCTCTCTTGAGACCACTCCTGGCTCTCTCTGCCGAGAAGGAGCTGCTGGCAGTACGTCCTCTAAGAGTTGAAGTCCATCGTGCAGACCCCGAGAAAACTCCTAGGAAAAGGCTCCACCTTCTTGTTTACGTCAACAGAGGTCAATGCCTTTGTTAGTGCTGGGTGTGTCCCATTTGATGCAACTGCAGAGCCATTAGGTCAACCAGCACATGTGTGCGGCCCCTTCCCTTAGACTCCTCTGGGCCCTCGTGACATAGGCTCAGAAGACTGCCAGCCTCAAGCCTTACCTCTTCCAAGGGACGGCCACACCGTCTTCCAGGATCTTCTGTCCCATGAATCTCAGTTGCTGTTTGGAACTCAAAGGAGAGAAAAGACCCTGCCTGCGGGGTCTCTTTGGGCTGGGGCCTTCCCCCGTGGGCTGCTCTCCCTCATTCTCCTTTCCTTCTTGCTTCTCTTCATCCTCCTCCTCCTCCTCCTCGTTCTCCTCCTCCTCCTCCTCGTCCTCCTCCTCATGCGTGCTCTCGGATTCCACATTGCCCATCCACTGGGCCATGTTGAGATGAAAGACACGGCAGCTGAAGCCCTGCAGGACAATAAACTTCACGTGCTGCTGGAGGATCTCCAAGGTGGGGAAGACCCGGCAGCAGGCCATGCACCTGAAGCCGGTCTCCATGGTCAGCATCCAGTCCGCTGTCTTGGCGCTGGGTCTCTCCTCGACGGCAGGTGGCCCTGATGGGCTGCCTGGCTCTGCCCTTTCCTCATACTCTTTCGCCTCCCCAGTAGGCTCACTGTCAGACAGGAGGCTTTCGGTGGACACATCAGAAGAGGGGTCAGTGGCTACTGCACACACATCCTCAGGAAGGGTCACTTCTTCTATCGTCAGCTGCTTTTCAGGCAACTCCAAGGGTTTCTTTGTCTTCCAGGAGACAGCGACACCCTTGTTCACTTGTACCTGCATATAGTATATTTTCATGCCCCTTTCCTCTCTGTCTGGGTGCAGATAGTTCTTACAGGGTGAAGAGGGTGAGGAGGAGACACAGTGTGATGGGGAAGCGGTCTCTCCTTCTTCCTGATCCTGGGCTAGGGGTGGTCTAGGCTGGGCAGTGTCTCGATGAAATCTCCGGATTCCTGAAAAAGGAAATGAAAATCATAATAACATGCATGGGCCATGCCGGAAGCTGAGGGAGCAGGTGTGGTAGACGAGAGAGGGACATTGGCATGACATAGCTATGTCGTGAGATTGGTGTCTGTTGGCCGTAGGACGGAGTGGTGTATCTGGTGTCATCTGTGGGCTTTTCATGTGTGTGGGGGGGGATACTGGAGCGGTGTCTGTATACAGGGGTGTGGAGTATGGTGGTGAGGGCTGTAGTATGTGAGGGATGCGGCTGGATGCGTGTACGATGAGGAGTGTGAGTTTGGGAATATCGGTGGTGCATTCCTTGTGGAATGGGGCTGTGGTGCAGGAGAGTACTGTGGAGCACGTGCTTGGGGTTGATGTGCACTGAGAAGGGCTGTGCCTGGAGGGCGCGTGTATGTGTGAGCTGTGTGGATCTGTGCTGGATGGTCCTGCTCTCAGGCTGGAGGTGTATGATGCAGAACTCTGTCCTCCTCTGGAAGCAAAGGCAAAGACAAAGCCTACATTTTCCTCTGAAGATGCTTAATCTGGTCCCTCTTCCCTCCACCTCAAGCCCAGACCTTTCCGGCCCCTGCTCCTTGACTTCCCCACCATGGTAGTAGCAGTATTCACACACAGACACCCAGATTCACCTGTCATCCATGCCATCGTAACAGCTCAGCCATCCTGCCCAGGCTCCTCCACAGAGCCCTCATCACCTCTGATGACCCTGGATTTCCTTTCAGCCTCCCTGGGATCTTTGTGCCTCCTGCCTCACAGCCAAGCACCCCCTCACCTGAGGAGCCCCGCGCCCTTACCAGCGTAGCTGAGCTTGTGCAGAGTAGAAGTACAGAAGAAGTATTTAGAGGCAGAGGAGACCTCCCCTGCCCCTGGGCTGCAGCCTTGGGCCACCACAGTGGATCCAAGCCGAGGGGGATCCTCTCGTGACTTCGAGATTCCTGAGGGAGGAATGAAAGGCTCAGTGTGGGTTCATCAGTCCTCTGTCCACAAATATTTACTGAGTGTGTGACACGTGTCAGGTGCAGTGAATACACACAGTTGAGAGTGTGGTTCCCAGTGGATCCTCCAGGATTTAATTCCAATCATTACTTATTCTCTCACTGTCTAGTTGGTAATGAAGGCCTCGGTGGTGACTGTGAGTGTGTGGGAAGAGTGAGTGATGTGTATCAGTTAAGTCTGTGGTAAGTGTGGGGTTGGCATGGGGAGCACAGTGCAGACGTGTCTATCTGTGTCTGTGGCCTTTGTGTGCATTTTTTCTTTTCACAAGTCAGGAATTCTCGGACATGTAACTTTTCCTCATTACATGGTGTGGCTTGTATTTATGGTGCATGTTCATTCATTCATTCACCAAGATTCAGTAAGCAGCTACTCCTGTGTATCCGGCACTCTTCCATTGTTGTAGTCTTTAGTAACGCTGCACATTCTAGTAGGGGAAGACACACACTAAACAAAACTACAATAACTATATAATACATCAGCTGGTGGTAAGTATATAAGGGTTGCCAGACTTAGCGAACAAGAATACAAGGCACCCAGTTAAATTTCAGTTTCACATAAACCCAGAATAATTTTTAGTGTAAGTATTCCCATGCAGTATTTGTTCTTACTTAGTTTTAGTGTAAGTATGACCCATACAATATGTGGGACATACGTATACTGAAAAATTACTTGTTGTTTATCTGGAATTCAAATTGAACTGGATAGCCCATATTTTCTCTGGCAATCCTGACATGGGTTACTGAGACTGTGGTTTACTGTGGTTTGTACAAAGCGGGTCTGGCATTACTCAAGAATGTGTTACAAGTGTGGTGTGTATGACACGTGACTGGAGCTTACAGAGGTATTTAGCGATGGCTGAATTTAGCTGTGTTTGTGCAAGAGTTGAGGAGATACATGTATATATAGTGTGTGTGTGTGTGTGTGTGTGTCCTATATATATAGTGTGTGTGTCTATATACATATCTCATCTCCAGCGTTTGGGGTTGGAGGAGAGGATTGTGATACAGGTGGGTTGTATGAGAACGTAGTACAGGAGGGATCCGTGTATATACCTCCATGTGCTGTGTGTGGTTTACTAAGGAAGTTATATGTGGGGTGTGTGATATTTTTGCTGCATCAGAGTGTACATGGGTGTATGAGTTACTGTCTCATAAAACACCCCTAACAAGAATTCTGTATACACTCTTACGTACACCGAGTGTCAGCCAGGTCCAGGCAGGGTGACAAGAACTTTACCATGCAGACTTTATATCTGGTAAGCACTCTAACCCCATTCATCTCGCTCTTCTCTGCACTACCACACACACACACACAGACACACACACACACACAAACACACAGGAACATGGAGCAAAATATTCTGAATGGTCAGGTGCAGTCATTGCCTTCCCCAGCCTGTCCCAGCCACTGCCTGGAAATCTGCCTGCTGTGTAGAGCTCCATTCCCAGGGTCCATCCTACACTCTCCATGGCCCTGGGCCTGGTAGGAGCTACTGGGCTCTAATCTGGGGCAGAGGCCTCTAGCTGGAGCTCTGGGGTGACCACCCCTCTCCCAGGGCAAGCTACTCGCCTACATTTAATGCACGCAGGCACCACGTGGCCCGTGGCTCTCAGCTCCCCACAGGACCCTGAGGACATTTCTCACCCCCGCTCACGCGGTCTCAGTCTCTGGAAAACCCTTCCCTTCCCTTGATCTCCTTTGGGAAATTCTTCCTGTTGAAGGAATAAATCCTCCTTGCTTTCAATATGACACCATCCCTAGACAAACAATCTTCTTTCAAAGTGCATTCCACTTGTCAAGATATTTTTCAACAGGGCCTTCAACTCATGGGGCTTCTCTTTCCACTTTGGTAAAAGAGGCCAAGCAACTCATGGGTCTCTCTCAGCATCCTTGCATCCTTCACATCCCCCACCTCATGACCCCAGGGAAAGATCCAAGAGAATAAGAGAGAAATCGGGGACTGAGAAAAGCTGCACCTCTAGGTCTGTGCAAGCAGGATGCAGCCTGCTGTGAGTCCGACAAAGCTCCAAGCCTGGCTGCCCCAGGAGAGAGTCCTCAGACCAGCGGAGCTGACCTCCCATCTCCCAGGGGGCATCTGGCCGTTCTGTGCCGTCTCACACCACAGGGGCCCTCCTAATAGATACGGCAGCATCAGTGAGACAAGGTCTCTCGCTCCCTGCTTCACAGGTGACACGTTCTCAGTCCCCCGCTTCCTAGAGAAGGTTCAGTTTGGCAGAAACCCATGTGCCCCAGACACGTTGCCCCCCTCATACCTCCTCCGTTCTCGGCAGTTTCCTGGGACTCTTCATTTTCCAGATGTTTCCTCTTTTGTCGCCGTTCCATCGTACTAACTAGAAGTCTCCCTTAGAAGATGCCTCAAGAGATGTCCAACACCTCCTCTTCCCTACAGGTTGGCCCTTCTTGGCTCTTGGGCAATCCATTGAAATGATTCAATACAAACAAAAATAGTCAAGTCTCCTAAATGGCTGAAAAACTTGTACCACTTAGTGAACCAGCAGTACTGCCTAGTGCTCACCAGGGCTGTTATGTTTGCAAGGTTGCCAGGCGCACAGTGGAATTCTGTGACCTCAGTGATGACATCAGAGCATTAGGTGGACCTAGGCTGAGCACAGTGTCTGCAGTAGCACAGGCCCCATTTTCAAGAACAATTCCTTTTTCCCAGCCGAACCTTTCCCGTGAAAGGGAAAGGTTCATACCTTATCTATTATAAATTGTATCATACCATGTCTATTATAAAATTCGCATTTTGATTGGAGATCTTTTAATGTCTTTTCTAGAGAGATTTAATATGAATATTTTAAGTGGTCTCCAGTTTCCCTGTGGATTATTGACATTTTAAACTCTGCACTTCAATTTTCCCTCAATACGTGTAATTTTGTCACGGCTATTTCTGTACTTAAAGATGAGGAACTATATAATTGATTTCTTCATTTTTTCCCCATCTCTTTCCAAGGTACTGCATTTGATTGTGTCTTGCGACTGAGTGAAAAATGCTAGTCCTTGAGTCAGGACATTGGGCCCTTTACCAAGTAACTCAACCTATCTGGGCTTCAGCTTCTGTATGTGCGATCAAGAGGCTTGGACTAGCTGACTTTTCAAATGCTGTGTTTCTTTGATTCACTCTCACTTACTGATCTGCTCCTTAAGAAGAGGGTCTGTTCTCATAAAGTAACAACAGTCTTTTCCTAACCTTGGGTTGGGCGGAGTTTAACTGTTCGTACTCAGTTTGTTAGTTATATTGCCTTCTATGTATGCTTAGCTCTAAATAATTTATATGGCTCTTGTGACAATTTTTAGATCTTCTTTTTTTCTTATTTTCTTTTACAGTTTCTAATTTGTTATCGCCAGTGTAGAGGAGCCTGATTGAGTTTTAAAATTTATTGATCTTGTATGTGTGTGCCTTGTTGAACCGTCTTATTAGTTCCTGCTAGTTTATCTGTGGGTTCTTTTGGGTCTCCTAAATAAATGAGCATATTAAATGTAAATAATGTGTTCTTTGGATAAAGTTTATTTTCTTGCATCTCTCTATATAGAAGCAATATGTTGAATTGATTTAAATATTTAAATACTTACATACCTGTTATCACAATCTAACATTCTTTATCTTATTTTCTTTCAATCAATATTATGTTTTCAAGATTTATCCACGTGAATCCATATAGATCTAGGTCTTTGATTTTTGACTGTTTGATATTATTTGATCACATGCATATAGCATCATTTATTTTCCATTCAAGCATTATTGGACAATTGGATTGTTTCCCTCCCTTCTCTAGAACAAACAATATTTCCTAGAATATCCCTGAAGATGTCTGACAGTCGAGAAGGGCCAGGCTGCCCGAAGGATTGCTACTTGCTTTTAGCCACCTTCCAACAGGCCGTCTCCAGCCAGCAATTTGAAGCACAGCTGAAATGAGAACTGCCCCAAATGTGAAGATCTTAGGAGCTTCCTAGAAGGTGGGAGGTTAATGATAGGCATCCTGCTGGGATCCCAGGGGAGTCTGAGCTGGCCTGAAGCTCATCTTCCTCCTCCACCTCTCAAGAGAAATGTGGAGGAAAGGAGACTTCAAAAACTGTGAGCAGGCAGAGGGAGAGATATTGGGGGCCGAAGCTGTAACTGAGGTCTTGGAGTGGGCTGTGAGCACGCAGAGCCTCTAGAGAGCCAGGCTCTGCCTTCTGAGGACTTCTCCCCTAAGGCTGCTCATAATTCACGTGATACCAGCCATATAGAGCCGACTTGGCCCACACTGTCACAGAAAGCCTTATCAGAATCTCTTCTTCTTCATACACTCTTGTGTCTGTTACTTGGTTATTGCCTTTGGTACTCCACTGATGTGAACCACATTCGCCGGGGGATGGAGAACACTAGTGACCCATCTTGCTCTGTGGCCTCAGTCCACAGCTTGAGGGTAAGGGAAGAGGCCAAATGAAGGTTAAGAAGGAAAGATGGAGTTTGAAGAGAAGACCTGAGTTAAGGGTGTCTTCTCAAGTCCTGATGACTGAAATGTAGCTCCAGTACCTGAAGTCCTGCTTGTTCTCAAGGCTGACCGCGTGGCTGGGTGCACTCAGTGAAGGAACCGTATACACTTAGTATTTCCTTGCTTGCTCACACTTGCCCTCCTCTGATACACCCTCTGCAAGACTGATCTTCCCCTGAAACAACTTTCCACCTGCCACTGTCATCTCATGAACATTTGCTTCCCCTTCCTAGTGTCCCCCTAGAATGCCATTGCAGCCAATTCATAATTTGATAATCATGCTGCTTACCATATACTCAGCAACTTCTGATAAATTTTATTCACTTTATTCCATAGTCTTCACCCATCAATAATCTTCCTTAACTTCCTAGCTGCAGGTTAACCCATTCGGAATCATTTCTTTTTCTTTCTCTTCTTTGGCAAATCCTTTCTATCTTTTAAGGTCTTTTTCTTGTCTCTCTACCATCTTGCCTTCCTGAACTCTTTTTTTTTTTCGTTTATGTAACCTTTCAATCTCCTTCCCCAATTTCCTCATAAACATTGAGAGTTTATTCCTCACACGTTAGACAGCGGTTTATGAATGGCCAGGCATAATGGACTCAGAATGAGTTGGCAACCCCGAGGTACCTGTCTTGCTGGGGAGCCACAGGTGAAGGGCTGTCTGCTGGACACATGTTTGCATGGAGTCAGGCTGAGTGGCCTCAGGGTGTTTGCCCTGCACTTGTGTGTATTTCTCCCTAGTTGGTTTCCTTGTCCAGCCACCTGTGACCTCCCTCCATCCAGCCCAGGGAATCCTTTTCATCACAGGGGTAGGATGTTTGTCTCATTTTCCATCACATCCTTTCCCCAAAGTTTGGTTGTGAGTTGTTCCCATTCCAAAGACCTTTCCTCTTTGAAGAGAAAAGAGAAAATCTTTTCTCTCCTTTCCTCTCACTTCACTTCTGCTCTATTATCTCCTCCGTCCAGAATGGCCCACTGACTCACATGGGTGTAGATCCGAAGATGGCAAGATCTGCCAGCAATACTGAGATAATAATATGGATGGATCAGGAAAACTTGAAAACATTTATCCCGCCACATTAAAAAAAATTGCACTTCCAGTGTATTCAGAGTCTCAGTGTAGAAACACAAATGATAGAGAAATTGAATGACACTCAAGTTTTTCTTTCCTCCTTTCCTGATTTATTCTAATCCTCCATGCTAACATGATGAACTATTTGTTAGGTAAAGTTTCAGACATTTTCTACCCATGCACACTTTTCTTCTTTTCACATAAGAGTGTGAACTAGGTCACTTTCAACATGCTGTGATTCTGTGATTCACTGTCTCCCACCGTGTCATCCACTGATAAAGTCATCTGTTTCACGGAGAACTATTTCCAATAGCTAATAGCCAATGTCTGTGGAGTGCTTACTCTGTGTCGGTTTCTTGTAACTACCTTACAGATCATTGGTATAACGTACCCATGGACCAGGTACAATTATGACCCCCAAGTGACAGATAAGTGCAGATAAGTACAAATAAATACAGAGGCCAAGTGACTTGCCCAAGACACTGGAGCAAATCAAAATCCATGCCTCTGTAATCATTTTGCTCTATTGCCTCTGTCTGGGAGGCTTGATGATTTGGCAAATAAAACCTTAAATAGCATGTTCCATTTTTATACCTGTGACACAAGCGTGGGGCTGTGATATGGGGTAACTAACCTGACTACTTTTGAAAACCCTTATGCACCTGGATGAAAGTAAGCCAGGGACTGCAAGCTATAGATTTAAGGTTTCCTACCAACTTTTAAAAATAGCTTCTTGAATGCAATTTATGTAGTGTCAAGTCTAGGATGTAGTCCAAATAGTAACAGAAAAATGGAGATATGTAGAAAAATACTTAAAGTTGACAAGTATTGGGAGTGTAGTATTTTGGGGGCCAGTGTGTAGACCACAGGAAAACTTGCTGTTTCCATCCCAAAGGGAAGAACCCTACGTTGCAACTGCCAAGGTCCCTGGGGCAGCAAGTGTGCTCACTGCTTAGTAAAGAAGCATCCTCAGTTTGATAGAATCATATGGGAGCCTTACATTTGGTTAGCAGTTCTACATTCTTGATGTAATAATATTTTCAGGGTGTGGGAGGGTATCAAGCTCTGAAAATACCCTTGGAGAGATTTGCTTATTAAGTTTGGCTTTTTCAATCTCCCTACTACTTCTTGACTAAACACCAGGCGGTTTCCTTTACTTTTCAGAACCATGTTGGTTTTCCCTTGTCTAATGAACTTTGAAATACTTTTGGATGAGCTACTAAGTTTGGGAGAAAATAAACATCTCTTTAAAATAAGGAAGATAATAACAATGACAAGTAGAAAAAGCTCTAAAACAGAGAATATCCTCCATTCTAGCCAATGACTGGGAGTGGAAGGTACGTGCTCGCTGTCCAGGACGTAGAAATAAAAGCTGAGGAGGCGCTGAGGCGTCTCCTGGATCTCTATGAGCCTCCATCATTTCTGAAGGGTAGGGTTGACAGATAAAATATAGGCTGTTTAGATAAATATGAATGTCAGAAAAACAACAAGTATATTTTTAAGATAAGTATGCCCCAAATAGTTCATAGGATCTACTTATACTAAAAATAATGACTTATTATTCATGTGAAGTTCAAGTTTAAATGGGTATCCTGTACTTTTATTTACTAAATCTGACAGCCCTACTGATGATCCACAATGGAGGCAGTTGAGGAGCGGTACATGTTGGCTCTCGGAAAGTCAGAAATGGCTTCAGCAGATCCAGGTACAGTATGAAATTTTTTTGGATGTAGCTCAGAAGCCATGGCCAGCCCTTGACTGCAAGTACTGCCTCGGGTTTCCCTGAGGTGGGGTAAACCTTCCTCTTAATGGCCTTTTGGTAAGTCTGGAAGACCATATCCAAGGGGAGCCCCAAAGTCAGTTTCATCCTCACAACCATGTTTCCAATTCCTGGAATTGGCTGCATGTGACTCACAAGAGCTGAGGAGGTTTGTGGAAATTGGGAGTGTCATAGCTTGAACCCTTTGTAGGTAAAGTTTTGCTGTTGTGAGAGTTTTAACAGGAGCAATGTGAAAGACTCCAGGTCCCCAGGTAGATAGAAATACTCCTTTTCTACCTGTGTGTATGTGACAAGTCTCTAATAGTTCAGAGAGCAAGTATCTGGTCTTAGAAAGACTGATCCAAGCTTGGATGTTTCTGGCGACAAGGCAAGGTCCTGAGTTTCAAGTTCACCTTTTATGGTTGAGGAGACAATAAGGTGGTCAGAAGGGAAATCATGGAGGAGACCTTGGCTTCATCCATTGTGCAGGCGTGTATATGTGGTTCTATGTAGATTGTGTTTCAAAGGTGGAGCTTGTTTACAACTATGAACATTCTCCGATGTGCTTTTTGGACCTTCATTCCCAGAGCGAGAGCAGTGCCGAGGCTCTAGAAATGCCATGGATATTCTGAGCTGTCAGTGGCATTTCCCAGGTACTGTTCCCCTGGTGCCGCTCCTTGAAATGTACAAAGGGATTATCATCTGTCTTGTGGCGGGTCCTAGCATTGTGAAATGAAGCTGCTGCACCTGGCTCAGAGGATTTCGGATGCGGTGGGAGGAGTAGTAGTACTACGACTATAAATTGTATCACAGCATATATATTCCATCTTGAGAGTGGGGTTGGGGGGTTATGAAGGGGGGCTTTTATTGTACTTTTATACATTGTACCCTTGAAACTAATTCAATTTTTTAAAATTAATTAATTTATTTTGGGCTGCATTGGGTCTTTGTTGCTGCTAGCGGGCGTTCTCTAGTTGCAGTGCGCCGGGGCTCCTCTTGGCTGCGGTGCACGGGCTTCTCATTGCAGTGGCTTCTCTTGTTGCGGAGCATGGGCTCTAGGCACGCAGGCTTCCGTAGTCGTGGCACGTGGGCTCGGTTGATGTGGCACACGGGCTCTAGAGCGCAGGCTCAGTAGTTGTGGCGCGTGGGCTTAGTTACTCCGTGGCACGTGGGATCTTCCCAGGCCAGGGCTCGAACCCATGTCCCCTGCATTCGCAGGCATATTCTTAACTACCGCTCCACCAGGGAAGCCCAATAATTCAGTTTTTTATAAAGAGAAGTTTCCTAATATTATTCCAAAATTTTAAAAATATGTAGTTGGATAACACTATGAAAAATTAACTGATATATTCTTTTATTATTTCTCTTTGCTCCCTGGATTTTTTTTCCTCATCCAGTCAGCTAGGCACTGTGAGCTCACTGCATTAGGAAGGTAAAGACTCAGCAGAAATGAGGGAGAAAAAAAGAAAATTCTCAGCTTTGGAATGTTCACAACGGAGGCCACAGTAGAAGAGGTGAGAATTCTGTGAACAAAAAATAAATGTCGTCTCAAATGCAAAAAAGTATTCTCTGCACTGTGAGGCAGGAGAAGGAGGGAGGGAAGGACTGAAGGAGAGAGATCAGTGTGGCCAGGGACATGGAAACTGTGCTTGAGGACGATAGGCCCAGGAAGAGAATCAGAATCTGGAGAAGATTCAGCCTGCACGTGATCATTGCCTCCAGCCAGCACCCTCATCTCAGACGTTGGGAAATTCAGAGAGAGAGTGGGAGTACGTCAGGAGGGCCACGCGCAGAGTCTGTGTGGCAGGGGTTGTGGCCGTTCCCTATTTGTGAGGAGTCCCCAGCAATTTGCAGGCCTCTTCTGGAAAATGCTGGCGGACGTCTCTAGTGCTTATGTGAAAGCTTGTTCACAAACCTTGAAAGATACAGATGTAGCTGACAGATAGATGCATAGATAGAAAAATGTCATTAAATCAAAGCTCCAGGAAAGGTTTGGAAAATGCCCTTTATTGCATAGGACGCTTCTATTGTCATATGATGTTAGACTGAGTGCCGGTCCCTTCATCCTCCTTCAGACCACGGCATTCTGTCTGCTACTCTCCCGAGGGTCCTTTCTTCTCCCTGGAAGGGATAAAGCAAATGAGGTAGAACAGGAAGAGACAAGAAGCACTCCAAGCTCTGCTGGTCAGGGTTACCCTCCAGCATTGCCTTAATGCTCAGAGCCACACACACCACAGTGAGCTTGGCTCCAGATCAACTACCACGCCACGAAGGTTCTGGAACATTTCCATATCTCGGGGGACCTCATTTCCACGTGACTCTCTTTCCTATTCCCCTTTGTCACAGAAGGCTAGGTCCAGTGGTCAGGGTGAGATCTCGGCTCAGGCCCAAGGCTCTCAGACCTCAAAGTTCTGGTCCTGCAAGGGCCCCTGTCCTCTCTTGAGACCACTCCTGGCTCTCTCTGCCGAGAAGGAGCTGCTGGCAGTACGTCCTCTAAGAGTTGAGGTCCATCGTGCAGACCCTGAGAAAACTCCTAGGAAAAGGCTCCACCTTCTTGTTTACGTCAACAGAGGTCAATGCCTTTGTTAGTGCTGGGTGTGTCCCATTTGATGCAACTGCAGAGCCATTAGGTCAACCAGCACATGTGTGCGGCCCCTTCCCTTAGACTCCTCTGGGCCCTCGTGACATAGGCTCAGAAGACTGCCAGCCTCAAGCCTTACCTCTTCCAAGGGACGGCCACACCGTCTTCCAGGATCTTCTGTCCCATGAATCTCAGTTGCTGTTTGGAACTCAAAGGAGAGAAAAGACCCTGCCTGCAGGGTCTCTTTGTGCTGGGGCCTTCCCCCGTGGGCTGCTCTCCCTCATTCTCCTTTTCTTCTTGCTTCTCTTCATCCTCCTCCTCCTCCTGCTCCTCCTCCTCCTCCTCCTCCTCCTCGTTCTCCTCCTCCTTCTCCTCGTCCTCCTCCTCAGGGGTGCTCTCGGATTCCACATTGCCCATCCACTGGGCCATGTTGAGATGAAAGACACGGCAGCTGAAGCCCTGCAGGACGCCGAACTTCACGTGCTGCTGGAGGATCTCCAAGGTGGGGAAGACCCGGCAGCAGGCCATGCACCTGAAGCCGGTCTCCATGGTCAGCATCCAGTCCGCTGTCTTGGCGCTGGGTCTCTCCTCGACGGCAGGTGGCCCTGATGGGCTGCCTGGCTCTGCCCTTTCCTCATACTCTTTCTCCTCCCCAGTGGGCTCACTGTCAGACAGGAGGCTTTCGGTGGACACATCAGAAGAGGGGTCAGTGGCTACTGCACACACATCCTCAGGAAGGGTCACTTCTTCTATCGTCAGCTGCTTTTCAGGCAACTCCAAGGGATTCTTTGTCTTCCAGGAGACAGCGACACCCTTGTTCACTTGTACCTGCATGTAGTATATTTTCATGCCCCTTTCCTCTTTGTCTGGGTGCAGATAGTTCTTACAGGGTGAAGAGGGTGAGGAGGAGACACAGTGTGATGGGGAAGCGGTCTCTCCTTCTTCTTGATCCTGGGCTAGGGGTGGTCTAGGCTGGGCAGTGTCTCGATGAAATCTCCGGATTCCTGAAAAAGGAAATGAAAATCACAATAACATGCATGGGCCATGCCGGAAGCTGAGGGAGCAGGTGTGGTAGACGAGAGAGGGACATTGGCACGACATAGCTATGTCGTGAGCTTGGTGTCTGTTGGCCGTAGGATGGAGTGGTGTATCTGGTGTCATCTGTGGGCTTTTCATGTGCGTGGGGGGGATACTGGAGCGGTGTCTGTATACAGGGGTATGGAGTATGGTGGTGAGGGCTGTAGTATGTGAGGGATGCGGCTGGATGCGTGTACGACGAGGAGTGTGTTTGGGAATATCGGTGGTGCATTCCTTGTGGAATGGGGCTGTGGTGCAGGAGAGTACTGTGGAGCACGTGCTTGGGGTTGATGTGCACTGAGAAGGGCTGTGCCTGGAGGGCACGTGTATGTGTGAGCTGTGTGCACCAGAGCTGGATGGTCCTGCTCTCAGGCTGGAGGTGTATGATGCAGAACTCTGTCCTTCTCTGGAAGCAAAGGAAAAGACAAAGCCTACATTTTCCTCTGAAGATGCTTAATCTGGTCCCTCTTCCCTCCACCTCAAGCCCAGACCTTTCCGGCCCCTGCTCCTTGACTTCCCCACCATGGTACTACCAGTATTCACACACACACACACAGACTCAGCTGGCATCCACGCCCTCGGAACAGCTCAGCCATCCTGCCGAGGCTCCTCCACAGAGCCCTCATCACCTCTGATGACCCTGCATTTCCTCTCAGCCTCCCTGGGATCTGTGTGCCTCCTGCCTCACAGCCAAGCACCCCCTCACCTGAGGAGCCCCGCGCCCTTACCAGCGTAGCTGAGCTTGCGCAAAGTAGAAGTACAGAAGAAGTATTTAGAGGCAGAGGAGACCTCCCCTGCCCCTGGGCTGCAGCCTTGGGCCACCACAGTGGATCCAAGCCGAGGGGGATCCTCTTGTGACTTCGAGATTCCTGAGGGAGGAATGAAAGGCTCAGGGTGGGTTCATCAGTCCTGTGTCCACAAATATTTACTGAGTGTGTGACACGTGTCAGGTGCAGTGAATACACACAGTTGAGAGTGTGGTTCCCAGTGGATCCTCCAGGATTTAATTCCAATCAATACTTATTCTCTCACTGTCTAGTTGGTAATGTAGGCCTCGGTGGTGACTGTGAGTGTGTGGGAAGAGTGAGTGATGTGTATCAGTTAAGTCTGTGGTAAGTGTGGGGTTGGCATGGGGAGCACAGTGCAGACGTGTCTATCTGTGTCTGTGGCCTTTGTGTGCATGGTTTCTGTTCACAAGTCAGGAATTCTGGGACATGTAACTTTTCCTCATTACATGGTGTGGCTTGTATTTATGGTGCGTGTTCATTCATTCATTCACCAAGATTCAGTAAGCAGCAACTCCTGTGTATCCGGCACTCTTCCATTGTTGTAGTCTTTGGTAACGCTGCACATTCAAGTAGGGGAAGACACACACTAAACAAAACTACAATAACTATATAATACATCAGCTGGTGGTAAGTATATAAGGGTTGCCAGACTTAGCGAACAAGAATACAAGGCACCCAGTTAAATTTCAGATTCAGATAAACCCAGAATAATTTTTTAGTGTAAGTATTCCCATGCAGTATTTGGCCTGACTTAGTTTTAGTGTAAGTAGGGCCCATACAATATGTGGGACATACGGATACTGAAAAATTACTTGTTGTTTATCTGGAATTCAAATTGAACTGGATAGCCCATATTTTCTCTGGCAACCCTGACATGGGTTACTGAGACTGTGGTTTCCTGTGGTTTGTACAAAGCGGGTCTTGCATTACTCAAGAATGTGTTATAAGTGTGGTGTGTATGACACGTGACTGGTTCTTATAGAGGTATTTAGAGATGGCTGAAGTTAGCTGTGTTTGTGCAAGAGTTGAGGAGATACATGTATATATAGTGTGTGTGTGTGTGTGTGTGTGTGTCCTATATATATAGTGTGTGTGTCTATATACATATCTCATCTCCAGCGTTTGGTGTTGGAAGTGAGGATTGTGATACAGGTGGGTTGTATGAGAACGTAGTATAGGAGGGATGCGTGTATATACCTCCATGTGCTGTGTGTGGTTTACTAAGGAAGTTATATGTGGGGTGTGTGATATTTTTGCTGTATCAGAGTGCACATGGGTGTATGAGTTACTGTCTCATAAAACACCCCTAACAAGAATTCTGTATACACTCTTAGGTACACCGAGTGTCAGCCAGGTCCAGGCAGGGTGAGAAGAACTTTACCACGCAGACTTTATATCTGGTAAGCACTCTACCCCCATTCATCTCGATCTTCTCTGCACGACCACACACACACACACACACACACAGACACACACACACACTCACACACCAACACCCACACAGGAACATAGAGCAAAATATTCTGAATGGTCAGGGGCAGTCATTGCCTTCCCCAGCCTGTCCCAGCCACTGCCTGGAAATCTGCCTGCTGTCTAGAGCTCCTTTCCCAGGGCCCATCCTACGGTCTCCAGGGCCCTGGGCCTGGTAGGAGCTACTGGGCTCTAATCTGGGGCAGAGGCCTCTAGCTGGAGCTCTGGGGTGACCACCCCTCTCCCAGGGCAGGCTACTCGCCTACATTTAATGCACGCAGGCACCACGTGGCCCGTGGCTCTCAGAGCTCCCCGCAGGACCCTGAGGCCATTTCTCACCCCCACTCACGCGGTCTCAGTCTCTGGAAAACCCTTCCCTTCCCTTGATCTCCTTTCGGAAATTCTTCCTTTTGAAGGAATAAATCCTCCTTGCTTTCAATATGACACCATCCCTAGACAAACAATCTTCTTTCAAAGTGCATTCCACTTGTCAAGATATTTTTCAACAGGGCCTTCAACTCATGGGGCTTCTCTTTCCACTTTGGTAAAAGAGGCCAAGCAACACATGGGTCTCTCTCAGCATCCTTGCATTCTTCATATCCCCCACCTCATGACCCCAGGGAAAGATCCAAGAGAATAAGAGAGAAATCGGGGACTGAGAAAAGCTGCACCTCTAGGTCTGTGCAAGCAGGATGCAGCCTGCTGTGAGTCCGACAAAGCTCCAGGCCCGGCTGCCCCAGGAGAGAGTCCTCAGACCAGCGGAGCTGACCTCCCATCTCCCAGGGGGCATCTGGCCGTTCTGTGCCGTCTCACACCTCAGGGGCCCTCCAGATAGATACGGCCGCATCAGGGAGACAAGGTCTCTCGCTCCCTGCTTCACAGGTGACACGTTCTCAGTCCCCCGCTTCCTGAAGAAGGTTCAGTTTGGCAGAAACCCATGTGCCCCAGACAAGTTGCCCCCCACATACCTCCTCCATTCTCGGCAGTTTCCTGGGACTCTTCATTTTCCAGATGGTTCCTCTTGTGTCGCCGTTCCATCGTACCAACTAGAAGTCTCCCTTAGAAGATGCCTCAAGAGATGTCCAACTCCTCCTCTTCCCTACAGTTTGGCCCTTCTTGGCTCTTGGGCAATCCGTTGAAATGATTCAATACAAACAAAAATAGTCAAGTCTCCTAAATGGCTGAAAAACTTGTACCACTTAGTGAACCAGCAGTACTGCCTAGTGCTCACCAGGGCTGTTATGTTTGCAAGGTTGCCAGGCGCACAGTGGAATTCTGTGACCTCAGTGATGACATCAGAGCATTCGGTGGACCTAGGTTGAGCACAGTGTCTGCAATAGCACAGGCCCCATTTTCAAGAACAATTCCTTTTTCCCAGCCGAAGCTTTCCCGTGAAAGGGAAAGGTTCATACCATATCTATTATAAATTGTATCATACCATGTCTATTATAAAGTTCACATTTTGTTTGTAGATCTTATAATGTCTTTTCTAGAGAGATTTAATATGAATATTTTAAATGGTCTCCAGTTTCCCTGTGGATTATTGACATTTTAAACTCTGCACTTCAATTTTCCCTCAATACGTGTAATTTTGTCACGGCTATTTCTGTACTTAAAGATGAGGAACTATATACTTGATTTCTTCATTTTTTCCCCATCTCTTTCCAAGGTACTGCATTTGATTGTGTCTTGCGACTGAGTGAAAAATGCTAGTCCTTGAGTCAGGACATTGGGCCCTTTACCAAGTAACTCAACCTATCTGGGCTTCAGCTTCTGTATGTGCGATCAAGAGGCTTGGACTAGCTGACTTTTCAAATGCTGTGTTTCTTTGATTCACTCTCACTTACTGATCTGCTCCGTAAGAAGAGGGTCTGTTCTCATAAAGTAACAACAGTCTTTTCCTAACCTTGGGTTGGGCGGAGTTTAACTGTTCGTACTCAGTTTGTTAGTTATAATGCCTTCTATGTATGCTTAGCTCTAAATAATTTATATGGCTCTTGTGACAATTTTTAGATCTTCTTTTTTTCTTATTTTCTTTTACAGTTTCTAATTTGTTATCACCAGTGTAGAGGAGCCTGATTGAGTTTTAAAATTTATTGATGTTGTATGTGTGTGCCTTGTTGAACCGTCTTATTAGTTCCTGCTAGTTTATCTGTGGGTTCTTTTGGGTCTCCTAAATAAATGAGCATATTAAATGTAAATAATGTGTTCTTTGGATAAAGTTTATTTTCTTGCATCTCTCTATATAGAAGCAATATGTTGAATTGATTTAAATATTTAAATATTACATACCTGTTATCACAATCTAACATTCTTTATCTTATTTTCTTTCTATCAATATTATGTTTTCAAGATTTATCCACGTGAATCCATATAGATCTAGGTCTTTGATTTTTGACTGTTTGATATTATTTGATCACATGCATATAGCATCATTTATTTTCCATTCAAGCATTATTGGACAATTGGATTGTTTCCCTCCCTTCTCTAGAACAAACAACATTTCCTAGAATATCCCTGAAGATGTCTGACAGTCTAGAAGGGCCAGGCTGCCCGAAGGACTGCTACTTGCTTTTTGCCACGTTCCAACAGGCCGTCTCCAGCCAGCAATTTGAAACACAGCTGAAATGAGAACTGCCCCAAATGTGAAGATCTTAGGAGCTTCCTAGAAGGTGGGAGGTTATTGATAGGCATCCTGCTGGGATCCCAGGGGAGTCTGAGCTGGCCTGAAGCTCATCTTCCTCCTCCACCTCTCAAGAGAAATGTGGAGGAAAGAAGACTTCAAAAACTGTGAGCAGGCAGAGGGAGAGATATTGGGGGCCGAAGCTGTAACTGAGGTCTTGGAGTGGGCTGTGAGCACGCAGAGCCTCTAGAGAGCCAGGCTCTGCCTTCTGAGAACTTCTCCCCTAAGGCTGCTCATAATTCACGTGATACCAGCCATATAGAGCCGACTTGGCCCACACTGTCACAGAAAGCCTTATCAGAATCTCTTCTTCTTCATACACTCTTGTGTCTGTTACTTGGTTATTGCCTTTGGTGCTCCACTGATGTGAACCAGAGTCGCCGGGGGATGGAGGACACTAGTGACCCATCTTGCTCTGTGGCCTCAGTCCACAGCTTGAGGGTAAGGGAAGAGGCCAAATGAAGGTCAAGAAGGAAAGATGGAGTTTGAAGAGAAGACCTGAGTTAAGGGTGTCTTCTCAAGTCCTGATGACTGAAATGTAGCTCCAGTACCTGAAGTCCTGCTTGTTCTCAAGGCTGACCGCGGGGCTGGGTGCACTCAGTGAAGGAACCGTATACACTTAGTATTTCCTTGCTTGCTCACACTTGCCCTCCTCTGATACACACTCTGCAAGACTGATCTTCCCCTGAAACATCTTTCCACCTGCTACTGTCATCTCATGAACATTTGCTTCCCCTTCCTAGTGTCCCCCTAGAATGCCATTGCAGCCAATTCATAATTTGATAATCATGCTTCTTACCATAGTCTCAGCAACTTCTGATAAATTTTATTCACTTTATTCCATAGTCTTCACCCAACAATAATCTTCCTTAACTTCCTAGCTGCAGGTTAACCCATTTGGAATCATTTCTTTTTCTTTCTCTTCTTTGACAAATCCTTTCTATCTTTTAAGGTCTTTTTCTTGTCTCTGTACCATCCTGCCTTCCTGAACTTCTTTTTTTTTCCGTTTAAGTAACCTTTCAATCTCCTTCCCCAGTTTCCTCATAAACATTGAGAGTTTACTCCTCACACGTTAGACAGAGGTTTATGAATGCCCAGGCATAACGGACTCAGAATGAGTTGGCACCCCCGAGGTACCTGTCTTGCTGGGGAGCCACAGGTGAAGGGCTGTCTGCTGGACACATGTTTGCATGGAGTCAGGCTGAGTGGCCTCAGGGTGTTTGCCCTGCACTTGTGTGTGTTTCTCCCTAGTTGGTTTCCTTGTCCAGCCACCTGTGACCTCCCTCCATCCAGCCCAGGGAATCCTTCTCATCACAGGGGTAGGATGTTTGTCTCATTTTCCATCACATCCTTTCCCCAAAGTTTGGTTGTGAGTTGTTCCCATTCCAAAGACCTTTCCTCTTTGAAGAGAAAAGAGAAAATCTTTTCTCTCCTTTCCTCTCACTTCACTTCTGCTCTATTATCTCCTCCGTCCAGAATGGCCCACTGACTCACATGGGTGTAGATCCGAAGATGGCAAGAACTGCCAGCAATTCTGAGATAATAATACGGATGGATCAGGAAAACTTGAAAACCTTTATCCCGCCACATTAAAAAAAATTGCACTTCCAGTGTATTCAGAGTCTCAGTGTAGAAACACAAATGATAGAGAAATTGAATGACACTCAAGTTTTTCTTTCCTCCTTTCCTGATTTATTCTAATCCTCCATGCTAACATGATGAACTATTTGTTAGGTAAAGTTTCAGACATTTTCTACCCATGCACACTTTTCTTCTTTTCACATAAGAGTGTGAACTAGGTCACTTTCAACATGCTGTGATTCTATGATTCACTGTCTCCCACCGTGTCATCCACTGATAAAGTCATCTGTTTCACGGAGAACTATTTCCAATAGCTAATAGCCAATGTCTGTGGAGTGCTTACTCTGTGTCGGTTTCTTGTAACTACCTTACAGATCATTGGTACAACGTACCCATGGATGGGGTACAATTATGACCCCCAAGTGACAGATAAGTGCAGATAAGTACAAATAAATACAGAGGCCAAGTGACTTGCCCAAGACCCTGGAGCAAATCAAAATCCATGCCTCTGTAATCATTTTGCTCTATTGCCTCTGTCTGGGAGGCTTGATGATTTGGCAAATAAAACCTTAAATAGCATGTTCCATTTTTATACCTGTTACACAAGCGTGGGGCTGTGATATGGGGTAACTAACCTGACTACTTTTGAAAACCCTTATGCACCTGGATGAAAGTATGCCAGGGACTGCAATCTATAGATTTAAGGTTTCCTACCAACTTTTAAAAATAGCTTCTTGAATGCAATTTACGTAGTGTCAAGTCTAGGATGTAGTCCAAATAGTAACAGAAAAATGGAGATATGTAGAAAAATACTTAAAGTTGACAAGTATTGGGAGTGTAGTATTTTGGGGGCCAGTGTGTAGACCACAGGAAAACTTGCTGTTTCCATCCCTAAGGGAAGAGCCCTACGTTGCAACTGCCAAGGTCCCTGGGGCAGCAAGTGTGCTCACTGCTTAGTAAAGAAGCATCCTCAGTTTGATAGAATCATATGGGAGCCTTACATTTGGTTAGCAGTTCTACATTCTTGATGTAATAATATTTTCAGGGTGTGGGAGGGTATCAAGCTCTGAAAATACCCTTGGAGAGATTTGCTTATTAAGTTTGGCTTTTTCAATCTCCCTACTACTTCTTGACTAAACACCAGGCGGTTTCCTTCACTTTTCAGAACCATGTTGTTTTTCCCTTGTCTAATGAACTTTGAAATACTTTTGGATGAGCTATTAAGTTTGGGAGAAAATAAACATCTCTTTAAAATAAGGAAGATAATAACAATGACAAGTAGAAAAAGCTCTAAAACAGAGAATATCCTCCATTCTAGCCAATGACTGGGAGTGGAAGGTACGTGCTCGCTGTCCAGGATGTAGAAATAAAAGCTGAGGAGGCGCTGAGGCGTCTCCTGGATCTCTATGAGCCTCCATCATTTCTTAAGGGTAGGGTTGACAGATAAAGTATAGGCTGTTTAGATAAATATGAATGTCAGAAAAACAACAAGTATATTTTTAAGATAAGTATGCCCCAAATAGTTCATAGGATCTACTTATACTAAAAATAATGACTTATTATTCATGTGAAGTTCAAGTTTAACTGGGTATCCTGTACTTTTATTGACTAAATCTGACAGCCCTACTGATGATCCACAATGGAGGCAGTTGAGGAGCGGTACATGCTGGCTCTCGGACAGTCAGAAATGGCTTCAGGAGATCCAGGTACAGTATGAAATTCTTTTTGGATGTAGCTCAGAAGCCATGGCCAGCCCTTGACTGCAAGTACTGCCTCGGGTTTCCCTGAGGTGGGGTAAACCGTCCTCTTAATGGCCTTTTGGTAAGTCTGGAAGACCATATCCAAGGGGAGCCCCAAAGTCAGTTTCATCCTCACAACCATGTTTCCAATTCCTGGAATTGGCTACATGTGACTCACAAGAGCTGAGGAGGTTTGTGGAAATTGGGAGTGTCATAGCTTGAACCCTTTGTAGGTAAAGTTTTGCTGTTGTGAGAGTTTTAACAGGAGCAATGTGAAAGACTCCAGGTCCCCAGGTAGATAGAAATAATCCTGTTCCACCTGTGTGTATGTGACAAGTCTCTAATAGTTCAGAGAGCAAGTATCTGGTCTTAGAAAGACTGATCCAAGCTTGGATGTTTCTGGCGACAAGGCAAGGTCCTGAGTTTCAAGTTCACCTTTTATGGTTGAGGAGACAATAAGGTGGTCAGAAGGGAAATCATGGAGGAGACCTTGGCTTCATCCATTGTGCAGGCGTGTATATGTGGTTCTATGTAGATTGTGTTTCAAAGGTGGAGCTTGTTTACAACTATGAACATTCTCCGATGTGCTTTTTGGACCTTCATTCCCAGAGCGAGAGCAGTGCCGAGGCTCTAGAAATGCCATGGATATTCTGAGCTGTCAGTGGCATTTCCCACGTACTGTTCCCCTGGTGCCGCTCCTTGAAATGTCCAAAGGGATTATCATCTGTCTTGTGGCGGGTCCTAGCATTGTGAAAGGAAGCTGCTGCACCTGGCTCAGAGGATTTCGGATGCGGTGGGAGGAGTAGTAGTACTACGACTATAAAGTGTATCACAGCATATCTATTCCATCTTGAGAGTGGGGTTGGGGGGTTATGAAGGGGGGCTTTTATTGTACTTTTTTACATTGTACCCTTGAAACTAATTCAATTTTTTTAAATTAATTAATTTATTTTGGGCTGCATTGGGTCTTTGTTGCTGCTAGCGGGCGTTCTCAAGTTGCAGTGTGCCGGGGCTCCTCTTGGCTGCGGTGCACGGGCTTCTCATTGCAGTGGCTTCTCTTGTTGTGGAGCATGGGCTCTAGGCACGCAGGCTTCCGTAGTCGTGGCACGTGGGCTCGGTTGATGTGGCACACGGGCTCTAGAGCGCAGCCTCAGTAGTTGTGACGCGCGGGCTTAGTTACTCCGTGGCACGTGGGATCTTCCCAGGCCAGGGCTCGAACCCATGTCCCCTGCATTCGCAGGCATATTCTTAACTACCGCTCCACCAGGGAAGCCCAATAATTCAGTTTTTTATAAAGAGAAGTTTCCTAATATTATTCCAAAATTTTAAAAATATGTAGTTGGATAACACTATGAAAAATTAACTGATATATTCTTTTATTATTTCTCTTTGCTCCCTGGATTTTTTTTCCTCATCCAGTCAGCTAGGCACTGTGAGCTCACTGCATTAGGAAGGTAAAGACTCAGCAGAAATGAGGGAGAAAAAAAGAAAATTCTCAGCTTTGGAATGTTCACAATGGAGGCCACAGTAGAAGAGGTGAGAATTCTGTGAACAAAAAATAAATGTCGTCTCAAATGCAAAAAAGTATTCTCTGCACTGGGAGGCAGGAGAGGGAGGGAGGGAAGGACTGAAGGAGAGAGATCAGTGTGGCCAGGGACATGGAAACTGTGCTTGAGGACGATAGGCCCAGGAAGAGAATCAGAATCTGGAGAAGGTTCAGCCTGCACGTGATCATTGCCTCCAGCCAGCACCCTCATCTCAGACGTTGGGAAATTCAGAGAGAGAGTGGGAGTACGTCAGGAGGGCCACGCGCAGAGTCTGTGTGGCAGGGGTTGTGGCCGTTCCCTATTTGTGAGGAGTCCCCAGCAATTTGCAGGCCTCTTCTGGAAAATGCTGGCGGACGTCTCTAGTGCTTATGTGAAAGCTTGTTCACAAACCTTGAAAGATACAGATGTAGCTGACAGATAGATGCATAGATAGAAAAATGTCATTAAATCAAAGCTCCAGGAAAGGTTTGGAAAATGCCCTTTATTGCATAGGACGCTTCTATTGTCATATGATGTTAGACTGAGTGCCGGTCCCTTCATCCTCCTTCAGACCACGGCATTCTGTCTGCTACTCTCCCGAGGGTCCTTTCTTCTCCCTGGAAGGGATAAAGCAAATGAGGTAGAACAGGAAGAGACAAGAAGCACTCCAAGCTCTGCTGGTCAGGGTTACCCTCCAGCATTGCCTTAATGCTCAGAGCCACACACACCACAGTGAGCTTGGCTCCAGATCAACTACCACGCCACGAAGGTTCTGGAACATTTCCATATCTCGGGGGACCTCATTTCCACCTGACTCTCTTTCCTATTCCCCTTTGTCACAGAAGGCTAGGTCCAGTGGTCAGGGTGAGATCTCGGCTCAGGCCCAAGGCTCTCAGACCTCAAAGTTCTGGTCCTGCAAGGGCCCCTGTCCTCTCTTGAGACCACTCCTGGCTCTCTGTGCCGAGAAGGAGCTGCTGGCAGTACGTCCTCTAAGAGTTGAGGTCCATCGTGCAGACCCTGAGAAAACTCCTAGGAAAAGGCTCCACCTTCTTGTTTACGTCAACAGAGGTCAATGCCTTTGTTAGTGCTGGGTGTGTCCCATTTGATGCAACTGCAGAGCCATTAGGTCAACCAGCACATGTGTGCGGCCCCTTCCCTTAGACTCCTCTGGGCCCTCGTGACATAGGCTCAGAAGACTGCCAGCCTCAAGCCTTACCTCTTCCAAGGGACGGCCACACCGTCTTGAAGGATCTTCTGTCCCATGAATCTCAGTTGCTGTTTGGAACTCAAAGGAGAGAAAAGACCCTGCCTGCGGGGTCTCTTTGGGCTGGGGCCTTCCCCCGTGGGCTGCTCTCCCTCATTCTCCTTTTCTTCTTGCTTCTCTTCATCCTCCTCCTCTTCCTCCTCCTCCTCCTCCTCGTCCTCCTCCTCAGGGGTGCTCTCGGATTCCACATTGCCCATCCACTGGGCCATGTTGAGATGAAAGACATGGGAGCTGAAGCCCTGCAGG
The DNA here is from genome assembly GCF_964341445.2 of Mesoplodon mirus. Lineage (NCBI taxonomy): Eukaryota > Metazoa > Chordata > Mammalia > Artiodactyla > Ziphiidae > Mesoplodon > Mesoplodon mirus. The sequence continues at coordinate 108,041,194 of NC_138986.1, read as the reverse complement.
ACGCCGAACTTCACGTGCTGCTGGAGGATGTCCAAGGTGGGGAAGACCCGGCAGCAGGCCATGCACCTGAAGCTAGTCTCCATGGTCAGCATCCAGTCCGCTGTCTTGGCGCTGGGTCTCTCCTCGACAGCAGGTGGCCCTGATGGGCTGCCTGGCTCTGCCCTTTCCTCATACTCTTTCTCCTCCCCAGTGGGCTCACTGTCAGACAGGAGGCTTTTGGTGGACACATCAGAAGAGGGGTCAGTGGCTACTGCGCACACATCCTCAGGAAGGGTCACTTCTTCTATCGTCAGCTGCTTTTCAGGCAACTCCAAGTGTTTCTTTGTCTTCCAGGAGACAGCAACACCCTTGTTCACTTGTACCTGCATGTAGTATATTTTCATGCCCCTTTCCTCTCTGTCTGGGTGCAGATAGTTCTTACAGGGTGAAGAGGGTGAGGAGGAGACACAGTGTGATGGGGAAGCGGTCTCTCCTTCTTCCTGATCCTGGGCTAGGGGTGGTCTAGGCTGGGCAGTGTCTTGATGAAATCTCCGGATTCCTGAAAAAGGAAATGAAAATCATAATAACATGCACGGGCCATGCCGGAAGCTGAGGGAGCAGGTGTGGTAGACGAGAGAGGGACATTGGCACGACATAGCTATGTCGTGAGCTTGGTGTCTGTTGGCCGTAGGACGGAGTGGTGTATCTGGTGTCATCTGTGGGTTTTTCATGTGCGTGGGGGGGGATACAGGAGCGGTGTCTGTATACAGGGGTGTGGAGTATGGTGGTGAGGGCTGTAGTATGTGAGGGATGCGGCTGGATGCGTGTACGACGAGGAGTGTGAGTTTGGGAATATCGGTGGTGCATTCCTTGTGGAATGGGGCTGTGGTGCAGGAGAGTACTGTGGAGCACGTGCTTGGGGTTGATGTGCACTGAGAAGAGCTGTGCCTGGAGGGCACGTGTATGTGTGAGCTGTGTACACCTGAGCTGGATGGTCCTGCTCTCAGGCTGGAGGTGTATAATGCAGAACTCTGTCCTTCTCTGGAAGCAAAGGCAAAGACAAAGCCTACATTTTCCTCTGAAGATGCTTAATCTGGTCCCTCTTCCCTCCACCTCAAGCCCAGACCTTTCCGGCCCCTGCTCCTTGACTTCCCCACCATGGTAGTAGCAGTATTCACACACACACTCCCAGACTCAGCTGGCATCCATGCCCTCGGAACAGCTCAGGCATCCTGCCCAGGCTCCTCCACACAGCCCTCATCACCTCTGATGACCCTGGATTTCCTCTCAGCCTCCCTGGGATCTGTGTGCCTCCTGCCTCACAGCCAAGCACCCCCTCACCTGAGGAGCCCCGCGCATTAACCAGCGTAGCTGAGCTTGCACAGAGTAGAAGTACAGAAGAAGTATTTAGAGGCAGAGGAGACCTCCCCTGCCCCTGGGCTGCAGCCTTGGGCCACCACAGTGGATCCAAGCCGAGGGGGATCCTCTTGTGACTTCGAGATTCCTGAGGGAGGAATGAAAGGCTCAGGGTGGGTTCATCAGTCCTCTGTCCACAGATATTTACTGAGTGTGTGACACGTGTCAGGTGCAGTGGATACACACATTTGAGAGTGTGGTTCCCAGTGGATCCTCCAGGATTTAATTCCAATCAATACTTATTCTCTCACTGTCTAGTTGGTAATGTAGTCCTCGGTGGTGACTGTGAGTGTGTGGGAAGAGTGAGTGATGTGTATCAGTTAAGTCTGTGGTAAGTGTGGGGTTGGCATGGGGAGCACAGTGCAGACGTGTCTATCTGTGTCTGTGGCCTTGGTGTGCATGGTTTCTGTTCACAAGACAGGAATTCTGGGACATGTAACTTTTCCTCATTACATGGTGTGGCTTGTATTTATGGTGCGTGTTCATTCATTCATTCACCAAGATTCAGTAAGCAGCTACTCCTGTGTATCCGGCACTCTTCCATTGTTGTAGTCTTTGGTAACGCTGCACATTCTAGTAGGGGAAGACACACACTGAACAAAACTACAATAAATATATAATACATCAGCTGATGGTAAATATATAAGGGTTGCCAGACTTAGCGAACAAGAATACAAGGCACCCAGTTAAATTTCAGTTTCAGATAAACCCAGAATAATTTTTTAGTGTAAGTATTCCCATGCAGTATTTGGCCTGACTTAGTTTTAGTGTAAGTAGGGCCCATACAATATGTGGGACATACGGATACTGAAAAATTACTTGTTGTTTATCTGGAATTCAAATTGAACTGGATAGCCCATATTTTCTCTGGCAATCCTGACATGGGTTACTGAGACTGTGGTTTCCTGTGGTTTGTACAAAGCGGGTCTGGCATTACTCAAGAATGTGTTATAAGGGTGGTGTGTATGACACGTGACTGGTTCTTACAGAGGTATTTAGAGATGGCTGAAGTTAGCTGTGTTTGTGCAAGAGTTGAGGAAATACATGTATATATAGTGTGTGTGTGTGTGTGTCCTATATATATAGTGTGTGTGTCTATATACATATCTCATCTCCAGCGTTTGGGGTTGGAGGAGAGGATTGTGATACAGGTGGGTTGTATGAGAACGTAGTATAGGAGGGATGCGTGTATATACCTCCATGTGCTGTGTGTGGTTTAATAAGGAAGTTATATGTGGGGTGAGTGATATTTTTGCTGTATCAGAGTGTACATGGGTGTATGAGTTACTGTCTCATAAAACACCCCTAACAAGAATTCTATATACACTCCTAGGTACGCCGAGTGTCAGCCAGCTCCAGGCAGGGTGACAAGAACTTTACCAAACAGATGTTATATCTGGTAAGCACTCTACCCCCATTCATCTCGCTCTTCTCTGCACTACCACACACACACACGCACACACACACACACACACACTCACTCTCTCACACACACACACACAGGAACATAGAGCAAAATATTCTGAATGGTCAGGGGCAGTCATTGCCTTCCCCAGCCTGTCCCAGCCACTGCCTGGAAATCTGCCTGCTGTCTAGAGCTCCATTCCCAGGGCCCATCCTACAGTCTCCAGGGCCCTGGGCCTGGTAGGAGCTACTGGGCTCTAATCTGGGGCAGAGGCCTCTAGCTGGAGCTCTGGGGTGACCACCCCTCTCCCAGGGCAAGCTACTCGCCTACATTTAATGCACGCAGGCACCACGTGGCCCGTGGCTCTCAGAGCTCCCCGCAGGACCATGAGGACATTTCTCACCCCCGCTCACGCGGTCTCAGTCTCTGGAAAACCCTTCCCTTCCCTTGATCTCCTTTGGGAAATTCTTCCTGTTGAAGGAATAAATCCTCCTTGCTTTCAATATGACACCATCCCTAGACAAACAATCTTCTATCAAAGTGCATTCCACTTGTCAAGATATTTTTCAACAGGGCCTTCAACTCATGGGGCTTCTCTTTCCACTTTGGTAAAAGAGGCCAAGCAACTCATGGGTCTCTCTCAGCATCCTTGCATCCTTCACATCCCCCACCTCATGTCCCCAGGGTAAGATCCAAGAGAATAAGAGAGAAATCGGGGACTGAGAAAAGCTGCATCTCTAGGTCTGTGCAAGCAGGATGCAGCCTGCTGTGAGTCCGACAAAGCTCCAGGCCCGGCTGCCCCAGGAGAGAGTCCTCAGACCAGCGGAGCTGACCTCCCATCTCCCAGGGGGCATCTGGCCATTCTGTGCCATCTCACACCACAGGGACCCTCCGGATAGATACGGCAGCATCAGTGAGACAAGGTCTCTCGCTCCCTGCTTCACAGGTGACACGTTCTCAGTCCCCCGCTTCCTAGAGAAGCTTCAGTTTGGCAGAAACCCATGTGCCCCAGACAAGTTGCCCCCCACATACCTCCTCCGTTCTCAGCAGTTTCCTGGGACTCTTCATTTTCCAGATGTTTCCTCTTTTGTCGCCGTTCCATCGTACCAACTAGAAGTCTCCCTTAGAAGATGCCTCAAGAGATGTCCAACTCCTCCTCTTCCCTACAGGTTGGCCCTTCTTGGCTCTTGGGCAATCCGTTGAAATGATTCAATACAAATAAAATGGTCAAGTCTCCTAAATGGCTGAAAAACTTGTACCACTTAGTGAACCAGCAGTACTGCCTAGTGCTCACCAGGGCTGTTATGTTTGCAAGGTTGCCAGGCGCACAGTGGAATTCTGTGACCTCAGTGATGACATCAGAGCATTCGGTGGACCTAGGTTGAGCACAGTGTCTGCAGTAGCACACGCCCCATTTTCAAGAACAATTCCTTTTTCCCAGCCGAAGCTTTCCCGTGAAATAGAAAGGTTCATACCATATCTATTATAAATTGTATCATACCATGTCTATTATAAAATTCACATTTTGATTGGAGATCTTTTAATGTCTTTTCTAGAGAAATTTAATATGAATATTTTAAATGGTCTCCAGTTTCCCTGTGGATTATTGACATTTTAAACTCTGCACTTCAATTTTCCCTCCATACGTGTAATTTTGTCACGGCTATTTCTGTACTTAAAGATGAGGAACTATATAATTGATTTCTTCATTTTTTCCCCATCTCTTTCCAAGGTACTGCATTTGATTGTGTCTTGCGACTGAGTGAAAAATGCTAGTCCTTGAGTCAGGACATTGGGCCCTTTAGCAAATAACTCAACCTATCTGGGCTTCAGCTTCTGTATGTGCGATCAAGAGGCTTGGACTAGCTGACTTTTCAAATGCTGTGTTTCTTTGATTCACTCTCACTTACTGATCTGCTCCGTAAGAAGAGGGTCTGTTCTCATAAAGTAACAACAGTCTTTTCCTAACCTTGGGTTGGGCGGAGTTTATCTGTTCGTACTCAGTTTGTTAGTTATATTGCCTTCTACGTATGCTTAGCTCTAAATAATTTATATGGCTCTTCTGACAATTTTTAGATCTTCATTTTTTCTTATTTTCTTTTACAGTTTCTAATTTGTTATCGCCAGTGTAGAGGAGCCTGATTGAGTTTTAAAATTTATTGATCTTGTATGTGTGTGCCTTGTTGAACCGTCTTATTAGTTCCTGCTAGTTTATCTGTGGGTTCTTTTGGGTCTCCTAGATAAATGAGCATACTAAATGTAAATAATGTGTTCTTTGGATAAAGTTTATTTTCTTGCATCTCTATGTATAGAAGCAATATGTTGAATTGATTTAAATATTTAAATATTACATACCTGTTATCACAATCTAACATTCTTTATCTTATTTTCTTTCAATCAATATTATGTTTTCAAGATTTATCCACGTGAATCCATATAGATCTAGGTCTTTGATTTTTGACTGTTTGATATTATTTGATCACATGCATATAGCATCATTTATTTTCCATTCAAGCATTTTTGGACAATTGGATTGTTTCCCTCCCTTCTCTAGAACAAACAACATTTCCTAGAATATCCCTGAAGATGTCTGACAGTCGAGAAGGGCCAGGCTGCCCGAAGGACTGCTACTTGCTTTTTGCCACGTTCCAACAGGCCGTCTCCAGCCAGCAATTTGAAGCACAGCTGAAATGAGAACTGCCCCAAATGTGAAGATCTTAGGAGCTTCCTAGAAGGTGGGAGGTTAATGATAGGCATCCTGCTGGGATCCCAGGGGAGTCTGAGCTGGCCTGAAGCTCATCTTCCTCCTCCACCTCTCAAGAGAAATGTGGAGGAAAGAAGACTTCAAAAACTGTGAGCAGGCAGAGGGAGAGAGATTGGGGGCCGAAGCTGTAACTGAGGTCTTGGAGTGGGCTGTGAGCACGCAGAACCTCTAGAGAGCCAGGCTCTGCCTTCTGAGGACTTCTCCCCTAAGGCTGCTCATAATTCACGTGATACCAGCCATATAGAGCCGACTTGGCCCACACTGTCACAGAAAGCCTTATCAGAATCTCTTCTTCTTCATACACTCTTGTGTCTGTTACTTGGTTATTGCCTTTGGTGCTCCACTGATGTGAACCAGAGTCGCTGGGGGATGGAGGACACTAGTGACCCATCTTGCTCTGTGGCCTCAGTCCACAGCTTGAGGGTAAGGGAAGAGGCCAAATGAA